>NC_081560.1:51135551-51311027 GCF_022355385.1 Mustela nigripes
TAAGAACTTGGCTTCCCTCTGCTCTTTCTCTCTCTCTCTCTCCCTCATTCTTTTGAGGCTTGTCAGTTTCACAAAGATTTATTACATGGAATGGAAGCAAGGTAATGAATACTTGCTCTTTCAGAGAACCTTTCATTTACCCTTCAATATAAACAATCAGAGCCATGATAGACTATAAACACTGGGCACAGTCGCTCATTCTTTCACATTGGAACTTCTGTTGCTACTTTGTGTCTTGGACTATTTTGCAGTCTCTCCCTGTTTTTATATCCTACGTATTAGCTGCACTTGAATTTTCTGACTTATCTATACACCACCCTGCTGTGAATTTTAGAGCAGGAAAACCACTGAAATGCAGCAAGTCCAGACCATAGGACCTCTGGAGATAACTGAAGAGGGAGAGATTTCAGGGGCCTGTGTCTGACTGTCACCTGCCCTGAGGGGGGCAGGACCAGAGCAAGAGATGGCTTGGCCAGTCTGCCCTACTAAGGATAGTACAGTAAACAAAGCTTGAATCCCACAGGAACACTGAGGTTCAAGCTGCAGAAGAAAAAGGGAACTGCTCATTTAGGGGAACCAAGGCACTGCCCTGGCTCCTCTTGTGGCAAACCTCTGAAAACCAATGCTACCATGAGTGAACAGTTAGAACTGACTCAAATTGGGGCACCTGGGTGGCTCAGTCCTTAAGCATCTGTCTTCAGCTCAGGTCATGATCCCAGAGTCTTGGGATCAAGCCCCGCATCAGGCTCCATGCTTTTCGGGAGGCCTGCTTCTCCCTCTCCCACTCCTCTTGCTAGTGTTCCTTCTCTCACTGTCTCTCTCTCTGTCAAATAAATAAGTAAAATGTAAAAAAAAAAAAAAAAAAAAAAAAAAAAAAAAAAAGAATTGACTCAGATCAAAAGGGCAGGTGGCAAATTCTCCATATATCTGGCTCATACTATTGATGGTCGATGGATGGATTAGGGGAGATGGTTCCTTGGAGAGCCCTCACCCTCAGCAACTGGACAGTATATCTCCTTTTCAAAGTGTAAACAGGGGTCAAATTATCTGTCATGATGTAATGTCACAGGATGACTTTTTAACCACAAGTGGGACAGAGATCAGCAAAACTTGTAAGATTTGTTATCATGTTCAAAATGACTTGAAAACCTCTAAAGTCATATACTTGTGACTCAGTTTATTTAGGCGCATTTTAAGGCGCAAATATTCACAATGTACTCTATTTACAATACACTCAGTAAGCCACTGTTTTCTTTCCTCCCTCCCTTCCTTCTTCCCTTCTTTTCTTCTTTCTTTAATATTCACTGACCACTGTCTTCAGCAATTTCTGAGAACTTGCAGTGAAGTTCAATGCATCCTGACTCTGCTGAATTTAAGATTAGCTTTGAAAATGTCACTTTTCCCATAACAAGGAGTACAGTCATTTAGAATAAAAGAAGATTCTCTATTCTCAGTCATACAAGTCATACGCTGTTACCTAAGAACAAAATATTCTCCTTGGTTTAAGTCTGCCTTATAGTAAATACTTGCTCTGTATCGAGGGATATTCATCAGCCATTGTCTTGCTACTTCCAGGTCAAAATTAATATTTGTGTGCTAATGTAATTCTTCATCTTGGTGATATTTCCCAGCATGTGATTAGCAAACAGAGTCTAAGCATATCCAGGTCAAGCATCTTATATCCTCCATTCTATAAAGCACTAAGAGTCAGTGCACAGAATTTTCAAAGCCAAAAGGAACCCTGGAGGCATGACCCCCCCCCCCCATTCTACAGATGATTGATAAGTGTTAAGTGACTTCTTCAAGGTCACCAGCCAGTGAGTGGTTAAATTAGGACGTTTTTATCTTTCCACCCAGTTTTCTGGCATTTTATACCCATTGTCTTTGAATTTGACACATAAGGAATAGTTTTTAAAAGTCTGGATGGATATAAATGTGACATTAAAAATACTATCTTAAATGTTTGGTGGGGGATGGGGGTGGGGGTGGAGATCCATAGTTCAACACATTTGAATTCTCATTTAGGAGGAGGTTTTATTCAAAACCACTCAACGATAATCCATTCTTCTAAGGGCATTCTACCCTTCATGGGTGACACGAATTGTTTATAGTTAAAATAACAAAAAATTAGTTACCAGAGAATAGAGCTACTTATTCACATTAAAGCTGCCAAGGACTTAAATTTCTAAAATGTAAGTTAAAGAGACAAAATACTTTTTATGCGGTTTTATTATTTATAAATACATATCCGCTATATCCATTTCTGCAAATACTCTAGAGTTATCTGTGAATCTTACAGCTGAGAAGAAGGAAAATGGTATGTCTTAGATATGGATCATGAATGTAGCCTCAAAATCTACAGATATCCATATGGGTCCAAGAAAGGAACATAAACACAGAGGAAAAGTCTGCCTAGTCAGAATTAGAGTTTTAAAAGACTTCTAAATTTAAGTTTAACTCCAACATAAGTGGATATTAGTAAAGCTAAAGCTTCTGAGTAAAGAAGATGTAACGGAAAGTACTCTTCAAGAGATACGTCGTCCCAGTCATGGGCAAAAGACCAGAATTTAGAATGTATAAGCAGATCCTGTAATAAGTCTGCTGTTATCTGGGTTTAGTTCCAAACATGAGACTTTCAAAACCCAGGGCTTCTATTTCTGGCCAAGTTAGAGGAACAAGTTCAAATGTTCCTGGTAAATAGAGAAAGACATGTACTTTGAGTGAACCTTTCATCAAACTCAAACAAGGTAATCTTCTCTCTTTGATAGCTTCATAGACAGGTTCACCCATTTGGACGCAGCCAATTCAAATAACTTAAAACTGAACTAAATCAGGCCCATTTTGCTAGTCCCTGAAATGTGCTTTTAACAATTATTCTTTTTCCAACTCCCGAATGCACCCTGTACTCCTTCTCCCTCATAAATCACTCTGCACTACAACTCCTTTACACAGACCTTCAGGCCCATGCAAGCTTCTTCTTCTTTTGTTTTTTTTTAACTTTCACTCAAAGCCAGAACTGATAAACAGGTCTCCCGCACCCTGGTTTGTAATCCCTTCCTCATTTTACACAACTTTCTGAGCGACAGAGGCCAATGTGGTAGGAGGCAGCCATGGTAGGTATATCGATAAAAGATGTCAGCATCCTAGCTCCAACTGTGACACCTCTTTTCAATAGATAAACCTCTCACCACACTGAAACGTTCATTATGCCATTCAGAAGTAGAGGTCTAGTGTGACAATTTGCTGTAAAGCGCCTCCGTGATTATAAAGAGAAAATCAGTCACTTATTCTGCTGGGATTGTTCATAAGACTGACAGACATGCTCAGTAAGGAGCGGAGAGCTTGCACCTGGTCAGGAAACTGCAAGATGAGACAACGGTTCCTCTGTTGCTAATAATTATGCCTTGGGTTTAATCATCAACTTCATGCCTGACAAAATGGAAGCCAGAGACTGGGAAATGATGAAGCAATAGGTATTTAAATCATGGAACATTTTTCTTTCAATTAGTATGGTGATGAGGCGCTCCATTTGTTCGGGATTCTAGCTGATGCAGACAGTATTTTAAATTAAGGGTAGCTGAAATGACGGCAGCAGAGTTGGGAGGAGTGACACACCACAATGAATATGTCAGTTCTCTATAGGCTGGAGATAGACTTTTGATGGTTTGAATCATAGCTCAGAAAGCTGAGATTGAATAAGAGAAAGTAATTTACTGCCTAACCCATGTTCATAATAGTTTCTCCTCCTTTTAGCTAAAGCAAGGAGTAGACTTACGAAGAGACAGACAGCATGGAAGAGGGGAAATGATGACTCTAGTCTGTAAATTCCATTTGCATATCATTAATCAATTTAGGCAGCTGGACGGTCTGGACCTATTACTTTGAATACTGTGTTAGCCAGCCCAGTTTATACTCATCTAATTGCTCCATTGTATAGAGAATGTACCAGGAAATGATAACATCGCTACTCTGGCTTTGAAGCTGGCAATTCTAGAATTCTTCTTTTTTCCAACAAATTTCACAATAACACTCAATCATATCTCTCCCTGAGAGTCTGCTTCTTGATGTTGTCTTTTGAATTAAAATTACTCATGAACACTCTTCCATTTTTTCCATCTCTCCTTTCCCGCCATTTGCAAAACCCCTCCATGCTAAAAATCACGAATTTTCATTAATTTGTATAACGGCATGTGAAATTGCTGCAAGGAGGTCTTCTTTGCCTACCCTGTTATGAATGTTGATGGTGGAACAGGCGTTTCCCAACAACTCGGGAAAAACTTGAGGGACAGGTTTTATCTAGACAGCCATGTTTATTGCCGCACAGTGACAACAGAAAAGAAGCTTAATTAATTGAACAACTGGAAGATAGCTATTCATCTCAAGGCAGAAGATAAATAAGAAGACAAGAATAACTCTTGCCAGACGGAGATTAAAGACCCCCCATTGCAGTTACCTCTTAATTAGCCGTACATGTATGATACACTCTGTGGAATTTCCTGGGGCGAATTTTTAATTGCAAACCATGTTCTTGCTAGCCAAATGGGCATATAGGCGCTCCTTCCTATGATATATTTATTGCTGTGGGCTCTAAGAATGCTGAAGAGTAATGTGAATATTGGTCCAAGAATCTGGTGGTTGTATATTATATATATATATATATATATATATATATATATATATATATATATATATCTGTTCTCATTCCCATAGGACATATAAAGAGCGTGGGATGTGCAAAGAGCTGGCCTTCAGAAGACTAAGTTTCTGCCATAACTAGCCATGTGATCTTGGGCACACCTCTTGGGGCTTCAGTTTTTTCATGAGTTAAATTTAAAAAGTGAATCACTGAAGTTCCTTCTAGTTCTAACATTACATGATTTCAGGCCTTTTTTTAAAGTTAATGTGTATTAAGTTCATGATGGTTTGGATGCTGTCCCATCTGCCTCGTAGGCATTCTCTTGTTTGTTCCTCCCAACAGCCTTTAGAAACAGGGACAATTATCCATCGCATTCATTATTCACCCCATTTACCGATGAGGACACTGAGGCCTAGAGAGATAAAGTTAACAAACTACAACCATGGAATCAAATATTATTTTTATGAAAAAAGTTCCTTATTATTATAAAATCAATCAGTACAGAAAAGCACAAATAATAAAACAAAAGTAATCTTTACCTTATAAAAATTATTAATATCAGATGAACATTATTCCAGATGCCTCCCAGTATACATATGAACCTACATGGAGCTGGATAGACAAAAGACAGAAAACATAGTGCTGAAGTAAAGTATATTATTTATATATATTACATTATATATAATATATATAAGTTATATGTATGAAGTAAAATATATTACATTATATTTTATTTGATTCTAATAATGAAAAAAATGAAACCAAAGAAACTACTGGTCTTTAAGTATGTCTTCTGCCAGAGATATTATTTTCTAAAGAAACTTGGTAAGAGTCTCATTTTTTTAAATCTTATTTAATTTTTTTCAGCGTTCCAAAATTCATTGTTTATGCACTATACCCAGCCTTTTTAGAAAAAAAGAAATATTGTGAAAGACAGTGAGAGCTGAGTTTCATACACACATGCTTACTTAAGAGTCCAGTTTCAGACAGTTGTCTGCCACGAAAGGTGAGGAAAGTAGCACTTATTCCCATATTCTAATTTTCATTTGTTCTTGTCTTTTTTTTAAGCGCCATCAAGATTTTTAACCTTCTCATTCTATTCTTATTCACAATCCCTGGGATTTCAGAATAACTCTATAACTCCAGGATTTGCAGTTTGGATTCTAAGTTCAAGTAGATTTATTGTTCACTTTTCTTTTTGCCATGTAGCTTTTCCATTCCTGAGTACTTCTGTTCTGAGCCATGTCTTGGTTGGTTGGAATCTATTGTCAAGTAGATTTTTCAAGAAGGACTCAGTAAAGCTGAATTCTCCAAATTCTTGTGTGCTTAGGAATTTCTGCCTGATGTCTCTGCATACAGCAGACACTTGGCTAAATGTGGGATTCTTGGGTCATAGATAATTTTTTCTCAGAATTTTGTAGACATTGCTTCCCTGTCTCCTGAGAGTGCGATTATGGGCAAGTCTGAGGCCAACACAAGTTTTCCCCTGTGGGTGACATTTTTTTTCAGGCTTGTTGCCTAAATTATTCTTCTTATATTTTTACTATAACTCAACGCAATATACCTCCATGCTGAATAATCTGCATCACTTTGTTTTAGGGAAAAAGAAGGAAATTATTTTATTCTGCAGATCCACTTCTTTGTACATTTCAGGAATTTTTTTTTTTTTTTAATCAGATCAAATCCTAAAAAAGACATGCATGAGACAGGTAAGAATATGCCTCCAAAACATTCAGAGGGTACCAGATAGGTTCTTCCCAAAATAAAAGCCTATAACCTTCTAACTAAAAAACCATTTCACTTTGTCTAAAACTAAATACTTTTCAGTGGTTTCCCTGATGCTTAGCACTGTCTGGCACACAGTGGACATTCTATAAAAATTTGGTGAGCAAGCATACAAAGATAACTACCATGGAGAGGGCAAAATAGAGACTAGGCCTGGAAGGGCAGGTGAAAAGACTTCGGAGCATTAGTGACTCCAGTCAACACCACTTGGAGCAGGAGAAATGTCCCACTCAGCCCAACCAATGCACAGAACCATGAGAAATAAAAAATTGATGTTATTTTATGCTCCTAATTTTGAAGGGGGTGGTTTATATGCCCCAAATAACTAGAATTCTGACACTCTTTTACCCCCCATGTCAGAATAATAAATATGAACTCATGTTTCAAGATTTGGCTAATGGATCTACTCTTTGTCAGTTCTGTGTTCTTACTCTGCCCACTACAGCCCTATTTCCCCTTCTCCTTCCTGAAATTCCATAGTACTTTGCATTATAAATCATGTGCTTACTTCTCCCAAAGCTCTAGGCACCTGGGGGACAAAACCCTGGTCTAATTCATTTTTGCCTGTGCTTGGCACAGTATCTGGCACCTTGAGACATTCAGTCATTGTTTGCTGAACAAATGAACAAATGAAATGACTGAGAACATCTAACGGATGATATCTTCATACACTCTGGTTCCAAAAATACCCATGTAAGTTAGCAATGCCCAGGAAAGTCAACATAAGCAATCTCTATACCACACTAAAGTAGAACAATGAACGATGGCAGACTCCATAGGAGACTAGAGGCATCCAGAGATTACATCCCTCACCTGAAGGCACTGTTTGAATCAAAACAAATCAGTTAACAACCATGCAAGTGGTGAAGACTATGTCTTTTGGCAAAGTGCCTTACAAGTAACAGCAAAGTCCTTAAGACCACGTCAGTCGTGGTTTACCACACACCATCTTCCACCTCAGCACTGCAAGGCCTTCTTAATGTCTGGGCACGTCCAGTTCCTCTTTCCTTTTTACCTTCCACACCACCTCCAGCATTCTCTTCCTAAACACAAGTCTGAGCTGGTTACCTCCTACTTTAAATCCACAGCATAATGCCCAGTTTCCTTTACTTGGCAGACCATGTCCTGCCCAACCCAACTCCAACATTCTCCTCTTGTGTTATATCCCGTGATTCTTCAGCACGCGTGACCAGATTACTCACCGTCTCCCGCAGAGCTGTGAGTTATTTTTGGTTTTCCGTGCCTTTAGACGTGCTGCTGCCTCTTCCCAGATGGCCGTTTTCTCCCCCAGAAAACATCCTTGCAGACTCTGCTCAAAGCTCACCTCCTCCCCAAGGCCCTCTTCCCCTCCCCAGCAGTCTTGCACACTTCGGCACTCACACACTCTTATACCACTCAATTACCATATATACATTTTTACATCTCTCTCTCCAAAACTCAAAGTCATATTTGTATCTTCCTCATTCCCTTCCTCACCCCTAGCACCATCCCTGATAGTCACGAGGCCCTCCATGGAGGTTTACTGAATGCCAAAGTACATTTTTTTCCCATCCATATCCCTGGCTTGTTGGAGGAATATAGTGTCCACAAATCTCAGTGCTTTTCTTTTCTTTATTGTGGAAGACGTGGTGGGTTTGAGTTCTTAGTAATAATCTTTCTCAGAAAACCTTCATTTCTTCAGAAAGAGATATTTCAGATCCCTAGGCTATTCCCTACAGCAAATGTCTAACATGCCATTGTGCCGCCGGTGTGTGCAAAAGCTGGAATGGATTAGATCCAATTGATTTTCCGGGATAGGTTCCACCATGTGGTCCAGACTTCCTGTTTCTCCCATTTGTTCTCATGACAGCTCCAGCGGGAAGCAGCCTTGTGCCTTCGGGCTTCCTATACAGTTTCCATCTCTGTCTGCAAGGCTGTGCCTGCCCAATAGAGCGCACAGCAGTAGTTTAAGGAACGTAAAGGCTTACAGAGCCTTCCATTTTTCTCTTGCTCTGCAAGGTGCGTTCGATTAATTATATCATAAAATTCAAAGCTGCCACACACTCAGAACTCAGTAATGAGGTACATGATACACTGCTATTATACTGCCTGTTTCCAAAGAGATTTCAGTGCCTTTACTTTTAACGGATTACTGTTTTGTCACATTACCAGCCTTGGATATGTCTGAGGATCACCAAATAAATGCTTAATGGCATAAAGTCAGACATTCCTGTTATGACACCGCAGCCCCACCAGCAGGTACAGCCGCGCTCACAGAGGATGCTTCCTAAAGCCTACATTGCCCTGTGATGAGGACAATTACAAACAGCAGTGCAGGAAGTGGCCAAGAGAATTCCTGATGGACAGACCTCTTCAGCCACAGAAGAGGTGGGCACAAAGTGTGGACTGTAAAGGCTTAACACTGAAAAAGCAGAGCCTCCCAAAAACATGTTTATTCATTTGCTCTCTGGTATCTTCTGGGCATGTGCTAAGTTACAGAGCAAGGACTGTCAACAAATCAGGATAAGCCATCAGGGAATTGATAATGAATAGACAATTAAAATTCAAAAGGATAATTTCTACTCAACATCCAATATTAGCTTTCCATACAAAGTGAGATAAGATGATTCTTTTAAATAAGTTATTATTACAATCCACCCTCTCCCAAGTCAATAGGCTCATTCCGAAAGACACTGTGTAGTTAATCACTCATAGCATTTTCATATTGCTGCTAACATCATAACTTACTTGTTAATATTAAATTATTTGACAACATGAACTGGAGTTTATTTACTCTGAATTAGCTCCATAGATAATGAAAGTAAAGGCCAGTGAGACAACCAAATCCCTGACCACTCAAAGGAACTGTCTTATTAGCTTAACAATCACATAAATTAGCATTCTTAGAATATAGCCACATTAGCTTTCAGCTGGTGGTAGGACAGTACTGTGTAGAAAAAGCAAAGGCTTTAGAAAAGTCTTGGATGTAAACCCCAATATGTGGCATTATGGGAGGTCACTGAAAGTGCTATGACTCAGTTTCCTCATACCTAAAAGAAGCAAGGGTTTAGTAGCTAGCTTCTAAGGTCATTGTGAGGAAATTTATGCAAAGTACATAGACCAAGGTTTGGGTTTAATAGATGCAATAAGCATTTAATAAATAGAATATCTGATTATCATAAAAAGAAGGAGAAAATAAGTAAGAAAAAATAAATAGAAATTATAAAATAAATAACTAGGGAAAAACTCCAAATATATCATTAATCAAGAATGAAATGAGTTCCACATCCAGCTAAGATGGAGTAACAGGGACCAAATTTACCTTCCCATCTGAAACAACCAAAACATTGGACAAAATAAAGGAAACCCTTGTTTTTACAAACTGGATATCTGGTAATGAAAGAAAGAACTCCCTGAGAGATGATGGAAAACAAATCGGGCATATGATTTCCCCACCGTACTGCCTTCAGAGTTTCCAGGCAGTGGCACAGAGAAGGAAATGCCAGCAAAGCCTGAGAGACTCCCTGAATTTAGAGGGAGAACTTGGGAGACCGGATAAATAAAGGCAGCTAGAGTTTGTGAATAGAGTATTAGAGAGGAGAGGGCTGTGTAGGGATCTGCAAGGGCCTCCTTGAGTATTTAGCAGAATGTTGATCAGTAAGTGCATATGAGGAAACTAGGGGGATAAAACCACCCTAAAGGATTAGAACAGTCCTCAGAGTTCACATCAAGCCAGGAATAATGTTTGCTGTCACCAGCCAAATTGGAAAACCTCATAATTCATAGGGCACTGGATAGAGTACTCAAAAGGCTCATGCCACATTGTAGACAAAATCAGTCCTAGACTAAATGCTGACCCATTCAGAAATCTTAAAAACAAGGGATGCATGTGTGGCTCAATTGGTTGAGTGTTTGCCTTCAGCTGGGACTATGATCCCAGGGTCTTGGGACTGAGTCCCACATCAGGCTCCTTGCTCAGGAGGGTGCTTGCTTCTCCCTCTGCCTGCTGCTTCCCCTGCTTGCACTCTCTCTCTGACAAACAAATAAACAAAGTTAAAAAAAAAGAATCTTAAAAACAAGACTTAAGATGATCAAGCTGTTTCTAAGTAACTAAACTGCATGCTAGAACAAAGTTTAATAATATTTATAGGAATGTAAAAACATACAGAACCCAAGAGGTAAAATTCAGAGCATCTCACATCTAAACAAAAATGACCAGAAATGAGATGAAGAAAGAAAATATAACTTATAATATGGAGAGAATCCTATCAAACTAGACTGAGAACTGACACAGATGTTAGATAGCAGACAATGATAGCAAACCAGTCATTATAACTGTACTCAATATGTTAAAAATACCAGAGATATTGAAAATATAAGAAAAGCCCAAATGAAACTTCTAGGGATGAAAATTATAATATCTGAGATGAAAAATATGCTGGTTTAGATGAACCAAAAATTAAATGTTTCAAAAGAAAAGATTAGTGAACTTGAAGACACAACAATAGAAACTATTCAAAATAAAAGTTGGGAAAGTGATTTTTAAGAAATGAGAAGATCCTGGG
Organism: Mustela nigripes; assembly: GCF_022355385.1. Lineage (NCBI taxonomy): Eukaryota > Metazoa > Chordata > Mammalia > Carnivora > Mustelidae > Mustela > Mustela nigripes. The sequence goes on from NC_081560.1 coordinate 51,146,517, forward strand.
GCACCTGTGTGGCTCAGTGGGTTAAGGCCTCTGCCTTCGGCTCAGGTCATGATCCAAAGGTCCTGGGATCAAGCCCCATGTCAGGCTCTCTGCTCAGCAGTGAGCCTACTTACCCCCCACCCCCACCCCCGCCTGTCTCTCTGCCTACTCGTGATCTCTGTCTGTCAAATAAATAAATAAAATCTTAAAAAAAAAAAAAAAAATGAGAAGATCCCTAGTGGTGTGAGGGACAACTTCAAAAAACCTAATATGAGTGTAAGTGGAGATCCCAACGGAGAAATAGGAGGAGGGGAGTAAAGTAAGCAAATGACGGCTGAAGATTTTTCACATTTGATAAAAACTATAAAAACTCAGATCCAAAAATCTCAATGGACCCCAGGCATAAGAAACATGAAGAAAATTACACAGAGGCATATCATAATCAAATTGTTTAAAGCCAGAGGTAAAGAAAAACTTTAGAATCAGCCTAAGAAAAAGAGCACATTATGAACAGAGAAACAAAAATAGGGATGACAGTATATTTCTTTTCAGAAACAATATAAATGATAAAAATTGTCAACATCTAAGTCTGAATTCAGCAAGAATATCTTTTAAAAAGTGAAGGCAGGGGCGCCTGGGTGACTCAGTGGGTTAAAGCCTCTGCCTTCGGCTCAGGTCATAATCCCAGGGTCGTGGGATGGAGCCCCGCATAGGGCTCTCTGCTCAGCAGGGAGCCTGCTCCCCACCCCCGCGCCTGCCTCTCTGCCTGCTTGGGATCTCTGTCTTTCAAATAAATAAAATCTTTAAAAAAAAGTATTAAAAAAAGTGAAGACAAAATATATAAATATTCATCTTACTCAAATATACAAAGTATGAAAGAATTCATCTTCAGCAGACCTGCCCTACAAAAAAATGTTAAAATTGTCCTTTAGACAGATGGAAATATAGATCTACATAAAGGAATGAAGAGCAGTAGAAATGATTACTACATTAGTTAATATGTACTTTTTCTTATCCTTTAAAATTCCTTAAAAGATAATTGATTATTTAAACAAAACTAATTACAATGTATTGTGAAGTTTATGTCGTATGTAAAAGTAAAGTACACAACAACAGGACAAAAGCTAGAGAGGGAGAAACAAATATACCATTGTAAAGTTCTTACACTCTACAAGCAGTTTTATATCATTCAAAGGTTGACTGTGATAACTTAATGCTGCATAGCATAAAGCCTAAAGCAACCAAAAAGTTATAACTAATAAACCAACAAAAGAGATAAAAGGGAATCAATAATAAGAAATACTCATTCCAAAAAAAAAAACCAACTACTAAGAACCACATTAAATGTAAATGGTTGGAATACCTCCATTAAAAACAGATTTCCAGACTAGATAGCAAAGCAAGACTGTACTCTATGTCGCTGCAAGAAGTATATTCTATAAAGACACAATAGCTGAAAAGTAAAAGGATAGAAATGTGTTATACTAATAGTTTTTATTCAAAAATCTGGAGTAACTATTTTTCAAAAATCTGGAGTAACTATTTTTAGTTTTTTTCAAAACTAAAAATTTTTTAAAAACCTGGAGTAACTATTAATAACAGATAAAGTAGATTTCAGAGCAAAGAATATACAAGGTAGGTCATTTCAGTATCATAAAGAGGTCACAGGACATAACAATCCTTAACACTTATGCATCTAATAATGGAGCTTTAAAACTGAAAGAACTACAATGAGAAAAAAAAATCCACAATTATGACCAGAGATTTCAATACTTCAATGACATTTATAGAACACTCCACCCTACAACAACATAATATACATTCTCTTCCAGCATACAAGAACATTAACAAAATAGACTATAAAACAACTACCAATAAATTTTTTTGAAGATTAAAGTCATATAAAATATGTCTTCTAACCAAATGGAATTAAGTTAGAACTTAACAGCAGTGAATATCAATCAGCTAAAATACAAACACTATTATATTTGGTATGTGTGTGTAGACACACAGACACAGATATGGCTATGCACTTTTAACAAATGACAGATCTAAAAGAGAAAGATGCAGAAAAGTTGAAAATAAAAAAAAAATGAAAGGTATATATTAGGTAAAAAATTTTATAGCTACTTTCATAAGTAATAAGGATACTTTAAAGTAAAAATCCTTACTAGGATAAATAAAGTCTCTACATAATGAAAATATTTTAATTCACCAAGAAGATAAGATAGTTGTAAACTTCATGCAAACAAAGAGAAAATTAAAAAAACCCTCCTGGAACTAATAAGCAATTATAGCAAAACTTTAAAACACAAGGTTAGTATACAAATGTTAATTTGCTTTCCTATATATCAGGAATAAATAATTGGAATTTAAAGTTAAAAAATGCAATGCCCAATAGCAAGTAATCTTTCTTGACATGTTTCTTGAGGTAAGTGAAACAAAAGCAAAAATAAACTGTTGGGACTTGACCAACATAGTCTTCTGTACAACAAAGGAAACAATCAATAAAACTAAAAGACAATCTATGGAATGGGAGAGGATATTTGCAAATGACATGTCTGATAAAGGGTTAGTATCCAAAATATATAAAGAATTTACAAAGCTCCACACCCAAATAATGAATAATCCAATTAAAAATAGGCAGAAAGACAAATCATAAGACACTCTTAATCTCACAAAACAAACTGAGGGTTGCCGGGGGCAGGGGTAAGAGGGTGGTGGGGTTTATGGACATTGGGGAAGGTGTGTGCTATGGTGAGTGCTGTGAAATGTGTAAACCTAGCGATTCACAGACCTGTACCTGTGGGGCTAATAATACATTATATGTTAATAAAAACAAAACTAAAAATTAAAAAAAAAATAGGCAGAAGACATGAATAGACATTTTCCCAAAGAAAACATACAAATGGCTAACAGACACATGAAAAGATGCTCAACATGGTTGATTATCAGGTAAATACAAATCAAAACTATAATTAGAAATCACTTCACACCTGTCAGAATGGCCAAAATCAACAACACAAGAAACAACAGGTGTTGGCAAGATGTGGAGAAAGAGGAACCCTCTTGTACTGTTGGTGGGAATGCAAATTCCTGCAGGCATTCTGGAAAACAGTACATGGAGGTTCTGCAACAAGTTAAAATAGAACTACTCTACAATCCAGCAATTTCACTACTAGGCATTTACCCAAAGAATATAAAAATACTAATTCAAAGGGATACATGTACCCTGATATAGATAGCACCATCATTCACAATAGCCCGATTGAAGAAACAGCCCAAATATCCACTGACTGCTGAATGGATGAAGAAGTTGGTGTGTGTGTGTGTGCGTGTGCGTGTGTGTGCACGTGTGTGTACACGCACATATGTACAATGGAATATTACTCAGCCAAAAAAAGGAATGAAATCTTGCCATTTGCAGTGACATGGATGGAACTAGACACTATTATGCTAAGTGAAATAAGTCAGTCAGAGAAAGATAAATAACATATGATTTCACTCATATGTAGAATTTAAGAAACAAAACAGATGAGTAAAGGAAAAACAAAGAGAGGAAAGTAAACCAAGAAACAGGCTTTTTTTTTTTTTCTAAGATTTTATTTATTTATTTGAGAGAGAGAGAAAGAGATCAAGCACAAGAAAGCAGAGGGACAGAGGGAGAGGAAGAAGCAGGCTTCCCTGCTGAGCAGAGATTCCCAGCTTGTGGCTCAGTCCCAGGACCCTGGGATCATGACCTGAGCTGAAAGCAGATGCTTAACCAACTGAGCCAACCAGGTGCCCCCAAGAAAGAGACTCTTAATTATAGAGAAAAAACTGATGGTTTCCAGGGGGAGGTGGGTGAGGGGATGGGGTAAATAGGTGATGAGAACTAAGGATTGTGCTTCTGTGATAAGCATCAGGTGATGTATGGAAATGTTGAATCACTATATTGTACATCTGAAACTAATATTACACTGTATGTTAACTAAATAGAATTTAAATTAAAACTTTCTAAAAAATTAAAAGAATAAATAACAAAAAATAACACAATACCACTTACATTAGTACCAAAAAGTGAAGTATTGAGAAATAAATCTAACAAAATATGTACAAGATCTATATGAAGAGAATTACCAAACTCTGATGAAAAATATACAGAGCTCTAAGTAAATGGAAAGATATTCCATGTTCATGAATAAGAAGACTCAATATTGTTAGGATGTCAGTTCATCCCAACTTGATCTATAGATTCAATGCAATTCCAATTAAAGTCCTAGAAAGTTATTTTGTAGATATTTACAAAAATGTTTCTAGAGGTTGTATGTAAAGGCAAAAGACTCAGAATCAGCCAACCAATACTGAAGGAGAAAACAAAGTTGGAGGACTGACACTACTCAACTTCAACACTTACTATTAAACTACACTAATTTAGACAGTGTGGTATTGGCAAAAGAATAGACAGATCAATGGGACAGAGAGCCCCAAAAGAGAGCCACATAAATACAGTAAACTGATATTTGATGAAGTAGCAAAGACAGTACAATGGAGAAAAAAAATGTGTTTTCTTAAGTAGAGCAGGAACAGCTGGACATCTACACCCCCGCCCCACCAAAACTTAGATGCTGATCTTCCACCTTCTACAAAAATGAACTCAAAGTGAATCACAGAAAGGTAAAACGCAAAATGATAAAACTTCCAGAAGATAATGTAGGAGAAAATCTAGTGACCTTAAGTTTGATGGTAACTTTTTAGATATACCACCAACAGTACAATTCATGAAAAAATAATTAAGTTGGACTTTATTAAAATGTAAAACTTCTGCTCTAGCAATGGCTACAATTGCCAAACTGTGGAAAGAGCCAAGGCACCCTTTAACAGTCGAATGGATAAAGAAGATATGGTCCATATATACAATGGAATATTATGCCTCCATCAGAAAGGATGAATAACCAACTTTTGTATCAACACAGAACAGGACTGGAGAAGATTATGCTGACTGAAATAAGTCAAACAGAGAGAGTCAATTGTCATATGGTTTCATTTACTTGTGGAGCATAAGGAATAACACAGAGGACATCAGGAGAAGGAAAGGAAAAGTGAATTGGAAGAAATCAGAGAGGGAGATGAATCATGAGAGACTGTGGACTCTGAGAAACAAACTGAGGGTTTTGGAGGGGTGGGGGGGTGAAGCTGGTGGTGGGTATTAAGGAAGGCATGTATTGCATGGAGCACTGGGTGTGGTGCATAAACAATGAATCTTGGAACACTGAAAAAATTAAATTAAAAAAAATAACCAAATAAATGTCTATCTTTTCCCCACTAGGAAAAACAAACAAACAAACAAGCAAGCAAATAAAACAAACTTCTGCTCGGGAAAGATACTCTTAAAAAAAAAAAAAGACAAAGCTACAAAATGGGAAAAAATATTTACAAAACATATATCTGGATAAAGAACTCTTATATACCAAGAACTCTTCAAACTAAACAATAAGAAAACAACCCAATGTAAGATGGGAAAAATATCTGTTCAGACAACTTAGCAAAGAAGACATACAGCAAATAAATGTGTGAAAAGATGCTCAATGTCATGTGTCATTAGAAAACTGAAAATGTGAACAACATGAGATACATAGCTATTAGAATGGCTAAAATTCCGGTGATTCACATACCTGTACCCCGGGGGACAAAAATATATGTTTATAAAAAATAAAAAATCATTAATAAAAAAAGGAATGGCTAAAATTCAAAACACTGACAATACCAAATGCTGGTGAGGATGTGGAACAATAAGAACTCTCATTCATTGCTGGTGGAAATGCAGAACAGTTTAGCCACTTTGAAAGACAGTTTGGCAGTTTTTCACTAAATCATTTTATGATCCCACAATAATGTGCCTAGGTGTTAACTCAAATGAGTTAAAAGCTTGTACTTACACAAAAACAGGCACACAAATGTTTATAGCAGTTTTGTTCATAACAGTCTAAAACTGGAAATAACTAAAATATCCTTCAAAGGGAAAAGGCATACACAAACTGTGGTACATCCAGAAAATTGCCTGTTATTCAGTGATAGCAAGAAATGAGTCGGGGCACCCAGCTGGCTCTGTTGGTGGAGCATGAGACTGATTTGGGGGTTGTGAGTTTAAGCTCCATGTTGGGTGTAGAAATTACTTTAAAATAAGATCTTTAGGGGCACCTGGGTGGCTCAGTAGCTTAAATGTCTGCCTTTGGCTCAGGTCATGATACCAGGGTCCTGGCATCGAGCCCTGCATTTTGCTTCTTGCTCAATGGGGAGCCTGTTTCTCCCTCTCTCTTTCTCCCTGGTCATGCTCTCATGCTCTCTCTCAAATAAATAAATTCTTTCAAAATAAATAAATAAATAATCTTAAAAAAAACAAAATGGGTTATCAAGTTGCAAAAAGACATAACTAAATCTCAAATGCACATTGCTTAGAAAAAGCAGCCCATCTAAAATGGTTTTTTACTGCATGATTCCAAATATATGACCCTTCGTAAAAGATAAAACTATAGAAATACACAAAATCAGTGGTTGTTAGGGATTTGAGGGGAGTGGATGAATATATGTAGCAGAGGGGATTTTTAGGGCAGTGAAACCTCCTGTGATACTGGATGGTGCATACATGACTTTGTAAGTTTGTCAAAACCCATAGAACCCATAGACAAAGGGTGACCCCTAAACAATGGGTTTTAAACTATAGACTTTAGTTAATATAACATATCAATATTGGGTCATTAATTATAACAAATGTACTACTCTAATACAAGATATTAATAGTAGGGGAAACTGTGAGCAGGGTAGGAAGAAAAAGAGGGCATATGAGAACTCTCTGTACAAACTGCTCAATTTTCTATAAACCTAAAATTTCTCAAAAATTAAAGTATATGGTTTTAGAACAAAATACAGCTTCAATACTCAAAAATAAGCATTTCCAAATTTATAAAGAAAATCAATAAATCAACCAATATACTAAAGAATTTTAACATACCTCTCCCAATAATTGATAAATTATACAGACAAAGATTCAGTAAGTATCTCTAAGATTTGACCCACAAAATTAACATTTGTTTTGTGAAACATACTTCAGGCTTTACATTCAGCAATAAGAGAATACTCAGACACTAAGACATTTGTAAGAATTAATCTCATAGTAGTCCATAAAACAAGTGTTGAAGTATTTCAAAGTATCGATATCATTAGGATAATGTTTAGTTGAAAATGAGTAATCAAAGGATATCCACAAAAGCCCATGTGTCTGGAAATTTGAAAGCACACTTCTAAAACTCTCCAGTTGAAGGAAAAATAAAAATGAAAATTATGATAATAACAAAATAACAAAAAATATACATGTCATAAATTGTGGCCACAACTAAAGCATCGCTTAGAAGATAAATGATGGTACTTAGGATAGTCAAGTTTTCTGTTAAAAAAGATGGAAGGCTGAAAATCAAAGAGCTAAGTGTCTAATTTAGGAAAGGTTTTAAGAAGAGAAAACTGTAGAAGAAAGGAAGGAGGAATGAAGACAAAGACAGAAGTTACTAAATTGGAAACAAGATAGCATTGAGACTCAATAAAGTCAAAAGTTAGCACTTTGAAAAGACCAACAAAATAGACAACCCCCAGGCAATATAGATTAAGGGGGGAGGGGTGACAGAAGCAATAGAAGAAATGAAGGGATGCTACAGATGTTTAAAAGCTTACGGGAGAACCTACTTTATCCAGAGTTGGTCCAGATGGTGACAATGAAGTCTTTGAGGCCCCAACCTACAAACAGGCCACGGTGTTGGGATCACAATGCTGCCCCCAGCACTTGGATCAACCACCCCCTCCAGCAGTTTTGTAATCCTCCCAGGACTTGAGGAAGGACAGCCTGGCCATCCCGAGGGGCTGATAGAGACAGACTGGAAAGGTGACTTGGGCTCAGAGGAGTCTATGACCAGTCAGCCTTTGGCTTCAGAGACCCAGGGTCTGGTCCACTGCTTCTGATCCACAGAGATTGGGGTGCCCCCAGATTGAAGCCTCTTACTTCACTCTCTGGCTATGATGTCAGCTTTGGTCAACCTGATGATGATGTTTTCTTTGAAAACAACTGGACGCCCCCCTAAGAGACTTTCCCATGGTATGTCATCTCTACACCTGACCCATTCACCCCTTCCACCAACATTTCCCAGTGCCCACTACAGGTCAGAAACTGTGCTTCTGCATGGGGAACTGAACACAGAAGGGATTCAGGCTGTCATGAGCCTTTTCCAGCTGAGATGTGGGAGGCCCAGTTTGAGTCTTCAGGTAGCATTCAGTGACCTCCCCTATATCTGATATGTCCAGAGTTAGATGGAGGGTAAGAGGAGGAGAGATCCAGAGACTCTGGAGAAGGAAGAAACATCTGAGGGACAGCTATGTTGTTTCTGTTCTGGGTGCTTCTCTCTACAAGCTCAGTTAGGCTTCCCTGCAGTGTGAGAGGTTATTACCCTCATTTTAAAAATGAGAATTCCAAGGGACAGTGAAGCTTGAGAATTTGCACAGGGGCACACTGCCAGTAAATAGCATAAAAATGATTCTAACTCCACTCTTCCGATCCCAAATCCTATCATATTTTCAATTACAAGGTCATCCACAAATCTCTCAATTTCTTTTGGATAACTGCTGGACAGAGGTAGGAGACTTCCCCTTGACAGAATGGTGGACCAGTTGTGTGTACAGGCAGTGGGGGCTGAGTGGACTAGGAGTTGCCCAGCCTCCTGAGTAGCAAAACTAATCAAACCTGCCATAGCCCCTGCTCCCCAGGTAGGGAGCATTTTCTTCCCCCTGGTGGCTGAAGAGCAGTCTCTAGTGCAGGGTTCCCACCCTAGCTGGAAGCCATGGGGTAAACTACCCCTGCGTGGGGGCTTCTGACTTTGAGATGGTGGTTGAGGGTCAAAAAGGATAAAAGCAAGCTTAGCGAGGGGTGGCGGAGTATCTAATGCTTGTCTTACTCTGAAACGCTGGAGGCACCCGCATTGTGAGTGTTCAACTGCTTAAGCCTCACCCCTGAGCACTCTGACCACAGCGTTTTACCCCAGTCCTCTAGCCGGGCTTCCTCAGATCCGCCCAGCTTCCTCGGATCCCATCAGAACACCAGATTTTCTGGAATCCTGTTGCGGCTGTGTTGTAGGTTTTAGCTACTGGAAGCTGCCCAACCACCGCTGACCCACCCTCCTCAGGGGTGCATTTCCCACCCAGGCATTCATGCCCTGTGCACTGACTGTCTAAGGCCTTCTAGTGCTCTCCATCTCCTTCCCCTGGCCCTAACAGTTCAACTTCAGTAAAGGGCAAAGTCTGGCTGGGGAGGAAAAAAAGCTTATGAAAGGAAAATATAAACACCTTTTTGTCAATAAAATTGAAAACAGATGAAATGGACAAATTCTTAGAATGTGTCTCACTAAATCTGGCCCAAGAAGAAAAAAGAAACATAAATAATTCTATGACTACTAAAGTAATTAAATCAGTAGTTTGAAATCTTTCCACAAACGTCAAGAGAGAGATTATCTCCAGGGTTGGGGGATGAGGGTGCTGGGTGAAGGGTAGTACACAGATGGCTTCACACTTACTGCTAATGTTCTATTTCTTTTTTTTTCTTTTTATGTTTTGTCAGTCACCACACAACGCACAATTAGTTTTTGACATAGTGTTCAAGATTCATTGTTTACGTGTAACGCCCAGTGCTCAATGCAATATGTGCCCTCCTTAATACACACCACCAGGCCAACCCATGCCCCTCTCCCCTCTACAGCCCCTCAGTTTGTTTCTCAGAGTCCACAGGTATCAACTTTGACAATCCAAGTGTACAGAAGGCTCTGGACACCCTGATCCAGAGTGGCCCTGCTCTCTCCCACCTGGTTAGCCAAACACAGCACAGGTGGGGCGACCCCTGGCCCTGATGGGATCTTACCAGAGGCATTACTGAGGCTCAATCTCGAGACTACCCCCAGTCCTGGCCTCCCACCTACTGCGTTCAAATAGAGTTATTTGGAGGATGTTTCCTGCGCCTCTCCAGGTCTACATTGAATGTTTCTACCACCTGCTCTCACTTCTGCCGGAGGCTGTGTTGCTTGTTCCTTCCAGAGTCAGAGTTTATACTGCATTTGGGGGTGTATCTTTTTTTGTTGTTTTTGTCTATCATGGTTCATCCCCCCCCTCCGATTCCTTCCCTTCACTTTTCCCTTCCTTCTCCTAATGTCCTCTTCTGTGTTATTCCTTATGTCCCACAAGTAAGTGAAACCATATGATAACTGACTCTCTCTGCTTGACTTATTTCAAGCATAAGCATAATCTATTCTAGACTAGGTTTAAAATGTGGATGATCATTTTATTATGAATCTTTATATTTTGTACATACAACAGACATATTTGGTCTGTATTTTATATTTATTTATTCATTTGTCAGGTTTTTTAAAATATTTGATTTGACTTGATTTTTTCAGTGTTCCAAGGTTGTTTATACACCACACCCAGTGCTCCATGCAATTTTATATTTAAATACATATGCTAACTCAAAAGTAGTACTTTAAATTGACCTTTCTATAAACCAAAATAATCTAATATATATGTTAGTCCCAGGACTCTCCCCAACACACATTCCAGCCTTGGAAATATTAGAAAGGGCTCACATGAAGAATTTACTCTACAAAAGTGAAACTGAAACTATGGCATCATCAGAACTGCTGTACCATATTAATGACACAGTTTTACACAGAAGTACATGCAAGTTTCCATGGGATGGTTCTTCAGCAATATTGCTGCACTTTGACTTCAACATAGTGTTAGAAAACACCAATGAATTTAACAGTCAAGAACATTTTGTGAAGTTCTGGGGCACCTGGGTGGCTCAGCCTGTTAAACGTCTACCTTTGGCTCAGGTCATGATCTCCCAGTCCTGGGACAGAGCCCCAAGTCACACTCTCTGCTCAGTAGGGAGTCTGCTTCTCCCTCTCTGCTCTTCTCTCTCTCTCAAATAAATAAATAAATAAAATATTTTTTTTCTTTTTAAGAATGTTTTGTGAAGTCATTACCATATCCAATTAAAATAGATATTTGTCCACTAAAAATATTAAAACCAGTACTACACAGGAGAGTTTTTCTGTGCTCTGTATTGAGAAGCACAATTGCTGAGCCAAAGGAAATCTAAGCTTTCAACTTGATTAGATTTTGTGAAATTGCTCTCTGAAGTGTTTTTACCAATTTAAACTATCACTGAAGTGCATGAAAGTTCCTATTTCCTCACATCTCAAAAACAGTTTGTCAGAGTATAAAATGTTTGCCATTCTGATGAGCATGAAATATTTCTATGTTTATTTTACTTGCCTTTCCAAATTCGGTGAGCTTAAGTATATTTTTAGCTATTTACTGCCTATATACAGTATGTGTACATGTACACATAGTTAATTCTCGTTACTGATGGTAGTTACAGCGATAAAGATACTGCAAAAACGGAATTATCAAATATTGAACACCATTGCTACCAAGAGAAATAAAGGGTCCATTTCTCGGGTGCCTCTGGTCACAACATTTTCACTACCGATCAGTATGTAACTTTGTATTGTGTATGTTTCTATTTAAAGACACCTTGTTTAATACATATTATTGATTCATTAACATTGAACTGTGGCCAACAACATTACACCTTATCACTTAGCACACAGTCAAGTGCATCAGAGCCTTCTTGTGCTTAGGAGCCCTAGATATACTTCAGACTATGCTAAAGACCATTTTAAACATGAAATCATGAGCAAATAGCACAAAAAAATTGCAAAATGTGGCAGTAATTAGACCATGGAAAGGATACTTACTGACAGTACGAGAACTGAAACAAAAGAGAGAACATCTCCCTGTTCAGCCTCAGCTAGAAACATGTGCTTTGAGCCACTCAAAATTTGTGCTGCTCTGCATATACCACTGAATGACCATCAGAGTGCTGACAGTATCCATTTGGGGGATTACAAAGAAATTTTAACAAGTAGGAGAATTCACAAATACAGAATCACAAACGTACATATGTATGTGTAATATATATACATATATATAATCTCATTATATATACATATATATAATCTCATTATATATTTTATCAGTTGCCAACTTTGTATGCTGGTATTTGTATTTTCTTAATTGGTACAAAATGTTGTTTGGTTTTTTGAAGGCTGCTGGATTTTCATGGCGATTGCACTGAATCTAGGGATTAGTTTAGGAATAACTGACGCCTTAACAATATTGACTCTTCTGACCTATGAACAGAGGATCTCTCCTTTTATTTTCTTTTGTGATCGTTTCACCCAGCAATATTTTCTAGTTTTCATTATATATGTCTGGTGTATCTTTTTAAAGATTTATCTTTAAGTAGTCAGTAGTTTTTGATGCAACTATAAATGGTATTGCTTTCTAATTTGAATTCCAGATTGCTCGTTGCTTGTATGTAGATACAGAATTGATTTTTGTATATTGATCTTATATCCCAACACTTAATAAACTCATTTATTAGTCCTAGGAGATTTTTTCTAGATCCCACGCATGTTTTTAAAGATTTTATTTCTTTATTTGAGAAAGAGAGAGAGCATGAGTGGGCAGCAGGGGCAGAGGGAGAGGGAGAAACAGACTCCCCTTGAGCAGGGAGCCTAAAGCCAGACTCTATCCCAGGACTCTAAGATCATGATTTGAGTGAAAGGCAGACACTTAACTGACTGAGCCACCTAGGCGCCCTGGTCCCAGGCATTTTTACATCAACAATTACGTCTGTGAATAAAGACAGGTTTACTTGCTCCTATCCACATAAATGCCTTTTGCTTCTTTCCTTACCTTGTTGACAGGAATTGCATCCATTCCCTTCATCATGATATACATCATCATGATGATATACTGAATTTTTCATAAATTGTTATTCTAGTTGCTAATTTTCTTAGAATTTTTGCTTTACATTCATTAGCTAATTATTATAATATCTTCATCTGGACATGGTATTAATTAAAGTTAGACTTATACCTGAATTTTATTTATTTATTTATTTATTTATATTTTTTTATTTGTTCATTTGATGGAAAGAGATCACAAGTAGGCAGAGAGGCAGGCAGAGAGAGAGGAGGAAGCAGGCTCCCTGCTGAGCAGAGAGCCCGATATGGGGCTCTATCCCAGGACCCCGAGACCATGACCCGAGCTGAAGGCAGAGGCTTTAACCCACTGAGCCACCCAGGCACACCATACCTGAATTTTAATTTCGGAAGTATTTCCTGCTCTTAAATGTTCTGGAAGAATTTGTATATATAATTGGTGTTTCTTTCCTCCTTTAAATATCTGTCAAAATTCACCAATAAAGTCACCTGGAACTGAAATTTTCTATGTGGAAAGTTTTTAACTACAAATTCAATTTCCTTAATAGAAACAGGCTATTCATTGCACTACTGGGTATTTGCCCTAAAGATACAAATGTAGTGATCTGAAGGGGCACGTGCACCCGAATGTTTAGAGCAGCAATGTCCACAATAGCCAAACTATGGAAAGAATCTAGATGTCCATCAACAGATGAATGGATAAAGAAGATGTGTTATATATGTACAATGGAATACTAGGCAGCCATCAAAAGAAATGAAATCTTGCCATTTGTGATGATGTGGATGGAACTAGAGGGTATTATGCTGAGCAAAATAAGTCATCAGAAAAAGACAATTATCATATGATCTCCTTGATATGACAAAGTTGAGAGGCAATGTGGGAGCTTGGGGGGTAGGAAAAGAATAAATGAAACAAGATGGGATCGGGAGGGAGACAAACCTTAAGAGACTCTTAATCTCACAAAACAAACTGAGGGTTGCTGGGGGGAGAGGGATAGGGAGAGGCTGTGGGGTTATGGACATTGAGGAAGGTATGTGATATGAAGGTATGTGATATAAACCTGCGATTCACAGACCGGTACCCCTGGGGCTAATAATACATTATATGTTAATAAAAAAATAAAAAAGAAATAGGCTATTCAGTTTGCCTATTTCTTACACTTTAAAATTCCAGTGTAGTTAACATACAGTATTATATTAGTTTCAAATGTACAATATAGTGATTCAATAATTCTATTATTAGATAATTTTATATGTTACTCAATGCTCATTGAGATAAGTGTATTCTTAATCCCCTCTGCCTATTTCACTCATCCTTCCACCCACCTCCCCTCTGGTAACCACCAATTTGCTCTCTTTGGTTAAGAGTCTGGTTTTGTTTTCTTTTTGTTTGTTTTGTTTCTTAAATTCCACATAAGAGTAAAATTTATTTCACTTAGCATTATACTTTGTAGCTCCATCCACATTGTTGCAAATGGCAAGATTGCATTCTTCTTTATGGATGAATAATATTCACTGTGTGTCTGTCTGTCTATCTACCTATCTGTCTTCTATTCTACATCTATGCCAGATCTTCTTCATCCATTCATCTATCAATGGACACTTGGGCTGCTTCCATAATTTCACTATTGCAAATAATGCTGCAATAAACACAGGGGTGTATATATCTTTTTAGTGTGTTTATCTTCTTTGGGTAAATACCCCATAGCAGAATTACTGGATCATATGGTAGTTTTATTTTTAATATTTTGAATATTAAAAATATTTTGCATACTGTTTCCCATAGTGGCTGCACCAGTTCGTGGTTCTGCCAACAGTTCCTTTTTTTCCACATCCTCACCAACACTTCTTGTTTCTCATGTTTTTAATTTAGTCATTCTGACAGGTGTCTGAGGTGGTATCTCATTGTGGCTTTGATTGGTATTGCTCTGATAAGTGATGTTGACCATCATTTCATGTATCTGTTGGCCATCTGTGTGTCTTCTTTGGAGAAACATCTGTTCATGTCTTCTGCCCATTTTTAAATTGGATTATTCATTGTTGGGGTGTTGAGTTGTATAAATTCTTTATATATTTTGCATACTAATCCTTTATCAGATATGTCACTTTCAAATATCTTCTCCCATTCATAAGGCTGTGCTTCAGTTTTGTTGCTTCTTTCCTTTACTACTCAGAAGCATCTTATTTTGATGTAATACCAAGAGTTTAATTTTGCTTTTATTTCCCTTTCCAGGAGACATATCTAGAAAACTGTTGCTGTGGCCATTGTCAGAAACATTACTGCTTGTGCTCTTTCCTAGGATTTTTATAATTTCAGGTCTCACATGTAGGTCCTTAATCCATTTTGAGGTTATTTTTTGTCTGGTGTCAGGAAGTAGTCCAGTTTCATTTTTTTTTTTACATGAGGCTGACCAATTTTCCCAACTCCATTTGTTGAAGAGACTGTCTTTTTCCCACTGCATCTTCTTGCCTCCAAGATTAACTGACCATATAATCATGGGTTGATTTCTGGGCTCTCTATTCTGTCCCACGATCTATGTGTCTATTTTTGTGCCAGTACCATATTATTATGATTGAGACAGCTTTGAAGTATATCTTGAAATCTGGGATTCTAAAACCTCCAGTTTTGTTCTTCATTTTCAAAATTGCTTTGGCTATTTGAGGTCTTTTTGGGTTCCAAACAAATTTTAGGATTCTCTATTATAGCTCTGTGAAAAAGGCTGTTCATATTTAGATAGAACTATTTGGCAGAATTCACCAGTAAAGTCATCTAGGACTAAAGTTTTCTTTATGGAAAGCTTTTAACTATAAATTCAATTTCCTTAATAGGTAGATATAGGCTATTCAGTTTATCTATTTCAGTACAGTTGCCTGCAGTGCATCTCTTTGCCTGCTGGGGAGAGTGTTGGGTTTCTGCTCTGTTAGCTGGCCAATCTGGGGCTGCTTGGGTTTAAGCTGAGTGAGACCAGGTGTTGGTTAGAGGTGCAATAGCACCACACCGCAGGAGAAAACAGTGGTGGGTTATGCAGTGCCAACAAGGTCCAAGCCAGTGTGAAGGGACCTGTAGCTTCCAGGGACCAAAGCATACTGGCTGGAGGGGGTGGATACACAGGAGCACACTAGGGCAGAAACGTGGTATTAGGTTTGGGCAGGTTAGCTGTGGGAGGGGACCGGGAGCTGAGGCCCTGCTGGAGGGTGTATGTCCACAAGAGAATGTGTGGGTAACTGTTAGCACATTAGGAAGTAACTGCTGACCTGGCACTGTTTCCAACAGGTGTCCATGTGTCTATGCTGTGGGGTAGGGGAGGGAAATAGTGCCTGCCAGCCCTTTGTTCTGGAGAAATCTACCAAAGATCCCTGCCCCTCTGGCATACACTCTGAGATTAGTAAAGAAATCTCCCTCCACGTACCCTAGGCATTCTTTGTTCTATCTCCACAGGGCTATTTTAGTGCTACCCCTTTAAGGGGTGGAGACTCCGTTTCCTCTTGCCCTCCAGGCTCTCCCATTAGCCTGCTGATTTTTAAATTTCCAGGTTTTAAGTTGAGCTGACTGTAAGAACTGGTGAAATTCAACCACTCTGGTTTTCAAAGCCAAATATTATGGCAGTTCATCTTCCCTGCGCAGGCTCTCTGGTGCAAGGTCTGTTTCTCTCTCCCCTCTGTGCCTGAAGCTTCCCTTCCTCCTGCAGACGATCTGATGGGTCCTTTTAACTCCCAACCATTTCTCTGCCCTTCCTACCCCTTTCCATGTGGTCTCTTCTCTATATTTAGTTGTGGACAGCATGTTCTGTCCATCTTCAAGTAATTTTCTGGATTATTTATGCTGATAAGACTGTTCTTTAGTTGTATTCATGGGACAAGGTGAGCTTAGAATCCATTTCCTTGATCTTTCCAATGAATTAGCTTTCAATTTCCTTGCTATTTTGTTTTCCAGTTTATTGACTTCTTCCCTACTCTTTATTGTTTCCTTTCTTCTACTTACTTGAGGTCTGATCTCTTCTTCTCTTCTGATTTCTTAAGATTGAAGTTGATGTCATAGATTTGAGACCTTTCTTCTTTTCTGATAAAAATGTTTAGTGCTAAAAATTCTCCTCCAAGAATTGATTTGATTTCAATTGTTATGACTTTACTGTTACCCTACAAATTTGATATATTGTATTTTCATCTTCATTCAGTTTAGTTTCTAATTTCCCTTTAGATTTCTTCCTTGATTCATAACTTATTTAAATGTGTCCTATTTTATTTCCAAATATTTGAGTTTTTCAGAGATTTTTCTATTATTAATTTCTAATTTATTTCCATATGGTCAGGAAACATACTTTCTACGGCATGCTTTTTAAATTTATTGAGACTTGTTTTAATAAACTTGTAAATGTTTCACATATGATTGCGGAATGTTACTTCAAAATTTAAATTTTTATTAGTGAAGCTTTATAATTGTGTTTAAGTCATATAATCTTACTAAATATTTTTTGTTTGCTTCCTTTATTTCTGATGCAGTTGTATTTAAGTTTCCCTCTATAATTATGAATTTGTTCATATTTTCTTAAAATTCTGTTAATTTTTCTTTATATATTAAAGTTTTATTGTTAGGCTCATACAAATTCACAACTTTTATCTTGTTGGAAACTGTTTTTTTGCCATTGTAAAGAGTGCTTCTTTATCATTATATTTTTGTCTTTAATGTTACTCTGTTTGGTATTAATATTACTAAACCAATATTCTATTTGTTAGTATTTATTTGCCTGTTACGTAATAATAGGTACGTATTTTCTAGTTTTTATATTCTCGTTTTTATAGAAAAAACTAGTTTTTTATATTTTCTAGTTTTTATATTCAATTGCTCTATATAGTTTTGTTTTAGTTGTGTGTTTTATAAACAGCACTTGTTTTAATCAAATCTAATTGTCTTTTTCTTTAGAAAGCTTGAGTTTAATCTATTAACATGATCATTTATATATCTGGATTAATTTCTATTTTGGGGGCTACATCTTCAGTGTTCCATCTTCCTCCTCCCTTTTCTTCCTTTCATTCTTCTCTTAGGTTGATAAAATTGTCTTCGTTCTCCTTTCCTTCTCTAATAGTTTATAATCTACACATTTCCTTTCTTTTATTTTAGTAATTATTTTAACAAATGTTAAACTATGTCTTATCTTTAAGAGTCTAAAGCAATTCAATATCTCCATCTCTCTAAACAAGATGGTGGTCTTTGTGTGCATTACCCATTGTTTCCTATCCTTTTCATCTTTTCTGTGTTTATGGTTTAAATTTTATTTCCATCAATCTTTTGAAAAAATGAAAATGTTATTCTTAAATTATCAGTATTTAATTTGATTTACCAATATATTTTTATCTCCTAATTTGCTCATTATTGTTTATGGCATCCCATTTCTTTATTTTGGGTTTCCTTTTTTTCTTTATAAAATATATCCTTTAGTAGTTCAGAAAGGATTTGTGGTGCCTCATGATCCATCTTCTCTTTTAACATTTCTTTAATATTTGTCTCTATTTCTCTGCTCTTTCTAGGTAAATTCCTCAGCATTATTTTCAAAGTCAGTAATTGTCTTTGTTACAAATCTAGAATTTAGTCCACTTATGGAATTTTTCATCTCAGTTACTATATTTGTTTATTTATGGGGTATTTTTTAATGAGTGTGGGGTTTTTTTGTTTTGTTTTTGTTTTTGGTATCCATTTGACCTTGATTCATTGCTACAAGTTTTTATTTTTATGGTTGTTATTCCTTCCTTTATTTCTGAGTAGTTTAAACATACTTATTTTAAAGTCACTTTGGGATTGTTTAATTATTTTTGTTTCTTCAATAATAAATTCTTCTCCTAATTTTTTATTCATTGGCCAGCTTTTTTCTAAATTTAATTTAATTTTTTTCAGTGTTCCAAGATTCACTGTTTATGCACCACACCCAGTGCTCAATACATGCCCTCCTTAATACCCACAACCAAGCTTGCCCATCCCCCTAGCCCTCTCCCCTCCAAAACCCTGTTTGTTTCTCAGAGTCCACAGTCTCTCATGGTTCGTCTCCCTCTCTGATTTCTCCCAATTCACTTTTCCCTTCCTTCTCCTAATGCCCTCCATGTTATTACTTATGCTCCACAAGTAAGTGAAACCATATGATAATTGACTCTCTACTTATTTCACTTAGCATAATCTCTTCCAGTCCCATCCATGTTGATACAGAAGTTGGATATTCATCCTTTCTGAAGGCTGAGTACTATTCCATGGTATATATGGACCATATCTTCTTTATCCATTCATCTGTTGAAGGGCGTCTTGGCTCTTTCCACAGTTTGGCAATTGTGGCCATTGCTGCTATGAACACTGAGGTACATATGGCCTTCTTTTCACCACACCTGTATCTTTGGGGTAAATACCTAGTAGTGCAATTGCAGGGTCATAGGGTAACTCTATTTTTAATTTCTAAGGAATCTCCGTACTGTTTTCCAAAGTGGCTGCACCAACTTGCATTCCCACCAACAGTGGAAGAGGGCTCCCCCTTCTCCACATCCTCTCCAACACCTGTTGTTTCTTGCCCAGTTAATTTTCACTGGCCAGCTTTTTTAAAGCACGTTTTATGTGCTTTGTTGTCTTCTTGAAGAAGGTAGCATATTGTCTTCTCTTATCATTCACTCTCTATTTCCAGCAGTTTTACAGGGCCCCCACCCAACTTCTGGGACTCAATGCCTGAGAACAGGTCCTATGCCAGCAGCTGAGGGCTTCCATTCTGAGGCAATATCACAGATTTAGCCGTTGAATCAGCCAATGTCCTGGCAGAGTCAATGTTCACTGCCTTTTATCCTCTTCTAGCCACCACAGCTGCACAACTTTAATTGTATTTGCTCTTTTAAACAAAAATCTTTTAAATTGTCAGTATTAACTTAAATATATAGAACCCATAGCTCGGTCAATAATCCTTTCATGGTTGAAAAACCCCACCCTGCCCCTGTTGTCACTCTGTGGGACTGACTGCCATCCATCTGCACATGGGGTGTTCTTGATCCTGTCTACTCAACAGAGACCTAAGTTCTGGCCAATGCTGAGTATTTCTAGATTCAGAATCTATTTATCACTTCAACTCCTTCTTACGGCTGGATGCTTCCATATTGATTTTGTCTACATAGATAGCTTGTTCTTGAGCATGGAATGTGTGTGTGTGTGTGTGTAAATGTATCATTTTTGTGGAGCAGTTTAAAATATGATCTCATACCACCATCTTGAAAAGAAGTACAGAGCAGAGTTACTCAATCTTTTAGAGACTCTATTCTTTTTGATATGTAGAAAAATCTTAGGTATACTACTTGTGTACATAAATCTTGTACAGTACTTGAAATTTTAAAATTCTATAAATAAAACTTAAGAACTGTCTTGGCAGGGAAGTTGAATTTTTCCCAAAGACATTTTTTATTACATTTGTCACCGCCACCCCCTTCCAATTCCTATATTAACATCTCTCACAATTTAAAATCACTCTCCTAAAAGGAAACATACAACTCTGAAAAGATTAGCTTTAGGGCACTTGGGTGGCTCAGTTGGTTAAGCCTCTGCCTTCAGCACTAGGAACTGCAGTTGACAGACCTCCACAACCTATACTCAAATCTCAGTTACCTTAGTCAATTTGTTCTCATAGTCTAACCATAGAAATAAACACTGTTTTTAGTTAAAAAAATATTTTATTTCACAAACACTTTATGACAACATCTATAAAAAGCAAAACAAAAGAACATCAAAACCCCAGTAGGTAAATAACGAGTAAGAATAAGAACTATAAGAATAGTTCTCATAAGAGGAAATAGAAGCTGGCCAAACATACACATATATGCTATCCTTGATATTAATCTAAGAAGTAAAAATTAATGTACTATTTTACATCTAGGAACTTTCTTAAAAAATAAGAAATTTAAGGCTGCTATTAAACTTGTATTTTCATACTTGCTGCTACACTGAAAATTCTTTGAAGAAATTATCTGAAAAAACAATATACCAATATTTATGGGGAGCTATACGAATGGTTATCCAACTCCTAGAAATTTATCTTAAGGAAACATCAGAAGAAAAAACCTATATACATGATGATGTTCACACAGCATTATTTACAGTACTCTAAGTAAATGGTGAAGAAGACAAACAGGCAGTAAGTTCCCCTGACATTTTTTTGAAGATCTTATTTTTTTCTTTGAGAAAGAGAGAGAGCACATTCACATGGGTGGGGATTTGGGGGTACAAGGGAAGGACAGTGGGAGAGGGAGATGCAGAGGAGCAGACTCCCTGCTGAGCAGGGAACCTGATCCAGGGCTCAAACCCAGGACTCCAAGATCATGACCTGAGCTAAAGGCAGATGCCTAACCAACTAAGTCACCCAGGCTCCCTTCCCATAATATATTTTTTTAACAGCTTTATCAAGGTGTAATTGATGTATAATAAACTGCACATAAAGTGCACAATTTGATTAGTTTTGACATAAGTATACATCCATGAAACCATCACGACAATCATGGTAATGGATATAACTATCCCCCAATATTTTTAAATGGGCAAAAACAATTAGAGCCAGATGCTAAATCTTGTTACCCAAGCCATCACCCCCTTCACCCCAGTTATCAACGAACTATCTGGGAAGGGAAAAGGAGGAGGTCACACGGAGTCAGTGTTCATCGTGAAGAGGTTCATCCCACTTTGGGGCCAGCATCTTGGCTGGAGATTTCTGAGGGTGGGATCTGATGCAGCAGCTCATACAGCAGTAAGAAAGCATCAGGATATAACCTGCTGAAAACAACCTCCACCCCACTATCTCTTACGGCCTTGGAGGGTATAGAGGAGAAAATGGCCCCATATGAAGAAGCTGAGGGAGAGGCAGGGATTATGATGCCCAGTGGCCAAATGAGGAAATGATACATGGGATTGTAAATCAATGGCGTGGCTTGAAAGGGATGCCTCTCTTCCTTTCTAAGGAAGGGTAACGAAGGACCTCAGTGTGAAGCCAAACATACTGAGAAAAATAACATGACACAAAGAGAGCATGTCAGCAGAGCCCCAGAATCCAACCAAAGTGACCTGAATAAGATCAGGGTCACTGACTATCACTGGCAGGTAATAGTACATGGTACAGTCTCCTCCATCTCTTCAAGCCTCCCCACCCAAACCCACTGCGAGGTTAGAAGGGTGGAAAAAAAAAAAAATCCCCTCCCCATGACATGTCCTAAAGTTCATGGTCTAGTCAGGGAGGGAAAGGAGAAGAGATGAGGTTGCGTTTCCAACTGAACCAGAGAGAACTTTTTAATAATGATAAATGACAACTGTACAAAAAATAGAAGATCTAAGAACAAACTTAATTTAGGAGGTTAAAGACCCATGTACCAAAACCCATAAAATATTGATGAAAGAAACTGAACATGATACAAACAAATGGAAAGATATTCATGCTCATGGATTGAAAGAAATAATATTGTTTAAATGTCCATACCACCCAAAGCAATCTACAGATTCAATGCAATCCCTACCAAAGTACCAACAGCATTTTTCAAAGAACTAGAACAAATAATACTAAAACTTGTATGGAACCACAGAGGACCTTGAATAGCCAAAGCAATCATGAGAAAGAAAAACAAAGTTAGAGGTATCATAATCGCAGGTTTCAAGATACACCATAAAGGTGTAGCAATCAAAACAGTATGGTACTGGCACAAAAATAGACACATAGATCAATAGAACACAAAATAGAGCCCAGACATCAACCCATACTGATGTGGTCAATTAATCTATGACAAAGGAGGCAAGAATACACTTTGAGTAAAAGACAGTCACTTCAACAAATGCTTCTAGGAAAACTGACAGCTATATGCAAAAGAATGAAACTGGACCACTTTCTTATACCATACACACCGTCATACATAAACTTACACCATACATATACTCAAACTGGACTAAAGACCTAAATGTGAGACCTGAAACCATAAAACTCCTGGAAGAAAACATAGGTGTAATTTTTGGCACTAGCCATAACAACATTTTTCTAGATATGTATCCTAAGGCAAGGGAAATGAAAGCAAAATCAAGCTCTTGGGTACATTAAAATAAAAAGCTTTTGCAAACCACAGGAAACTATTTAAAAAAAAGACAACTTACTAAATGGGAAAATCTATTTTCAGATAATATCTCTGACAAGGGGTTTATATCCAAAATATATAAAGATCTTATATAACTCAGCACCTCCCAAACACAAATAATCCAGTTAAAAAACAGAGGATTTTTTATTTTTATTTTAAAAAATCCTCTGTTTTTTAACTGGATTATTTGTATTTTTACATACAAATGGTTACATACATGAAACCTTTACATACAAATTTTTACATACAAATTTTTACATCCAGTTATTTTTACATAACTGGATTATTTGTATTATTTTTATTTTAAAAAATCCTCTGTTTTTTAACTGGATTATTTGTGTTTGGGAGGTGCTGAGTTATATAAGGTCTTTTTTTTTTTTTTTTTAATTTTTTATTTTTTATAAACATATATTTTTATCCCCAGGGGTACAGGTCTGTGAATCACCAGGTTTACACACTTCACAGCACTCACCAAATCACATACCCTCCCCAATGTCCATAATCCCACCCCCTTCTCCCCAACCCCCTCCCCCCTATAAGGTCTTTATATATTTTGGATATAAACCCCTTGTCAGAGATATTATCTGAAAATAGATTTTCCCATTTAGTAAGTTGTCTTTTTTTTAAATAGTTTCCTATGGTTTGCAAAAGCTTTTTATTTTAATGTACCCAAGAGTTTGATTTTGCTTTCATTTCCCTTAAAAAAAAAAAAAAGAAAGGAACAGTATATGCTCCACAAATAAGTGTGGAGGATATGGGGAGTTAGAGAGGAGAAGGAAGTTGGGGGAAATTGGAAGGGGAGATGAATCATGAGAGACTATGGACTCTAAAAAACAATCTGAGGGGTTTGAAGTGGCAGGGGGGGTGGGAGGTTGGGGTGCCAGGTGGTGGGTATAGAGGGCACGGATTGCATGGAGCACTGGGTGTGGTGAAAAAATAATGAATACTGTTATGCTAAAAATAAATAAAAAATAAATAAAAATAAAAAATAAATAAAAATAAAAAATAAATTAAAAAAAAACAGAGGATTTGAATAGACCTTTTTTCTAAAGAAGACATACAAATTACTAATAGACACATGAAAAGATGCTCAACATCACTTATCATTAAGGAAACAGAAATCAAAACCACTATAAGTTATCACCTTATACCATTCAGAATAGCTAGAATCAAGAAGACAAGAAATAACAAGTTGTTGACAAAAATATGGAGAAAAAGGAATCCTTATGCACTGTTGGTGGGAATGCAAAATGTAGGAGCCACTGTGGAAAACAGTATGGAGGTTCTTCAAAAAATTAAAAATAGAACTACCCCATGATCCAGTAATCCCCCTTCTGGAATTACTGGAAAAACCAGACTCTTCAATGCAGAGAAGAAACTGGTGATTGCCAGAGGGGTGGGCATGGAAGGGATAAAGGAGATTTAGAGTCTACTTACTGAGATGAGTACTGAATAAAGTACGGAATCGTTGACTCATTGTATTATACACCTGAGACTAATCTAACACTGTTATGTTAGTTCTACTTCAATTCAAAAAAAATAATGAGAAATGATCCTAAACCTGTGGGATCATCCCAAAATATGACTTAAGGACAGGAAAAGGAGGTGATGATTGGAAGAAAACAGGAAACTGCTCATGCCTGTACCTCACTGAGTTCAGAGAATTCTCTATACCTGATGCAATCACAAAATTAAGAGCATGGTTAGAGAAAGTATAATGTATCAACTTAAAACATTATCAACAAAATTATAAGTTTGAAAAACTATGCAGAAAAATGCAACTTGTTTATATATTATTTTAAATAATAATAATGAAAAATAGAACAACTATATGTAACAGATATATGGACAAAACTTAAAAAGAGTATGAAAAATGAAGATCATTTTGTTAATACGGGAAGACTACTGTCTTCGAATTACTTTTTACTTGCTCC
The DNA here is from genome assembly GCF_022355385.1 of Mustela nigripes. NCBI lineage: Eukaryota > Metazoa > Chordata > Mammalia > Carnivora > Mustelidae > Mustela > Mustela nigripes. Next base: position 51,171,409 of record NC_081560.1, read on the forward strand.
ATTTATTTTATAACATAAAAAAGTGAGAGAAAATCACACACCAGCTACCTTCCTAGTTTAGAAAAATACATTCATTTCCCATGTTCTTTTTTCTTTGATAATTTGATCAATAGCTTTGAGCACTTCCTGCCAAGTGTCAGGCTGGGCCAGATATTGTGGGTACAGCTCAGAGCAGGGCTGATGGGCTCTCTGTCCCCATCTGTGTGTAACTGCAGGGGTGCTAGGTGCTGAGGACTGTTCTAGGTGGGAGCAGCTTCACAAAGCACAGATAGGACAGTGGGAGGGCCCTGAGGATTCCTATGTAAGTGGGAAGTATGATGAGACAGGAAGGATGCATGCAGGGTGACCAGGGAAAGAGCTTGAGGGAAGAGGGCAGAGAGCACAGCATATAGGATGAGCCCAGAGACTTGAATGAAATTCTCCAGAAAAATAAAATGAAGTTTGAAGGGCTGGAACATGAAGCAAAAGTTGGAGCTACAGGTTGGGGGAGCAGGGACTCAGGCAGGGAAGTAGGGTCTGGCCTTATAAGTCTTGGTGAGAAATATGAATTTGAAGATCAAAGCACTCATGCACGCGCATGTGCACACACACACACATTCATAATGCTTATATAGTTGAATTTCAAACGTCTATGCAAGTCTTGATTCCTTAACTTCTATGACATAGGATACATATTTGAATTTGGAACTTTCTAGACTTCTACAGTATTTTTAATTCTTCATGTTACGTTCTTGGAGTTTTTACCATTCTGGGACACAAAGCAAGCATTTGGAAGGTGCAGGATTTCGCTGGGAAGTCTCTTGGCAGGCATTGGGCCCACTGATTCTAGTCACAGCATTGTGACCCCTCAGTATCTCCGGCGAGGGCTGGCCTTCCTTGGGGCTATTCTGAGCAGTAGCAGCTCTAGCCTTCCCTGCACACTGAAAGGTGCCACAGAAACTTGCAGCATTTCTAGCCAATAATTCAGATTCATTGGTTTCAGCTGATCCATCCACTTGGAGACCGTTCAGAGCCAACAGGAGGTCTGGGTTTCTACAAGTTTCTCAAATGAGAGAAAGTTGATCTAAGAAGTATGAGGAGAATTATGCTGTTGACAGGTGAGCGTTTCAAGTGTGGGTCTTGGCAATGAACTATTCACTTACAGTTTATGAGGCAATGATGAGACAGCTGCAAAGAAGCAAATCTCTGAGACATGACAGTTCAGTCCCAAAGACCATTAACAGAGGGTCAGCTCATCAAACACATCTGCAGAAATAGAACAGAGCAGGCCTCTGTGCAATCCCACACATCGGAGTGATGGCTGCAGAATTCCATTTAATCTAGTCCCAGTGCAAATTGGAAACCCAAGAGTTCACGCCACAGCCACAGGCTTCAAAGCCTCTTCTTGTCTCCGCTAAACAGCTCAAGGAGAGAGAACCTGAAGGGAAGGTTTTCAGAGTGGATTTTGTTTCTTACAATTTGTTTAAACTTGAATATGCTTTTTGTAGGCATAATGAATGAAATTATCAATTAATCATTTTTTGCAACAGTGAAAAAAGCTTCCATTTTAATTACGGTTCGTTGTCATGTAGCTTGAATGCAATCAGAAAGTCATTATTGAATTGAGACTATTCCTCCCCTATTTTTCTTACACAATCACATCTGTGTCTTTTTTTCCTACTTACAAAAGTGGCATGTTTGTGCAAGTTACATATGTCTATGTGTGTATATACACAGAAGCATATGTCCCCATGTATAAGCACACATATATACATACATCTATCTGACTTATGTGTACATATACACACGTATATACTTTACATAACATACATATATACATATATACTTTATATAAAATTATAAAATGAAAAGGAATTGTCCATCCTTTCCCCCGTCATCATCTCCACTCTCTACAAGCAACCACTGAAAAAGTGATGTTTTTTCCTCTGGGCAGGATGTTCAAATGGGCTTTCCCTACCTCCTTCTCCTTGGAGGCACCAATATAGCAGACACCAAGCCCGAAGTGAAGGGGATATGCGTGAGCGCACACACACACTCACACACACACACACACACACACAGAATGTACTGAGACAATGCAAGAGCCTATTCCTCCACAGAAAGAGGCAGCAGATACAAGGGAGGCTGATGGGTGGGGAGTTCTTTGGGGCAAGTTTGCTGAGGCCCACCACCACTCCCTTGGGGGAATAGGAGGTTCCCCCTTCTAACTCCAAGCCTAGGGAAGTGGCATTCCAGGGATGCCATTGGGCAGCTCTTATATTTGTCCCAAGCAGTTGGGACTCAGACATGGAACTGAGACAATTCAAGGAAAATGTAGCCTAGAAGGTGATAGTATGTCAGGATTCTGTCTCCTCAGAGGCAATCCAAACGGGAGGAAGGCTCACTATCTTGGCAGTAGAGCCAAGAAACTTCCATTGGATGGTATCAGCTACTTTCTCAGGACTCCAAGAGGGAGACCCAGCAAGCCACTGGGGTTCCGCCCAAAGGGCCACCCTGGTGAGTGAGGAGTTTGAGGTTGGAGGCATCTTGCTAGTGGCAGGATGGCAGAGGCACTGGCAGAAGATGACCAGAACAGAACAGACCTGGTGGAGGAGAGAGGAGAGAGGGGTCGTTGAGTCAGAAGGCTTGCCTAGAAGCCAGCTCTAGCCACTGGGTGGGAAGAGAGCAGGCTTGCAACTCATGACGCTCCCAGTCCAGGGAAAATTTCTCCTGTGCCCCCACCCCTGACCCCTAAGGAAATGCTTCTCCCATTTCCTCGGGGTGAGCATGCCATCAGCAGCTATAGCCCAGGGAGGAGATGCTCAGGGACATGGCAGGGTGGGATGACTCACTAGCTCTAGTTTGTCTGCAATTTTTCAGGTTTTAGAACTGAAAGTCCTGGATCCCATGCTCCCAGATGGAGAGCAGGGAGACAACACATGCCTTTCCCAGCACCAGATCCCAGTTCGGCAAGGTGAAGATATTTAAAGCTAAGTCAGACTTTGTTTTTCTACTATGTTGAAACTGGGTTTTCTTTTTCTTTTTAAATACTTTATTTATTTATTTATTTATTATTCATTCATTCATTTAAAAGAGGTGGGGAGAGGCAGAGGGAGAATAGAGAGAGAAACTGAAACAGACTACTGCATAAGCAACCATGAGTGCACCCATATCCTATGAAACACAGATATACTGTATGTAGGACACAGATGCCATTCTTTTTTAATGACTGCATAGATTTTATCATGTGAATACCTCATAATTTATTTAACTAGTCCTCCATTGATGGACATTTAGGTCATTTCTAGATTTTTTTTTTTAATATTATAAACCATTGGGCCGTAAAGATACTAGTATGAGTGTATGTTTGCATGTGTGTGTGTCTTTGCACACTGTGAGATACGCCTGTAAGACAGAGTCCTAGACATGGCATTGCTGGTTTAAAAGGTGAACACTTTTGAAATTTTAAAAGGTCTTGTCAAATATTTTTAAACTTGCACCAGTTACTCCAAAAGTGTTTGCGGGTGTCTGTTTTCTCACATTTGCACTGACACTGAATATAACCAATTTTTAAATTTTTACCAAAGAATAGATTAACATATTCCTGGGGCCGTGTTGCAGATTACTGATGTACCACAGAACTGATGGAGTAAAGAAAGCTAAATCACCAGATGGCATCTGAGGGTCTCTGTTTTTCTACCATGATTTTATGACCCAAAGTGGTCCATGTGAGAACCCAATAGACGTTCCTCTCGTTACAGCTTTGCAGTAATCTTCCCCTGTGGAAATGGGTGCTTTAGAAAAGATTGTTGTATGATTCTGTTAGCAGGTGTTTTAAAGATCATTTTAATAATGTCTTTAGAATAAAATATGTTTATTATAGAATATATTTTAAAAACACAAAGATCAATCAAAAGGAAGAAGATAATCATTGTCTTAACCTTACCACTCAGATATACTATTATCCCTCTATAAATTAATGAATATACAAAAATAGGATTATATATATATATATATTTATATAAATTGGATCCTATTCTACATGTTGCAGCCCTTTCTCTCTTAGTTTCTGGATCCATGAACACCTTGTCATGGGTTTAAGAAACCTCTACAGGCTTGCTGCTCAAAGTGTAGTCCAAGGACCAAGAACATTGGCATCACCTGGGAACTTGTTGGAAACGCAGAACCTGAGGCCGAGCTCACACCTACGAGTCAGATCTTCATCTTAACAAGATTCCTAACTGATTCATAAGCACATTAAAATGTGAGAAGTGGGATCTACAGCATCCTTTTTAATGGCTGACAAGTACACCACAGCACCAGAGTTTAATTGATTCTAACCAGTGTTGGGAGAGTTTATCCATCTAGGTGGCCAGGAACCATTTTCCTAGAAATCCTTGTTAGAGCCAGTCTCATTGGCCTTGAATAACAGAGACAATCCTTGCTGAGTGAGGCTGTGGGAAAACCAAGTCTGGGACTAAGACTTCACTGGAGAGGTGTCTCACAGATGACTGTTCTCAGAATGGTTTTAAAAAAAAGTGTTTACTATGTGATGGTAACAGATGCTTCCAAACAAAGAGAACAGGAAGCTGGTGCCTTCTCTGTCTACATTCAGCCGGGCTGAATGAGTTCTATTAAATTCGCCACAAACTTTGCTAAAGAGCCCAGCAAGCTGCAATGAAAATTACAGAACAGCTCCCAAGCACTCTAAGTAATCAGCTAAAATTGAGCTGTTTTCCATATTCTTTGCTGATAATGCAAATGGAACCTTTAAAGAGAGTGGCTCTAAGTTACCGCACATACTACAAGCTGAGAAGGCCCATGAGGTCCACACAGATGCTGCCACTGTACCCTGAGCCATGCCACAGGATGACTGGTCCCCCACTAGAGGATTACGGGCCTAGGGCCAACCATCGGATTATCTGTCAGGAAGTAAAAGCACTCTAGGGAAAAGGTTTGGTCTGTCTAAAATGTCTATGATTTTCTTCAGCACAGGCTGTTTTCCCTTGAAAGAGGCTCCCTTGTGCTGTCCAGGAGAAAAAGATTCTGGGTTAAAGAGCAAGATGCAGGACTCTATGTCTAAACTGGCCTCAAGCTCCAGGAGCCAGAGCAGAATGCAACTGCAGAAATTAACAATCTGGGACAAACTGACTATTTCCTCTCAGATTTTCTTAGCTCTGATTGGGGCATCTGGGAATAAACATTACTTTGGGATTTGGTAAGAGGCCAAGAGAAGGAGCCATGGAAAGGAAGATGACACTGCCTGTAAATGCCAACCTACCCTTGTCCTAGCAATGTGACCCTAATGGTAACTGAAAGTTTCTGACCCTTAACTTCCAGGAAATAAGATGATAATACCCCCATGGGGAAGGGGCTCCTGGGTGGATCAGTCACTTAAATATCCTACTCTGGATTTCAGTTCAGGTCATGATCTCAGGGCTGTGGGATCAAGCCCTGCGTGGGGCTCTGCACTGAGCAAGGAGTCTGCTTGAATTTCTCTCTCTCCCTCTCCCTCTGTCCCCTCTGCTCACATGTGTGCCCCGTGTGCATTCTCTCTCTCTAAAAAAAAAAACAAAACTCTTCACAGGTAAGACACTAGAAATGTTGTCACTTCAGATATGTAAGTATCTAATAAATGCTGTTCTCCCTCCCTCATTCCCCAAAATGAACCAAACCTCACACGTTTCCTTTTCTCTCTCTTTACTCACACTTCAGTCAGCAGAAATGAATGTGAAGGTCCATGAAGAACACATGTCACTTCCAGAAAGTCATTACAGCGAAACTCTAAATTCTTAGTACTCTTCTATTCTTTAGAAACTCTAAATTCAAACAATAAATTTGTATTCAGCTGTTTATATCTGTTTAAACCACTCTTAATTCCAAAAGGAAAAGAATTCTTTACACATTAGATGAGTAAAACGTGGACAGAAAGAGAAGTCCAGCTGACTAGCATGTGGGGAAAATGAGTGCCTGCGTGTACTCCTGATGGGCATGTAAATCAATTCTAGAAAGCACTTCTATAGAGTAGTGTGCATTACCTTGGACATGAAATTTTCACATCTGAAAAATGTAGAAAGTAATCATTGATCTCCAACAAGATTTAGTTTTTCCATTGTACCTTTCTTATTCTTTACAATGTTTATATAATTATACAAGTAATACATAAATATATGTCCCTATAAAAATAATGTAATATGAAAGCAAAATAAAAAATGAAAGCTGCCTTTACTCTCATCTTCCCTCTTCCCTCTCTTACCTTCCTCTCTAAAAATAATTTCTCATATGGGGCGCCTGGGTGGCTCAGTGGGTTAAAGCCTCTGCCTTCAGCTCAGGTCATGATTTCAGGGTCCTGGGATCGAGCCCCATGTCGGGCTCTCTGCTCAGCAGGGAGCCTTCCTCCTACTCTCTCTTTCTGCCTGCCTCTCTGCCTACTTGTGATCTCTGTCTGTCAAATAAATAAATAAAATATTTTAAAAAATAAATAAATAAAAATAATTTCTGATAAAATTTGATTATCTTTCTAGACATTGTGCTAAACAGTTGCAGCATATGCGTTACATTCTCTGTATTCCCAAAACCATTTATTTAATAGTTCACTTCTCCCCTCTGATTTAAAATGCCATTTAAAAAATAAACAGTGGCTTATTGATACAGTGGAATATTATGCATGAGGAAGCTCTAACATGGATATAAAAGATCACCAGGATATATTATTAAGTAAATAAAAAGACTAATGCAGGTGTGCCTGGGTGGCTCAGTCATTAAGGGTCTGCCTTCAGCTCAGGTCATGGTCCCAGCATCGTGGGATTGAGCCCCGCATTGGGCTCCCTGCTCAAGGAGGAGTCTGCTTCTCCCTTTCCAATCCCCCTACTTGTGTTCCCTCTCTTGCTATAGCTCTGTCAAATAAATAAAATCTTAAAAAAAAAAAAATTACAAAAAGAAAGCAATGCATGGAAAGAGTACACATACTATTTGCATAAGAAAGAGAGAAGATATTTGATTTTATTTATATTTGCATAAAAAAACACTAAAAGATTGTTGTGATGACCTGAGGAAAAAAAGAGAAAAAGAAAAAAGAGAGAGAGAAAAGGAGGGGGAAAAAAAAGAAACCCTAGAAGAAGGAATAAAAACACAAGAACATAAGTAATTATCTAAAGGAAGCAGCAAGTGGCAAAATGGGGCAAAGGGGAATAACAGAAAGGGGAATAATACTTCTTTGTGCTAGGCAGAATAACTGCCCCCAAATATGTCTATGTCCTGATCCCCACTACCTGGGGTTATATGACCATTATAGGACAATTGAGAAGTATAGTTGCACATGAATTAAGGTCACTAATCAAATGACCTTGAGATAGGGAGCATATCCTGGATTATCCAGGTGGGCACAATGTAGTCACAAAGGTCCTTAAAAGTGGAGAAGGGAAGCAAAGAGGAAAGTTGGAGGAAGGTGTGACTTCTAAGAGAAAGGCACAGACAAATGCAAGATCACTTGCTTTGAAGATGGAGGAAAGGGGCTATGAGGCAAGGAATGTGGATATATTAGGGTTCTCGGGAGAAACAGAAGATATAAAAAGAGACAAGATATATATGTGTAGGGCGCCTGGGTGGCTCAGTGGGTTAAGCCGCTGCCTTCGGCTCGGGTCGTGATCTCGGGGTCCTGGGATCGAGTTCCGCGCCGGGCTCTTTGCTCGGCGGGGAGCCTGCTTCCCTCTCTCTCTCTGCCTGCCTCTCCGACTACTTGTGATTTCTCTCTGTCAAATAAATAAATAAAATCTTAAAAAAAAAATTAAAAAAAAAAGATATATATGTGTATATATTATACAGAGATAGCTACAGACACAGACATAGGCATAGATATATACAGAGAGAATGATTTTAAGGAATTGACATATGAGATCATGGAGGTTGATAAATCCCTAATCGGCTACCTACAAGGGGCAACCCAGGAGAACCACTGATTAATTCCAGTCTAAATTCAAAGGTTTAAGAATCAAGGGAGCTGATGTTGTGAAGCCCAGTCTAAGGGCAGGAGATGACCATGTCCCAGCTCAGCAGGCAGGCAGGAAGGAAGGAAAAGAATGCTCCCTTCCTCTGCCTGTTTTCCTAACTGACCCTCAGGGGATTGGATGAGAGTCACCCACCCTGGGGAGGGCCAGCTACTTTACCAGCAAAACTGCTAATCCCATCTGCAAACACAGAAATAATGTTTAAGGGCGCCTGGGTGGCTCAGTGGGTTAAGCCGCTGCCTTCGGCTCAGGTCATGATCTCAGGGTCCTGGGATCGAGTCCCGCATCAGGCTCTCTGCTCAGCAGGAGCCTGCTTCCTCCTCTCTCTCTCTCTGCCTGCCTCTCTGCCTACTTGTGATCTCTCTCTGTAAAATAAATAAATAAAATCTTTAAAAAAAAAAAAAAAGAAAGAAATAATGTTTAATCTGAGCACCCTGTGGCCCAAACTCACACAAAATTAACCATCACAGTGCAAAACCTCTAGAACATGGAAGGGGTAATCTCCTTTAAGACTGCAGAAAGATGTAAACTTTTGTCAATACCTTGATCATTGCCCAGTGAGATCCAGGCTGAACTTCTAACTACAAAAATTCACTTACTTTCTAATTTTATTTATTCCTAGTAAATATGTTTTTGGCTGTTAATTCTGCATGGAAAGCCATTTTCAAGTGCCTTTAAGTGTTTTTGAGTATGCAGTGGTCTCAGTGCTATTCATTTTTCAAACTTTACATGATTTTATAATTACTCTTTATCCAAAAAATAAAGGGTCCTTACAAATTTCAAAATAGACTCTTCCTGCTCTTTTTTTTCTCATTGTTTTATTTGTTGTTTTTGTTTCCTTTTAAATTATTAAATTGTTTTATTATTTGACAATCTATTTTTTAATTGATTTTGCATATCCTTTTTTTTTTTTTAAAAGATTTTATTTATTTATGAGAGAGAGAGCATGAACAGGAGGAAGGGGCAGAGGGAGAAGCAGGCTCCCTGCTGAGCAAAGAGCCTGATGTGGGGCTCCATCCCAAGACCCTGGGATTAGGACCTGAGTTGAAGGCAGAGGCTTAAGCCACTGAGCCACCCAGGCGCCCCTGATTTTGCATTCTTCTTAAAGCACAAATCTGATCAAGTTTCTTGCTTCAATGGTTCCTCATTCTCCTCAAGATAAAATCTAAAACTCACTGGGCTTCCTGGGAATCCCTTCACAATAGCCCTGCCCCCGCCCATCCACTCCCCCAGCACCCTGGCTCATGGCTGCCTCAGACTCCTCCCTGGTCTCACCCTGCTCTATTCCACCCTCCAACCTTCCCACCACATCGACCAATGCCACTGCATACTCTGTGGTCACACAGAGTTCCACTTAGTTTCATGAACATGCCAGGCTTGCTCTTGTCTCAGGAACAGAACATGTGCCATTATCTCTGGGGAAACATTTTCTCATTTCTATTCCATTGACTGAAGAGCTCCTGCTCATCCTTCAGGTCTGAGGATGGTCATCTGTTTCTCCAGAAAGCCCTCAGCAAAGGTAAGGAGCCCCTGCCCATCTCCACACAGCACCTACCAGGTCACTTACCAGGTCATCACACAAAACTCCCATCACCTATTTTTTCCTCTAGAACTGTGACCGACTTAAGGGCCAAGACTGTGTTTTATCCACCCTAATGTGAAGTTCCCTCTTCTTGGCCCACTCAAAGTTCCTGGCACTCAGGGCATATGTGTTGAGCATTTACTTGCTCAACAGATTAATGTACTTCAATAAGAAGAAAAGAAACCAATAGAAGGAAACACTATATATACACAAAGCATTTTCAGCAGTTATGTGTTAAAAACTTGCTGTCTTCTGGGCACTATATAAAATACATTACATGTGCTATTTCTTCATATCATGATGTTACAATGCTTATCATTGGGGGAGAACTGAAGAGATAATTTTATTCCTTTGACTTTTGAAAGTTCCCAATTTATTGAAATCAGGGAAAATGGTTATGTAATGGTGCTCCTCTCCTATGGAGGTGTGGTGATATATACGAATACAAAATCCATATGCGTCATGGCCATTCTGTGAAAATTGACCTTGTGAAGAAGGCACTAAGCCAGTGGGAACTCGGAATTTGCATGGCGTCTCTTTAACTCCCCCAAAGCCTTAACACATGGTGAGTTCCAAAAGCACCTGCTGGCTCTATACATGTGCCACCTCATGTTTGTTTCTCCACGCCTCTAAGTGAAACAGTGCCCACAAACACAGCTGCTGCTACTGTGGGTATTGTTACCCTCTCATTCTCTGTGAAGCTGTGAAGAAATAAAAAATTCATCCTTCTGCATGCTATAGAATCACCAGTGGAAAATAATAAAGCTTAAATGAGCAGCATCTGAGCCACTGGAAAATATTCTTGAGCCTGTTCACCTCTATTAAGCCCTAACCCATTCTATAGTGCCACATAAACAATCTAGCACATTAACATTCCCAGTTTAGGCTCACAAGTCTCAGAATCCTCATTTTGAGCCTTTGATTAATGTACGATTATTTGAACAATAAAAAGTATTTTTTTTTCTTTTTAGTTCACAATAGAGCTTTGTGTGAGCAAATGTATGTGCTTTTCATTCAAACATAAATAGCCCTACTTGGTTATGAATGAAATCAGCATTTATTGTACTAATAATTCACAAACATGAATTAAATATACCTAGAGTTAAACAAGCTTTAGTCCCTGCCTTCAATGCTAATGTCTCTCCTCTTTTTCATCATTTGTCTCAAACAGATATTTAGTAATACATTCTGGATTTGTAAGAAAAAAGGGCAAACAAATATGGTTATATCTGTTATAATCTGGTAAACATGAATAAAGCCCACTTGGACATTAAACCTTCAATCTTTATTCTTCTGCCTATATATTGATTTCATATCACACTCAATACCTTTACTTAATGGGAAGTTATGGGAACGGTAATGCAGCATCTGGTACATTTGTTTTCTTTCATGTAAACCTCAACCTTCTAAATAATAGAGGTCCCATCCCAGCTGTGACATTTAGACTAATTCTTGCAGTTTGTAATGATAATCTCTACCATTTTTTAGATCATTTCTATGTGCCAGGAATGCCCATCTTCACAGTGATTCCGCAAGGTAGTTACTATGCCCATTCGAAGGAAGCAGAACCAGAGGCTAAACTAGGTGCTGTGCCATGTCCATGGTACCACTAACAAATGGAGAAGTCTGGGCTACAGTCCAGAACTTCATCTTTAAGAAAAATGACTAGGGGGCGCCTGGGTGGCTCAGTGGTTAAGCCGCTGCCTTCTGCTCAGGTCATGATCTCAGGGTCCTGGGATCGAGTCCCGCATCGGGCTCTCTACTCAGCAGGGAGCCTGCTTCCCTCTCTCTCTCTCTGCCTGCCTCTCAGTCTACTTGTGATCTCTCTCTGTCAAATAAATAAATAAAAATCTTTAAAAAAAAAAAAAAAGAAAGAAAGAAAAATGACTAGAGAGAGGAAAACCTCAAAAATTACCCCCAACATTACTGAATTATTTTTTCACAAAGTAAGCTAATAGGTTTCTTTCAACTTTTCATTTGTGTTAATGTCCAAGACTAACTCTACCTTGGGTAAAGTTCAGTGCTTAAGATAAAGCTGCCCTGGCTTGAGATCCCCATATCCCATACAAAGTGTGGTGCTGGAAAACAAATAGGAGGAGGCCTGGGTGTGGACCCTAAGGTAGAAAATTTGGAAAAATTCAAAGATTGGAATGTGGAGTTTAGGGTTTCAGGCATAAAGGTCAAATTGAGGGGTGCTCAGGTGGCTCAGTGGGTTAAAACCTCTGCCTTCAGCTTAGGTCATGATCAGGGTCCTGGGATCAAGCCCCACATCAGGTTCTCTGCTTCACGGGGAGTCTGCTTCCTTCTCTCTCTCTCTGCCTGCCTCTCTACCTACTTGTGATCTCTATCAAATAAATAAATAAATTATTTTTTTAAAATAAAAGGGAAAATTGAGACAACCACCACAGCCTCTTACTCCCCAAACACAAATCTCTTGAAGCCACAAAGCACTGATGTGTTGTTATGACCAGTTGTACTTCTGAGAAGTACAAAGTACAAGAAAATTATCTCCCACATATTTTCTCCTCATATCTTCATCAATAATGAATTCAGCCACTAAAATAATAGAGAACATAGAGCCATGACCAGATAACGAGGTGTTTATAATAGAGCATATTGTTCTCCAATCAAATAGAACTAAGAAATAGCAATTAAGTCCAACATTAACATTAAACACAAGTTTCTAATGTGCATACCATTGATACTACAGATCCCATCTTGGTTGAAGGTGGGGTAAGGAGTACTTCAACCATGAGATTAGGAGGACTGTAGTAGGACTCTTTCCCCCCCAAGTCCTTGCTTTTCTATGCCTAAAGCAGAAGGAGGTAACTGCATTTCCTTCAACTCAGGGGGTGGGAAAACAAGTACAATATAGCTAATAATGTTCAACATAATTCCTGAGCTACATTAATGGGGAGGAAGTTTTCTTACCCAAGATCATAGTAATTGTCAAAACCTGAGGGGCAAGAATTGTTGAAGAGAAAGGCAAGACACAAGTTGTCAAAGGCGGAGACTCGCGGAAGAGAGGTGTCACCAAATAAATGGGGCCAGAAGCTGAAATGGGGTTGAATGGAGTCAATCATGTAAGAAATAAGATCAAAGAGCTTGGGAGTCTGCAGACAGAGTCTGGATCACCCTCAGCAAGAGGCAATACTCTGAGAGCCCAAAGGACCAAGAACTAGACTGACAGAGCAAAGAGAAGAGGCAACATGAAAGGACTCATGGAATCAATGCTAGAGAGGCTCAGGAAATGTCATCATGATAAATGACATCTACCAGGCATAACCTCATGCCAACCCTAAGTTAAGTGCTCTAAAAGTATCATTTCACTTAATCATTACAAACTCTGTAGGGGGAAGCTGACCCCAGAGACCAAATCTTTGAATAATTCTACTACTATCTGAAGAAACTATGAACTCAGAATGGGTCCTTGATAAGTGGTGGCTCTCTTGACTGTTCTGAAAAAAAGAAGTGACTAACCCTAGAACCTCCTGTAGCTGTTATAGCAAATCGTATTACAGATGATGTACTCCATAGTGGTGCCAGCACTCTAATTGTCCTGTGGAAGAATAGTCAATGCCAGCTGCTAGCTAGAGGAATACAAAACCACCATTTCATAGTTGAGAGCCCCCACTGAATCTAACTGGAAGTAAGTTCAGGGAAATCTTTTTGGTGCTTGAAAAATAAGGCCAAATGAAGAAGCACAGAAAAGGTAGACCCAAGATCCAAGGGTATTTGTGGCCACATCCTCAAAATACCTCATCTTCCAGTTTGAGGACATGTTGGAAAAGTGGCATTCATATTTATAGGTCCTTAGGAATCGAATCTGCTACAGTACAAGGTTTTAATCAGTCAGGAATTTTTTTTTTCACCATCCATTCTTGCTCTCTCTTTCCTTTTCCTTAAAGTCTTCCACTACCTACAACCTTATTCTCTAACAAGGCCAAGAGTCCAAGAAAGTGTCTAGGATGCTAGCCTGCATTCTAGTTCTTCCAAAATAAAATTCCTATAAGCCACTATCTTAGAGTAGGCTCCCTAGCAGCAGAGCCTAAGACAAGGATGATTGTAGGTGGGATTTACTGGAGGGGGGGGGGGGCACTTTCCAATAGGGAATAAAACAAGGAAGACAGGTCAGAGAAAAGAGCTAAGCCAGTGCATGTTCTTAGCTGAAGCTTGACTTCAGTATGATCTCATGGAGAGCTGTAGAACACAAAATGCACCATAGAGCCAGTCCCCAATTGGAGCAAGATCAGTTTTCCTTCCCCATGCCAGCTAGCTCTTGGCAGTGTGCTAAGAAGCAGAATATGTGGAGGAGCATTATGTCCCAGGCAGGCAGATTCTATTCAGCCTGGGACAGCCCTCCCAAGAAAAGGACAGCTCTCGCTTGACTGTTTTCTATTTCATAGTTGTATTAGTTCTGTACTTTGTTCCCAGATGGGGTTTCATACTTTCTTTCATCCAATTCAAGCTATTTAAAGGTAGTGAAAACTTGCTTCAGTGGTTCAAAAATACAGCATCTCTTGGTAATCTGTCAAACAATTTACTTGGGTTCTGGTTTTTTTTTTTTAATCTCTATTTTTAAATATTTTAGAGAGAGCCCCCAAATCTCTCCTGATTCAAAGAATTGCAGGACACATAAAAGCCTCTTTGTAATTCCTTTTGCATTTTATACCATGTCTGTCCTCTCACAAGGTATAATTTGTTCTGCCTCCTTTAATTTTGACATCAATGTAAATGAGGCCTATTTGTAGAGAAAGCAGAGAGTTGATAGCCATTAAATCTGAAGCATTACCTTTTCTTATTTGCAATAGGAATGAAGATTATTATCTTATAGCCCCCAAATGGTACCCATTTCAAGTGCCAAGTTTAAAGGGATTAGGGAATATTTCAATGTTGATTAAGAGTCAGGAAGGAGGAGAAGAGGTGGGAGATGGCAATGGAGTAGAGGGACCCTAGACTCACCTCATCCCATGAATATAACTAGATAACTAATCAGTTATCTACATATCCCAGAGATAGATCTGAAGACTGGCAGAACAAACTCCACAACTAAAGATAGAGAAGATAACACATTGAAGAAGATAAGAAGTATGGAGATGCAGTTTGGGAGAGAAACAGATCTTAGCCACTGTGGTGGCAAGCTGGTGGGGTGGGATGTGGGGGTTGCTGCGGTCATACAGAATGGCAAAAGACAGAGTAACATAGGAGAGTGCACTGGGAAAATGAATCCCTATAGCAACTGGCTTAGAAAGCAAGAGTGCTCAAATTTCATGAGCTCTTGCAACCAGTGAGGAGTTTAAAAGGTCAACGTGCTTGGCTCTGGGAGAGCTAGGAGGACATTGAGGCTTCTCTTGGAGAGAAATTAGGCAAAACCCATTTATAGACAGTGTGAAAACAGTGATCGGAAGAGCACCTGGGGTACACAGAGGGGACCTCTTCTTCTTCTTAAAGCTATTACCCTCAAGAACAGGAGACATAGGTGAATTTCTTAACACAGAGAAACAGGTACAGAGACTTAGACAAAATGAGAAAACAGAGGAATTTGTCCCCCCCCAAAAAAGAACAGAACAAGATCATGACCAGAGATCAGGAAAAACAGACATAAATTACTTGCCTGATTGAGAATTTAAAGCAATGATCATAAGGATACTCACTTAGTAAAAGAGTAGAGGACAACAGTGAAACCATTAACATGATGATAAAGGGTAACATAGCAGAGATAAAGGCTCAATAAATGAAATGAGAAACATACTTGATTGAATGAACAGCAGGCTAGAAGAAACAGAGGAACAAACTAATGACCTGGAAGACAGAGTAATGGAAAGTAATCAAGCTGAACAAGAGAAAGAAAAAAAAAAAGAATTATGCAAAATGAGACTAGACTCAGGGATCTCAGTGACTCCACCAAACATAATAATATATATATTATAGGAGTCACAGAAGAAGGAGAGAGAAAGGGGCATAGAGAATTTATTTGAAGAAATAATAGCTGAAACTTCTCTTATCAGGGAAAGGAAATAGATATCTACATCCAGAAAACACAGAGAACCGGCCCCCCAAACAAAAAACAAAAGCAGATCCACACCACGGCAATTAAGTGGCAAATTAAAATGGCAAAATATAGTCATAAAGAAAAAAAATATTAAAAGCATTAGGACAAAAGGAGATAGTTACATACAAAGAAAACCCCATCAGGCTATCAGTGAATTTTTCAGCAGAAACTTTCCAAGCCAGAAAGGAGTGACATGATAATTCAAAGTGCTGAATGGGGAAAAAACTCTGTGCTGAATGGGGAAAAAACAGCCAAGAATACTCTGTCCAGCAAAAATATCATTCAGAATAGAAGGAGAGATAAAGAGTTTCCCAAACAAACAAAAAAGGAATTTACAAACTGTCGGGGACCGCCTCTGGCCGGGAAAGTCCCCGCCATTACAAGAAGGCGCTTGGCTCACTGCCAGCAAAATATGCTGCAAGTATACAACAAACTTTCTGGTGAAGCCCACCTAAAGGAGGACATAGTCATTGGCTGTTTCAAATTTAATCAGCATAGTAACAGGACTCTCATTGGCTCTCCCCATTGCTTGGCCCCTTATTGGTCACCCTGCCGCATATAGGCTAAGGAAGTTGACAAAATAAATGGAAATGAAGCATTAACACCAAACCAGGCTTCTTGTTGTTCTTGTGGGCCAAGGGCAACACAAACACTAAACCAGCCCTGCCAGAAATTCAAAAGGGAATTCATTGAGTGGTAAGGACAGATCAAAAATGACAGTATGAAAGTAGGAAACACAAAGGCAGTAAAAATTAATATTTCTCTAGAAAATCAGCCAAGAAACTCACAAAATAAGGATGTAAAATATACTTCCATATACTAAATATATAAAATATACTTCCCATATACTAAAAACATGGGAAGGAAAGGAGTAAAGAATGGGTTCAAACATAAATGACTATCAATGTAATATTTACTGCTATATGCAGAAGTTATATATAAAGCTAGAGGTTACTACCAATAAAAAGCCACTAATAGATATACAAAGAGTAAAGGAAAAGAAATCCTAATATATTACTAAAGAAGAACAGAAAACCATGAAAGAAGAAAGACAAGGATTGGGGAAATCTTCAGCAACAATCACAAATCAAGTAATAAAATAGCAATAAATGCAGATCTATCAATAATTTCTTGGACTAAATGCAAATTATTTGGACTAAATGGACTAAACATTTCAATCAAAAGACACAAGGTGACATAAAGGGTAAAAAAACAAGACCTATCTATACGCTACCTGAAAGAGACTTGTTGTAGATTTAAAGACATCAACAGATTGAAAGTGAGGGAATGGAGAAACATTTCTCATGCAAATATATATCAAAAGAAAGCTGGAGTAGCAATATTTATAACAAAATGGAATTTAAAACAAAGACTGTAACAAGATACAAAGAAGAACACTATATAATCATGAAGAGGACAATTCAAGAAGATAAAACAATTCTAAATATTTATGCACCCAAATACAAAAAGAAGCTAATAACAAACATAAGGAAATAACTGAGAGTAATAAAATAGTAGCAGGGGACTTTAACACTCCACTTCCATCAATGGATAGATCATCCAAACAGAAAATCAACAAAGAAACAATGATTTTGAGTGACACACTGGACCAGATGGATTTAACAACTAGTTATATGCAGAACATTCTATCCTAAAACAGCAGAATACACATTCTTTTCAAGAGCGCATGGTACAATCTCCTAAACAGATCACACATTAGGCCACAAAAAGAGCCTCAACAAATTAAAAAAGATTGTAGTCTTACCATGCACCTTTCTGACCACAGTGCTATGAAACTAGAAGTCAACCACAAGAAAAATTCTGGAAAGCCCAGAAATACATGGTGGTTAAAGAACAGGATACTAAACAATGACTGGGTCAACCAGGAAATCAAAGAAGAAATAAAAAATTACTAGAAACAAATGAAAATGAAAACACAATAGTTCAAAACTTTTGGGACTTAGCAAGAGAGGTTCTAAGAAGGAAGTATATAGCAATACAGGCCTTCTCAAGAAGCAAGAAAAATCTCAAATAATCTAACCTTACTCCTAAAGGAGCCAGAAAAAAACAAAAACAAACACAAGCAAAATCTAAAACTAGCAGAAGAAGAACATAGTAAAGATTAGAGTAGAAGTAAATGATATAGAAACTAATAGAACAGATCAATGAAACCAGCAGCTGAGTCTTTTAAAAAAATCAATAAAATTGATAAACCTCTAACCAGACATATCAAGATAGAACAAAAAAGACCCAAATAAAATCACAAATGAGAGAAGGAAAATAACAACCAACACCACAGAAATACAAACAATTATAACAGAAAATTATGAAAAACTATATGCCAACAAACTGGACAACCTGGAAGAAATAGATAAATTCCTAGAAATATATAACCTAACAAAATTGGCAGGAATTTTGTTAACAGGAAGAAATGCAAAATTTGAACGGACCAATAATCAGCAAAGAAATTGAATCAATAATCAAAAAGCTCTAAACAAACAAAAGTCCAGCATCAGACAGCTTCATAAGAAAATTCTACCAAATATTTAAGGAAGAGTTAATATCTATTCTTCTCAAACTTTTCCAAGAAGCAGAAAAGGAAGGAAATATTCCAAATTCATTCCAAGGACAGCATTACCCTGATACCAAAACCAGATAAAGACACCATCCACCAAAAAAAAAAAAAGAGAGAGAGAGAGAGAGAACTACAGACCAATATCTCTGATGAACATAGATGTGATAATTCTCAACAGACTACTGGCAAACCAAAAAAACCCAATACATGAAAAAAAAAAAAAAACCTCACTCACCACAATCAAGAGGGATTTATTCCTGGGTTGGAAGTTTCGTCCAATATTTGCAATCAATCAACATGATACATCACATTAATAAGAGAAAGGATATGGTCATTTCAAGAGATGTAGAAAAAGCCTTTGACAAAGTACAACATCTATTCATGAGAAAAGCCATCAACAAAGTAGATTTACCTCAACATGGTAAAGGTCACATATGAAAAGTCCACAGTTAACATCACCATACTCAACAGAGAAAAATCCCCCAAGGTCAGGAGCAAGACAAGGATGTCCATTTTCACCACTTTTATTCAATATAGCACTGGAAGTCCTAGCCACAGCAATCAGACAACAGAAAGAAATAAAAGGCATCAAAACTGGTAAGGAAGAAATCAAACTTTCACTATTTGCAAATGACATGATACCATACATAGAAAACCCAAAAGACTCCACCAAAAAACTGCTAGAACTGATTCAGTAAAGTTGCAGGATACCAAATCAATGTACAGAAATCTGTTGTATTTTTATATACATATAATGAAGCAGCAGATAGAAATTAAGGTATCAACTTCGTTTACAACGGTACAAAAAATAATAAAATACCTAGGAATAAACCTACCTAAAGATGTAAAAGATGTGTACTCTGAAAACTAAAAAACATTGAAAAAAAAAAAACTGAAGATGAAACAAAGTAATGGAAAGACATTCCATGTTTGTGGATTGGAAGAATAAATATTGTCAAAATGTCTGTATTACCCAAAGCAACTTACACATTTAATGCAATCCCCTACTGAAATACCAATAGCAATTTTCACGGTACTAGAACAAACAATACTAAAATTTGTATGGAATCACAAAAGACCCTGAATAGCCAAAGCAACCTTGAAAAAGGCATCGCAATTTTGGACTTCAAGCTATATCACAAAGCTATAGTCATCAAGACAGTATGGTACAGGCACAAAAACAGACACACAGAGCAATAGAACAGAACAGAATATCCAGAAATAAACCCGATTACATGGTCAATTAATCTTTAACAAAGCAGGAAAGAATATGCAAAGGGAAAAAGACTGTCTCTTCAACAAATGGTATTGGAAAAACTGGACAGCAACATGGAAAAGAATGAAACTGGACCACTTTCTTATATCATACATAAAAATAAATTAAAAATTAAAGACCTAAATGTGAGACCTAAAACCATAAAAGTCCTAGAAAAGAGCACAGGTAGTAATTTCTCTGACATCAAGCATAACAATTTCTTTTTAGATATATCTCCTGAGGCAAGGGAAACAAAATAAAAGATGAACTATTGGGACTACGTCAAAATAAAAAGCTTCTGCACAGCAAAGGAAATAATCAACAAAACTAAAAGGCAGCCTACAAAATGGAAGAAGATGTTTGCAAATGACATATCAGATAAAGGGCTAGTATCCAAAATATATAAAGAACTTGTAAAACTGAACACCCAAAACATGAATAATCTAATTTAAAAATGGGCAGAAGATATAAACAGATATTTCACCAAAGAAGACATACAGATGGCCAACAGAAAAAATGCTCATTGGGCACCTGGGTGGCTCAGTGGGTTAAGCCTTTGCCTTCGGCTCGGGTCATGATCTCAGTGTCCTGGGATCGAGCCCTGCATCGGGCTCTCTGCTCAGCGGGGAGCCTGCTTCCCCCACTCTCTCTGCCTGCCTCTCTGCCTGCCTCTCTGCCTACTTGTGCTCTCTCTGTGTGTCAAATAAATTAAAAAATAAATAAAAAATTTAAAAAAAAAGAAAAGATGCTCATCATCACTTATCATCAGGGAAATGCAAATCAAACTACAATGAGCTATCAGTTCACAATTGTCAGAATGACACAAGGAACAGCAGGTGTTGGCAAAGATGTGGAGAAAAATTAACCCTCATACTCTGCTGGTGATAATACCAACTGGGGCAGCCACTGTGGAAAACAGTATGGAGGTTGCTCAGAAAGTTAAAAATCAAACTACTCTATGATACAGCAATCACATTACTGGGTATTTATACAAAGAATACAAAAGCACTAATTCAAAGGGATACATGCACTCCAATGTTTATCACTTATAGCAGCATTATTTATAGTAGCCAATATATGGAAGCAGCCTAAGTATCCACTGATTGATGAATGGATAAAGAGGATATAGTTTATATATAAAATGAAATACTACTCAAAAAATAAAAAATAAATAAATTTATTTTATAAAAAATAAAATGAAATGAAAGGTTACTCAGCCATTAAGAAGAATGAAATCTTGCCATTTGCAATGACATGGATGAACCTAGAAAGTATAATGCTAAGTGAAATAAACCATTCAGAGAAAGACAAACATTATATGATTTCACCCATCTGTGGAATTTAAGAAACAAAACAAATGAGCAAAGAGAAAAAAGGAGAGAGAAAGACAAACCAAGAAATGGACTCTTAATCACAGAGAACAAATTGATGGTTACCAGAAAGGAGGTGGGCGGGGGTATGGGCGAAATAGGTGATAGGGATTAAGGAGTGCACTTGTCATGATGAGCACCATGTGAATAAAATAAGAACTTAAAAAAGGAAAGAAGGATTGGGGGGGTGCGGGGGAAGGAGCCAAGGAAAGAACAATGAGTTGTCTGAGTCTAGGAAAACATTACAAGATATACAAATATATGGGGTAGGGACTTATTTGTTTGGTTTAAAAAGCAAAATTTAAATATCAAGTTGGATAGTTTGATCTTTTGAACTAACTCAACATGTAGCATCCAGCAGAAATAAATGGCTTCATCATATATGAGCTTTGGAGTCTGTCTAATTCTGACCTTCCCACTCTCAAGGCTGTGTGATCCACTCACTGTATGATTCTGGATGAATTTCTCAATCTCAGACACTTATTCCTCATCTGGGGAAATGGTGATAATAATACATACTTCTTAGGATTAATTCAAGTGAATTAAGTGAGAAAATATACCTATGGAGCTTAGGAATAGAAAAGGAGAAATATAATTAGGCATCAGGAAGAGATTAGATCCAGTGTGTTTTCAGTTCCTCTGAGGAGTTACCAACATGTACAAGAGTTTAATGGAGGAAATGCCCATAAGAGGAGTAGGGAAGGGATTGCTGGAGAAGACAGGAAGGGCCTTTGGACCATGATGCATGTCTGGTGCACGTGGAGGAGAGGAGGAAGGAAACACAATTGAGCAGGAAGAGCTTAGTCTGCGGTGCAGTTCCAAGAATGTCTTGAGCAGGTCAAGTCTTTGGACCAGTTTCCTGGCTGAGGAGTCTCAGGTGTTGCAGGAATGGCCTGTGTTTCAGTCCTGCTGTGCACATTGTCAGGGAACAGGCCCGGGGTGGAGGGAGGCTTGATACTAACATGGTGGTACATCCAGAGGGAAAACAGCTGGAGTCATCAGCCCATTTTGCCCCCCACAGCAAAAGATTTGGGGAATGTCCTTTTATGGCCACCCAAACCAGGAATCAATGGCTTTGGGAAACTTGGGAGCCCTCCTTCTCTGTGTGTCTCTTTCTGCTTTTTCTGTGTTTTGCTCCTTCTCTTTTCAGACTTGCTGTTTCTGTTCTTCTGTGTGACACACAAGGCAGGAAATAACACTCCATTCCCAGTCTCTCATCAAATGGGCCCAGCTGGCCAAAAATCAGTCATCTCTCCTGTGTGTCTCAATTCCCAATATCCTGGGAAGAGAGACCAATTGGCCACACTTGTGCCATATTCATAACTGGGCCAATGAGCTACATATGGAGAGAGTAAGATCATATCATCATGGACATGAGATAGCAGGTTGTAATTTCCAGAAACATGGGGACAGGGGTGGAGACCAGTACTAACCAGACAATTTAGTCATAAAATATTCAACAAAGGGTACCAGTATTCCTCGTGCAGTCACTCTAAAATACTTTCCAGCATAAATAGTGCGACATTACAGAAGCGCTAACTAGCTTAAGCTCTGACTCTGAGCAGTCAACTGCCTTAACAGAGTACCTGTAGTCCCAAGATGGCCAGCTAGCCCTACATCAGAAATGCCGCACTCCAGAGGAGACAACGGGCCCATGCTTCAGCAGCCCAAATAGCAATCAATTCTCACAGCTTTGTTAATTAGCAAAGTGATGTCAGACATAGGTTTTTATTATGAAAACAGTGACTTAATTAGCATGATAAATGTTAGAATGGGCTTTCACTGGTAAAAATTAAAAGATTTAAATATGTGGATTCCTCCCCCAAAAATATAAAAAATAAAACAAGATGAAATCAGAGACGGAAACAAGCCATAAGAGACTCTTAAGCATGGAAAACGAAAGGAGAGTTGCTAGAGGGGAGAGGAGTACAGGGGTGGGTAACTGGGTGACGGGCCTTAAGGACGGAACGTGATCTAATGAACCCTGGGTGATGAATCACTGACTCCTACTTCTGAAACCAATAATACATTATATGTTAATTGGATTTAAATAAAAATAAATTTTTAAAAATTAAAAAAAGAAGAAACAAAAAAATAAATGGTTTGATAGGAAACAAATGTCAGGTTGCTGAAGGGTAAGAGGTTAGGGGCGGCAGGAGGTAACTGGATGATGGACATTAAGGAGGGCATGTGATGTGGTGAGCACCGGGTATTATATAAGACTGATGAATCACTGACCTCTACCTCTGAAACTAATAATATACTGTATGTTAATTAATTGAATTTAAATTAAAAACAAAATAAAATAGATGGATTGGCTGAACTGCTTGAGAGACACACCCTTCTATTGCTTGAGTAAGGTGCAAGAATCTAGTTATGCTGTTGCCTGCACGCTTAAGAATGAGTTGTGATTCCTAAATGGTCCTGTGTCCAGCCACTGGTCAGGAGGTGCTATGGTCTGAATGTCTGTGTCCCAACAAAATTTATATGTTAAAATTCCAATGCCCAGTGTGATGATATTAGGTGGTGGGGTCTTTGGGAATTGCTTAGGTCATGACAGTGGAGCCCTCATGAATGGGATTCGTGTTCTTATAAAAGAGACCTCCCAGGGTTCTCTCACCCCTTCCACCATGTGAGGATAGAGTGAGAAGTCAGCAGTCTGAGATCTGGAGGAGGACTTTACCAGCCCCTGACCATGCTGGCACCCTGATCTTGGACATCAGCCTCTAAAACTCTAAGATATAAATTTCTGTCATTTATATGCCACCTAGTCTTTGGTATTTTGTTAACGCAGCCTCAACAGACTAAAACAAGAAGATTCTGGTTTCCTGAGAGATCCATGACTTTACTGACTTTAGAGAATGGGTTGTTGGGTAAGTGCTACCTGATAAGTGTTAGTTCACAAATAACTGTATGCGTGGCTTATTTGGTTTGGCCCGAGTCTCACTTCCACGTCACAGGTAAGTAAGTCAGACTGTGGGGAAATCACAGCCCTCACCCATCTCAAAGTTTTCTGGTGTCTGCCCTTACCACTCTAAAAAGAACTTGAGGGTTGGAATGTGACTAGACTCACTTTGGTCAGGTTGCAAAAGTAATAAGAAAGCAGTGAAATCACTGGTTCCTCTTCAAAGCTCCGGAAGCCCTGCTTCCCATCTGGAATCGAGCATGGGTCCCCTGAATATAAACACATCTGCTGTCACTCTCCTTGGAAACATGAGAGTTGTTTGTCTTCTTCTTTTGTTTTTTTTTAGATTTTATTTATTTATTTGACAGATAGAGATCACAAGTAGGCAGACAGGCGGGCAGAGAGGAGGAAGCAGGCTCCCCGCCGAGCAGAGAGCCGGATGCGAGGCTCGATCCCAGAACCCTGAGATCATGACCTGAGCCGAAGGCAGAGGCTTTAACCCACTGAGCCACCCAGGCGCCCCGAGTTGTTTGTCTTCTAAATGCATGGTTATCCTTCCAATATTGTACTAGTTAAGAACTGGGGAACATATCTTGGCCACCTACACTCCGTGCCCTGCTCATAATACATTTTCACCAAAAATTCTGGACTACATGAATGAATGGGTAAAAGAATTGGCAACATCATCCCACTGGTCTGTGTGCAGTCTTGTCACCTCTACGGCACACACACTCTCTCTAGTTTAGATCCCTCACCAGCTTAAGGTTGACCCCATCCCCCCAATCCTTCTTTCCTATATTTATTATTTATCAGCTGTTCTCAACCTTGGGGAGATTTCAAAACCCCTCACAGCTGGGGGCCTCCTCCAGAGATTCTGACATAATTGTTTTAAACTGCCCCAGTGATTCTGATGTTAGTGAGGTCAGGCTTGCCAGAACTGTGTCCACAGGTCTGGGACTCTCTGTGATGGAGGTTTTGACCAGCATCTCCCACTTGGGTAGTCAGACTGGCAGAGCACAAGCCAAAGGAGGTGCTTTGAGTCAGGCTACCATTCTACTTCCTTCACTAGGTCCCCAACAGTGGATCTAACATCCACTTGGCTATTCTGCACCATGTCCTTTGTCTGCAGAGTGATATATGGGGCAGTGAGATGCTACCTGCTAAAAGCAGCAGCCCCTGGCTTGTCCTCCCCATGAGACGCTGTAAAAGGGGAAAGGGAAGATGTGAATATGCTGTTTGGCCCAGAGAAAGAGAGTAGAAGGGATATCTGGCTTAGAAGCAGGCGTCCCTCAGGCTACCTAGGCCTTCTGAGAAGGACTGTCACTGACAATGTGCCCATCAATGTCTCTAGGTAGACCTGCTTAATTATAGTGGCATTTAGCTAACCCCCACTGCGTTCTTTAATGAATGTCTCCTCCTTCATGGGTCCTGGGAGACTCCACTCCTCTGTTGTTCTCACTTATGTGGCTGGGGTTTCCTGAGAAGCTTGTTTAGTAAGGCAGCAAAGATAAGTATTTTTCTCGGAAAAATTCCGTTTTGTTTTATTTAAGTCTCACTATCTGAAAGTCTTTTTGCTGTTGTTTTAAGAGGTAGAAAAGCTTGGATTCTATAGAAGTGAGCCAATATTTCAAGAAGACAGCTGAGCGAGCATACCTGTGGCTGGCTTCTGACTCAAAGTTCTCTCTTATTTGTAAGACACACCACGAATGCCAAAAAATGGGGGCAGGAAGAGCTCTGCATATTCCAAGTGCCATGATCTGTATACTCCCATTGTGGCTGATTTTCAACTACTAACATTTCGGAGAACTGGCTATTTCCCATCCTCTCAAACATGTACACGATGGGAAGCTCCTTATGATTAACCAACTGATAACTCAAAGTCACATTATTTAAACACTGGATATGTACTCTGTGAGAGGGTGGTGGAGTATCTGACCACAGGTTGGGAAGAAAGACACGCAGCTTCTCTGAGAAGAGGTCCCAGGAAGACTGAAAACAGTGAGGCCACAGATGTGCAGAACAGAGATGCTGAGGGGGGCTTGGAGAGGGAAAGCAAGACGCCATCCCCAGAGCAAGGCACCAAGCCCCAATAAGGTCCTCAGTTTAGTTAGCCCCTCTCTTCTCATTAGAAGAAAGAGGTGGCAGACAACTTATTTCAAAATAACCCAGGGAAAGAAGCACAAAACTAGGCAGAAGGACTGGGGTTGATACTCGCTGAATCAGTGAGCACATGGTAGGACCAGGGGGCCCTACCTGTTCAGATATGTGGGTAGAGGAGCTATCTGCAAGGATTGGAGCAGCAGAGGGAAGTCTGACCTCCACGTGCAGATAATGAACATGACGGTTGTTGACTGCTATTTCTTTGGGTTTTTATTTATTTATTTATTTTTATTTGACAGAGATCACAAGTAGGCAGAGAGGCAGGCAGAGAGAGAGGGAGGAGGAAGCAGGCTCCCCGCTGAGCAGAGAGCCTGAATGCGGGGCTTGATCCCAGGACCCTGGGATCATGACCTGAGCCGAAGGCAGGGGCCTTAACCCACTGAGCCACCCAGGCGCCCCTTGACTGCTATTTCTTAATGTTCACTGCATTGCTGTTCAGATAACACTCTTTCTACAAAATGAGCCAGAGAGAAAAAAGAGGTAAAACAAAAATTCATATGCTTTTGTTTTAGGCAATCAGTGAAGGCTCTACAGTAGAATACAAGTGAATATACACAAAATAATGAAAGACAGCAATTACTACACACCAGGCACTTTATATATCAACATTTAGTCCTCAGGACCGTTCTGTGAGGTAGGTGTCAATATTAATCCCATTTTATAATTAAGAAAAATGGTTACTTAAGACTACTTAAGTAACTTGCCCAAGGTCACACAATAGTGAGTGGCAGAGTGAGTTTGAAGCCCAATGGTAGTGTGGCTCAGAGTATGGTCTCTACTGTGGAAGAGATCTCTCCTTGTAATTACTTAGCCCTGGAATTGCATATTCCGGGCATTTGCACGTTATCCTCGTTTTCTTTTTGACTGTGGGCTCCTCCAGGGTGTCTGTCTCATCAAAAGTGTCAGGAGAAGCCATTTCTGGACTCATTGGGATATTGTGGGGCAGAGGTACTATCTGGTTGGGACTTCTGGCCCCTGACTCTGCTTTCACCTCCCAGAGGAAGAAGGAGCCTTGCCAATGTCAAGTTCACCCAAGAACCAGGAGAGGGAATGTAGATTGATAGTGCAAGTTCTTCACAATGGGGCAAAAAGAGAGGTTTCCAGATCAACGCAGACTTTGATAGACCATTTCCTTGTGGTCCAAGTGTTTCCTTGCAGACTCAGGGGCCAAGGGGTGTCTGCTGAGGAATGCTGTTCCCATTTGCTTGACCAGCTCTCTTCTGGAGAAAATAAAATATGGCCTTAGCTAATTAAGTTAGGGATTTTATCTAAACCTACATCCACACCAGAACATTGAAGTCATAAGTATTTGTTGGTGAAGGAACAAATGAATGAATGAATAAATGGTGGGTTCCCTCTGCTGCCTGGTCCTACTGGGGAAAGTCACTGCCAATGACTCACTCCAGAGAATTCTCCTCCTAGACTCCAAATCCTCTTCCTCCAGAGCCCTAGGTCTCCTCAATGGACTGCTGGGTACTCTTTAGAACTGGCTCCTCAAGACTGTATCCTGTGACTTTGCCCCCCTCTCAGTCCCATGCCTACCTATGTGGGTGCAGAAATCTCACAAGGGCCTAGTGTGTGGCTAGACCTCCAGGTTTCACATCTCTGAGGTTCTCCATTCCCAGGCCCACAGTCACACACTCTCCCCCAGGACAGGAGAGGAATGCAGCCCCTCCCCCCACCCATCCTGCCAGGGCTTCCTTAGGTAAGGTCAGATTCCACAGAATTCAGACTCAGATGAGGATTCATTTTTTCATGTGTCACCTTTAAGCCCACAACAATATTTTTTCCCTCTTTTCTACAAAAGAGGAATTACTTTTTTTTTCCTCTTCCAGTCTTGTTTTGATTTTTCCGTCAAAAAAGAACTAAAATGTAAATCCTTTGTAATAATGTATGATCAAAGGGCTCAAAGAGCTCATGGACATATTTTCTGAAGAAATAAAAAATATGACTGCTTACCCAAAAGAACCCCTGACACACTATAACAGGAGCCTTGGGATGTCCAAATGTGAAATTATTACTGTAGTTTTTCTGCTATTTGGCTGAACTATTTCCTGTCTCTATATCAAAGCATCCTATTAGCCTCTGGGTGCACTCCATGATTGTTTCAAACAAGTGCAATATGGCCCAGCTCCGAATTTGAAGCTGTTAGCATGCGCAGATGGTCCTGAGCAGGGCCCTGGCTGGGGGGTGAGAACAGAAACAAAGTTGTGTGCAACAGCTTACAAGATGCCACAGATGCATTTTTGAAACCTGTCCAGTGACGAATGTTACAAGAAATGCCCCCAGAGCTGTGCTCATTCTAGGGAAAACTTTTTTAATTAAAGAGATTTTCAATAGCTCCTATCTTGGGAAGGTCCACTGAGTTTAGGAATGGAAACTTACTGGGCTAGCTCATAGGAGAGAGAAAAGATGCAAATGATTGAAAGTTCAAAATGTGGCTTTCAAAAGGCAGGCCTCGGGATAGGATTGCAAGGGTCCTGACTCAGGATTTGAAGACCTGATCGTTCTCATTCTGCTTGTATCTAACTGGTCAGCTGCTAGCTGTCTCTGAGGCTCAGCTTTCCCTTCTAGTACGTGGCATTAGACCAGCACAGTGCCTGGCACATCACAAATATTCAAGTAATGATCCTGGAAGGGAGGAAGGAAGGGAGCGAGGGGTTCTCAAGCTCTGCTGCAGAATCAAATTAAAATAAACATAACCTCTCCTCACCATATTCACTTTCTTTTTTTTTTTTTTTAAGATTTTATTTATTGATTTGACAGACAGAGATCACAGGGAGGCAGAGAGGCAGGCAGAGAGAGAGGAGGAAGCAGGCTCCCCACTGAGGAGAGAGCCCGATATGGGGACTCTGGGATCACGACCTGAGCTGAAGGCAGAGGCTTTAACCTACTGAGCCACCCAGGTGCCCCCACCATATTCACTTTCTAAAGCCCCACGATCCTAATCTAAGTCCCCTCAAGAAGGGGTGAGGGCACTGCCCTGGGAATAGTAGCTCCATGGGCACTTCCGATAAGTTGGAGAGGGAAGAAGTACCCCAGATCATGAACTACTTATGGGAAGAATGAATTATGGGTGCAGAGTACCTCCTTCCAGGCTCAAAGCTTCTTCCAAGCCTTCCTTTACCCCCAGGCTACGCAGTATTGCCCACAGCCCCAAACTTCAGCCTTCCCTGCCCCTGTCCCCTGTCCTCCGTCTTACTAGTGAGCCAGATCAGAGCTATTTCTTGATGAGTCCTGGGTCACCAGGAAAGCAATGACCTTGCTCTCTAATGCTCAAGGACATCCCTGTTTAAGAGGACAGCCTCTCACATCCTGATTCCTCCAGGAATCAGCCCAGCAGAAAGAGGCAGGGGTCTCAGCTTTTACACCTTTCCCCTTCCTTGAAGGGTCCCACAGTTCCTCGAACAGTAATGCCTACAATCTTCCTTTTCCACTCAACATTAGGAGACATGAACCAAAATTAGGAGTGTCTGAAGATTCACAGCCTTTTCCTCCCTCCCTCCTCTTTCCGTCAGTTACGAGAAAGTCTGGTGTTGCCAGCCAGACATCCTCCTCTTTCTCTCTCCATCTCCCCTCCCATTTTTTGTGCACACTGGGGTCATGAGTAGGGGAAGAAGATGTGTAGAAGAGTCACCTTGCAAAGGGAAGAAAAAATTTAAATCAAAAATGAAAAACCGATCTAAAGTGATTGGTAATCACTTTAAACACAAGCAAAATTGAGAAAGTGGAAAGAAGAAAAGTGGAGGTTTGAGAAGTTTGGGCTTAAGAGTTGGGGAGTAGAAAAGGGAGTTTCAGGGATTAGCTGTGTCATGTGTGGGATTACTTGAGAGTGGCAGAGAGAGAGGGACAGAGGAGGAAGGTGCTGCATTAAGAATATACTTCCTCCATAGAATGAGTAAAGGTTTGCATTACTTTCCATGCCTTTATGACAGCTGCAATGTGTGTCACTGAATATGAGTCAGCACCAAGACAGCTCATGGACAGATCTCCTTATATACTGAGGACAATTACTTACTCCACGGTGGCCCAGGCTGGTTCCTACATGTTTCTTCCCTGCCCCTGACCTATACAAGTACTTGTTTACGGATCCATTTCTCCTCCCGCAAAATATGAACATAAGTCACTTATCGTTGTCCCAGTCATCCTAGAGTTTTTGCAAAAGTCCTCATTACTTGGGAATATGAGTGTTCCTTCTTCCTACTTTTGGAAACCTTTTTCCCTCCCATCCAATCCCAAATTCCTACCCTAGTAATTCATCCCTGGTAAAGGATGGAGGGGTGGGAGATGCTGGTGACCAGGAGGGGAAGGGAAGTAACTAAATTACTATTTCCTCAGTGTCAACATCAGTATCTGTAAATGGAAGACTCAGAAGATTGTTTTGTCTTTAAAGTGGAGATAAGCAAGGAAAAATGGCACTCTGTAAAAGACTGGTCCCCTCAGAAGCCACAGGTAGAAAAAGGGTTTGGGGAACATGTAAGAAGGTAGTGTTCCACTTGCGTGCTGTAAAGGCCTATTTTAGAGCATTTCCTATCTGTGAAATTCTCAAACTCTCTTCCAATTCTTAGCCAGCAATGTCGATTAAGTGGATAACTTGAAGACAAGCAGTCCCACACAATTTCCATCAAAAGGCAATTTGCTGCTTTCATAACAGCAGGGATAGCTACTAGTAGTTAGAAAGGCAGAAGTGGCTCATCTATCTTTGGGGATAATTTATATAACTTGGATGACGTGTAATTTAACATCCAAAAGGATGGTGATTTTATAGCCCAGATTTTTTTTCTTAATACTGCTTTGTTGTCATTAGGTTAATGTCACTTCATTCTTCTTTGTTTTCATTTGAAGGGAAATCTGTTTTTTTGTTTGTTTGTTTGTTTTTAATAGCTTAAAACGTCATTTTTTCAACTGTGGACAGAGAATAAGAACCCCAAGGTCAAACATCTGACCTTGAACCCCAAAGTTAAGCCTCTGTGCTCTCAGTAAAAGAATAAAGATCTGTGAATGTGAAACAACAAAGTGGGTCCAAACAGTTCCTAGGAGATGAATGTGGGAAGATGGGTTTTCAGATTGTTTGCTTACAACATACAGATATGATAAGCAAATAATTTCCTCCCTGCAATTCTCTGAGAAAAAACTGCCATGGCAGTCAGCTTCTCATGAAGATCACTACTCTTAAAAAGAACTCCATCAGGGGAGCCTGGGTGGCTCAATGGGTTAGAGCTTCTGCCTTCGGCCTGGGTCATGATCCCAGGGTCCTAGGATCGAGTCCCACATCCAGCTCTCTGCTCAGCGGGGAGCCTGCTTCCCCCTCTCTCTCTGCCTGACTCTCTGCCTCCTTGTGTCCTCTGTCTGTCAAATAAATAAATAAATAAAATCTTAAAAAAAAAAAAAAAGAACCCCATCAATTCCCATTTCAGAAAACCCTCCACCCCAACACTAAACAACCCTTCCTCTTTTGAAATGTCCCCAAACTGCTCATTTGTCCCTGGCAGCCAACTAAGACTGTCAAATGTACCTAAGCACTAACTAAGAAAGTCTCTCCTGCTCTCCCATCTTTATAGGACACCTGCCAGTCAGATGTTGCCTTGGTGTTTCCTCTTTTTACTTTATAAAACTTACTTTCCTGGGGCACCTGGGTGGCTTAGTTGGTGGAGTGTCTGGCTCTTGGTTTTGACTTAGTTCTCAATCTCATGGGCCGTGGCATTCAGCCCCGACTGAGGCTCCATACTCAGTGGGAAGTCTGCTTAAAGATTGTCTCCCTCTGCAGCCCCCCAACTTCCTCTCTCTCTCCAATAAATAAACCTTTTTAAAAAAGCATTTACTTTCCTTCTTAATATCTTCGAACTTCTGCTGACAGAAGGTGGGTGTCCTTGCTGTAAGTTTATGAAAATAAACAAAAAACAAAACCCAGTCTTTGTTAATTTGTTACCTCAGACTTAGTTTTCAGAAAACCTTAGTATTCCCAAATACTGACAAGTAATAGAAAGTTCAGTGGGACTTTTTAATTTGCCCAAAGCCACAGAGGAAAGTTGCAATTTGGACCCAGGTCTATTTGCCTCCAGGGTTATGCATTTTTCCTTAACGCTCCCCACTTCCCACCTTGGTGTGTACAACTTCACCTTCTGCAAACAGTTTTCTCCAGAAAACTGAGAGAGGGGAGGTCTGGAAGGAGGTAGTTCTGGTACCTGGGGCTCAAACAAGCAAGCGATGAACAAAACCTCCATGAAAAACATCGGCTCACAGCGTGTGTTCGTCTTACTGGTAAACCACGGCCAGCAATGCTAAGTACATGGGCCTGGTCTGCTCTTCTGTGCATTAGACAGTTTGCATCGTCGAGGCTGCACATGACGCAGTTTAACTCGATTTCACCTATGACACAATACTGAGGTAACATGCAAAGGGAGATGAGACAGGGTTTGGTCTGCCCAGGGATAGCCTTGAAGGCCCTAGAGCTAATGCTGTCTCAGTCTTCCAAGGATGATCCCCTAAACTATCAGTGCTTCTCATAGGTATCACCTAAGAATCGTGTAAAAATGCCAGCTCTGGGTTTGAGAGCCCACATGTCTGACAAAGTGCCCAAGTGAAGCCAGTGTTGCTGGCCTGAGGTATCAAGCATCCCTTCTCAACCCTGGCTGCAGGGTCATGAGATAGGAGAACCACCTGGGATCTTTTTAAACACTGAAGCCCAGGTCCCAGGCCCAAAGTTTCTGAATTAATTAGATGTGAGATGGAGTTTGGGCATAGCTACCAACATTCTAGAATGCCTTCAGCAGCCCCATGAGAGGCTCTGGGCAAGAGCCTCAGGGTAATTAATTCTAGCAAGACTCACTCAGCTATGAAAGGATGAGATTTCTGCTCCAAAAATGGGAAACTTCATGAGTGGTACCTTTTGTCAGTTTCAGGCAGCCTTTCTTTTCAGTAACTCTCTTCTGTTTAAATGTTTATGTATTAGTGACAATATTTTAACATGTATTCCCTCATCATGAAGCTGGTTTCTCTCCACACCTCCACAGCCATTAAGATTAAGGCATAAGGCAAGTCAGGGAAGATGGTTGGCTGGGGACAGACAGTGAACTATGCTGGGAGTGGGGTGGGGGAAGTGAGGAGAGACAAGGAAGGGCAGGAGAAGCCTTGCAGTTGTGAGGGTATATTGGTGGAGAGTGAGCAAGAGATCAGGTAGGAATCCACCTGTACCTGACTGTGTCAAGAGAAAAGACCAGAAGCATAGGTCAGGGTGGACTTTCGCAGCAGAACCAACAGGATGCCTAATAACAACAGAGACAAGGGACACCCCTACAGAGGTACAGAAACAGAGGTCCACGCAAAGACTAGCACTTGAGTCCAGCTTCTTTCTCTGAAAGCTTCCTTCTTTTTTCTTTCTCACATTTGAGCTGGATTTTTGTTTGTTTGTTTGTTTACTTGAGAGAGAGAGAACTAGATAGAGAGAGAGATCATAGCAAGGGAGATGTAAAGAGAGAAGGAGAAGTAAGGAGCTGAGCAGGGAACCCAATGTGGGAATCAATCCCAGACCCTGGGATCATGACCTAAGTTGAAGGCAGATGCTTACCTGATTCATCCACCCAGGTGTCCTGAAAGTTTCTTCTGTATCTAGACATCATCTTAACTGAGAAAAGGCAGAAGAGAGAAATTTACAAGATTGATGTAGATCATTTACTCAAAGGAGACATTTTCGTGTCTCCGTGAAATGGCAAATTTAAGTTTCCTTGGCTGTTCCCCCACCACCATCAGCAAGAAGAAGGCAGGTTTGGGGCCCCTGGGTGGCTCAGTGGGTTAAAGCCTCTGCCTTCAGCTCAGGTCATGAGCGCAGGGGTCCTGGGATTGAGCCCCACATCGGGCTCTCTGCTCAGCAGGGAGCCTGTTTCCTCCTCTCTCTCTGCCTGCCTCTCGGCCTACTTGTGACCTCTGTCTGTCAAATAAATAAATAAATAAATAAAAATCTTAAAAAAAAAAAGAAGAAGAAGAAGAAGGCAGGTTTGTTCCCAGAACAATCACAGGAAATGAAAGATATTGTTCTTTTGAGCATGATTCAGTTTTTTTCAGTGGGTTGTTGACCCCCATATACCCAAGTCATTCTAAGCAGAGAGAGCCTGTTTGTTTGTGTGTTGTTGTTTCTTTAAAGTAGTTTAAGAGGAAGAGAACATGGAGTGATCCATGTTTCCTCTACGGGACCTCAAAGGAAGATCTTTCTAGCAAGAATAATGCAGGCCATTATTGTAGTATATGCTGAGTACTACATCCAAGTAAGGCTTACCCCATACCAAAATGTTCTTTTAAATCTAACCAGTTAGAGAAAGTGGTTTCTCAACTCTCTGTGAAATTGGTAGGAAAAAGATTATTATGTCACTTAATAACCAAATCAAGTATCATAAAGAAGTTCTTTTCAGGTTTTCCATGGCTTCTCAGGTTACTCTTTGGTGTTTGACTTCTCCTGCCTCCCCAGCCAACTTGCCCAATCACTTTCTAGGCCTCCAACCAACCCAAGACACAACCATGAAGGGGGACTTGTCAAAAAGACACAGGCTCTTTGGCATACATATGGAGGCCGTATTGAAAGACCACCAGTCTAAGCAGTAGAAATATTCATTTAAAGTGTTCTCTTGTATTAAGCATGTCCTTTTATTTTCTGTATTCTGCTGCTTTGATGTCTGGGGCCTTGCTGATCCTGGACAGACTGTCCCTCCAAGAGCTAACCAATTCCTAAAGATGATAAATAACTTATCTATGAGCATGCCTTCTGTATGCAACCAAGCAATCCAGATCCCACACTTCCAAACGCCTCCTCTGTTGGGCCCTCACACCCAGGGCTACTCTTCAATCCCTCCCCTAATCTCCCCAGGGCCAAACACCAGACAAGTCCTATGCCCCAGAGCCCTCTGAAATTATCCAAATTAGCCAGTCCTAACCCTGCTTACCTGCCTTGCCTGTTCCTTCCTGTGGAAACCAAAATAAAGGCTCTTGCCCATGTTTTACCCTTACTCTCTCTGCCTCCTATTGACCCTGGTGCTTCCCTGTGGGGCCCTGTGGGGTTTTCCATACCTCCTAGGGAACTGTGAATGATTTCTCCCTTCATGACAATCATTTCTGCGTCTGTGTATCTTACCATACCTGATTAAAACAAATCCTGTATATACTTACACCACTTGTGTTAATGGTCCAACCCCAGGCCAGACCAGGAAGAGCCACCTACCTCGTTCCTTCTTGAAGAATGAATGACCTCTCTATCTCCACCCCAACCCCAACCCCTGGGGAGAATACAAAATGCAACTGGATAGCTGATGGCCTGGGAGAGAGAATAAAAGGAGTTAAGAAATGAACTTAATAGGGGAGACAAGAAATCCAGGCAAGAGAAGTAGCTGGGTGAGTGCATACTGAGAGGCAACTCAGAAAAGCAAAGAATTTTTTGGCCTTATCTTTTTTGTTCCTTATTCAGATTTGATCCTGGGCTAGAAAAAAATCCCCCTCACCCCTTCTACTACCACCACCTCCTAGACTGCACACCATCAACAGTACTTCTTACCCTGCCAAAGGGCAAAAGCAAAAGGAGTTAGTCTCTTCACTATCACTCCAATGGCTCTCCAAGTCCTCTGATATTTCCTTATGAATTCCTCTGCCTGCTCACCACAAGGCTAAAGAATAATCTGGTTAAGTGGTATTCTCCTGTGGAATTTTACCATTTGTTTCCAAGGCACTTTGTTTCCATCCCCTCCCTGGATTCTCCCAACAATCCTGAGGGGTCAGCAGGAATTAATTTTTGAATAAAATCCCCTTATATTCACCAATCTCTCAATTTCAAAGGCAACCTCAGCAAAATTTCATGATCAGAACACTGAATACCAATGGGATTCAAACCTCTTGAGGCCATTTCCGCCAGTCCTCACAAGCTTCCCTCTGGGTAGTCAAACACGGCTCCCTTCAAGAGGGGCTGAACACTGACATGAAACTTGAGACAAGGGAAATTATTCTAATACCACTTATGTCTTCAATACTTAGATCAAGACTATGTGCCAAAAGCATCCATGTTTTACACATTCATTCACTCGGGAAAAACTCCGATGCAAGAGGTTCAGGAAGTAGTTGTGGAAAAATGTAGCCTTGTACTTGCCAGCTCCTAAGTGCTAATCTATAAGATGGTACAGATATTCAGGAGAACTAATTAAAAAAAAAAAAAAACCCTAATAAATCCCTATCAGCTCTATGCTTCTCCCATGAAAATGCAATTAAAAAAAAATACAAGTTGAATGATAACTTACAGATACACCTTGCTTTATACAACGGAATTCTTTCTTTAAATGTGTGAGCTGACTGTACTTCTGTGAGTCTGATTGCATTTGATAAGAAAGGATATGGGGAAGGGAGAGAGGGTGGGGTTTAATAATTAAAAGATACATAGATTGGGACGCCTGGGTGGCTCAGTTGGTTAAGTAGCTGCCTTCGGCTCAGGTTATGATCCCAGCGTTATGGGATCGAGTTCCACATCCGGCTCCTTGCTTGGCAGGGAGCCTGCTTCTCCCTCTGCCTCTGCCTGCCATTCTGTCTGCCTGTGCTCGCTCTCTCTCCCTCTCTCTGACAAATAAATAAAATCTTTCAAATAAATAAATAAATAAAATAAAAGATACATAGATCTGTTATAACTGGAAAAATAATTATCTTACCAAAAACAGTTATCTTCTAACTTAAATATTGTGTAAATGTATGATTTTACATGTCCTATTTGCTTAAGGTGGGATACAGATTTAGTTTGCAAAATACTTTATTTAAATTCCCTTAATTAGAAGACTTTTTATGTATGGTTTCATACATAACTGCTGGTGGCTACACCTACTGTGGGATCTGAATGTCCTTTTCTATCTCCAGTTTTGATACGAACTAGTTGTTTGACTTCAAGCAAATTATTAATCTTGGCATAACTTGATTTCTCTTTTTTCTTTTTAACGATTTATTTATTTGAGAGAGAGAAAATGAGCAGGAGGGACAGAGGAAGAGGGAGAGAGAATCTCAAGCAGATTGAGATTCTCTTGAATCTCAATCAAGCAGATTGAGATTCTCTTGAATCTCCATGAGAGCCCCATGCAGGACTCGATATCAGGACCCTGAGATCATGACCTCATGAGTTGGACACTTAACTGACTGTGCCACCCAGGGATCCTTTTTTGTAAAATAAGAAGTTTGGAATAAGTTTTTATTCACTGATTTTTCTATATATACACTCACTGGCTTAACTATTGTATTTAACATATACTGAGATGTTAATATATGTCAAGATGAATTTTCTAGGAACAATTTTTACATTTTTTCCCCCTGTGGCTTTAATGCTATTAAATTCAAGCCTGCTTAATGCTTCCATTAGATTGTGATTTTGCAAGATGTTTTATGTTTTCAGCCTTGTTTATTCCTGTGAAGCAAGGAATGTTATTTGAAAAAAAAAAATAACTATGTACTGCTATCCAATGGATAATCATTACATTATTTTGAATTTCTATTGAATTTCTATGTGTTTATTATACCATATTCAGTAAATTACCATATGTTCTCTTCTAGATTGCTACTATTATGTCAGACATATGCTTGTAAGATTTACCTTTTGTCATTATTTATTTTTTAATCATAGCTATGCTCTGTCATAAATGAGAGAAGACAGATGCATCATTTCCCCAGCTCTGGCCAAAAAAAAAGGGGCAGGGGGAGATGTATTCAGAGTAAACAAACAATGTAGCACATCCTCATTGTTTTTCCTTTAAAACAAACAGGGCTAGAATCAGGGCTGCTGTGCATGGTTGCGCATGTTGTATACTGCTCAGCTCTCAGGTACACCATTAACATCTGAATGGCACCCTTGGCATTGTGTTGTATACAACCTGCTGAAGCACATGCAGAGGACCTTGCTGAAATATAGGCACGACTTAGACCAGTCAGCATATTTCCAGGGGAAAATGCAATTCTAATACTCTGTATAATACTATAGGTTTTATACGAGATGAGCTATAAGCAGAGATAAGATAAATCAGAGTCAACAATACAGTGTCCATGATAGATACGTTTCTCTTTACTTTACTATTAAATTCCTTCCATTTAAGGATATTCCTGCTTTCTCCATTTTCTCATTACCTACAAAACTCCCTGCAGTACAGCTTCTGTTGATTCAACTTACTGATCCAACTTAGTATGCTCTCCCCAGGGTATACCAGTGATATGATGTGAACTTAATTTTTCAGTTCTCATTTTCTTTGGATTCTCGCCAGCTTTTAATTTTGCTGGCCACCCTCCTTTCTGTATGATCTTTCTTGCTGAAATGGTTTCTTCCTTTGGTTCAAACATGGATGGTGAAGATCCTACCAGAAGGGTCATCTTGTATGGATGAAACCTGTGTTTTGTTAGAAAAGTTGGAACTACATCCCAGGCAAGAAAAAGAAATCACTTGCATATCCCCATCTTGGAAGAGGTTTGGGTCAGGAGGGAGGAAAGAAGGGATGTAGTATTAGGACCACACTCTGACCTGGGACTCCAGTTTCTCCCCTGGTTCTACTGGGCAGCATTTTGTGCAACTTAGAGACCCTTGTCACCGAAGGCAGAGCATTCAGGATTCACCCTTCCAGGACTTCAGTGTCCCATGAATGAGTGTGATTCTAGAAGCTCATTTCTCAAGGAGCTACTGAAAGACAATTTGCCCCAGGACCAGCCATAGGAGAGGACCAGCCTCCACCAGTGTAGTCTAAGCCCTAATGACAGGATAGCTTTACCTGTATAGATGTGTCCGCCCTCTCTGTAGCCAAGGACTCCACTCTATCCCTGAGCTTCTGTCACAGAAGAAAACTAGCACCCCTCTCCCCAGTGTCTCAAAACCAGCTAGGATGACCACTGTAGCTCAAACCACCATAATCTCTCTCTCCTGAGACATCAGGAACTGAAGCACATCCACCATGGGGCCACTGTGGGAGCTGGGGCTTCACCTAGCTTCTGCTATTTACACATAACTCTCTAAGATAATCTTCTACTTATTCATAGTCAGAAAATGAGGTAGGACGGAGCCAGACTGGACATCCTCAGTCTCAGAGTATCAACTCTCATAAGCACTAGGGGACTCTGAACACTAATAGGGGAAGGATAAAGCCTTGGCTGGGAATAATCTGTATTTGGAGACCTCTATTTTAAAAAGATAAGTATGTGGAGAGAGTCTCAAATATTCTTCCTCTTGGGAAAAACAGAGCACATTAATCATAACATCCAAGTGCAGAGGCACCCCAGTCATAATGTCAAACATTGGTGGTCCTTCTCCTTCCACTAACTAACTGTTCTTGTGCCCTTTCACTGTTCTCTCTTTCTCATACCCCTTCCAGATAACCCCTAAGATTTAAGCTAAGGTCAAATGTCCACCCCATGCTATTCTCTCTCAAATATCTTTTTCTTACAGATCTTATGAACGTTCACAACTTCAGCATTCTCCTAAAACAACAGTTGGAAAAGCCCTTGATTTGGAGACAGTTAAAAAGAAGCAGTCCTGAAGATGTCCTTGTTTGGCCAGCCCAAACCAAAGGCAGACTGCTCACGCAAAAGATCACAATGAAGGTAAACCCACACACCAAGAAAAGATAGGAGAGCCCATCTGTGAATAATTGGAGGACTGGCTGACCAGAAAGAACCAGAAATGGGGAGACCATAGCCAGAGAAATAAAGATGGTTTTGTTGTTTTGAAAAACAAGCTAAGCCTTACTAATAAGCAGGGACAAGCACAGAGTTCCACTCAATAATAGTCTGCAAAGAAAGATTCCCTCCAGACAGAATAATCCTCCAAGTTTTAGAAATCAAAGACAAATTAATACTCTTACAAATCATAAAGAAGAAAGAAAGGATAATGTTTAAAGCATAGAAAGGAAGAACCATATCAAACATTGCCTCAAGTGAGGAGAAGATGAGACCTGGGGAGAACATCTACAATCAGAAAAATAGGAGAGATCACAGTGCACACCAACCCAGCTGACACTTCCTTTCGAAAGAAGGAGCATATTCCAAGACCTCATGACTGAAACAATTTGGCAACAAATTCTTAATTTACAAAGATGGCTTCAAAAAACAATGGTAAGGGCACCTGGGTGGCTCAGTGGGTTAAGACTCTGCCTTCGGCTCAGGTCATGATCTCAGGGTTCTGGGATCAAGCCCTGCATTGGGCTCTCTGCTCAGCAAGAAGCCTGCTTCCTCCTCTTTCTCTGCCTGCCTCTCTACCTACTTGTGATCTCTATCTGTCAAATAAATAAATAAAAATTAAAAAAAAAAAACAAAGGTAAATTGAAAACAGATAAAAGCCATTCAGAGGAGAAATGTATTATAGTATAGACCAAGGTCTGGTTAATTACATGAAGCAAATCATGGAGACAAAAAATATACATGGGATTATGAAGCTGAACAGTATAATAAGTAATGCTGTAACAGGCATACAGGGAGACTTTTTTTTTTTTAAAGATTTTATTTATTTATTTGACAGGCAGAGATGACAAGTAGGCAGAGAGACAGGCAGAGAGAGAGAGGAGAAAGCAAGCTCCCTGCTGAGCAGAGAGCCCAATGTGGGGCTTGATCCCAGGACCCTGAGATCATGACCTGAGCCAAAGGCAGAGGCTTTAACCCACTGAGCCACCCAGGCATCCCAGGAAGACTTTAATGATAAAGCATTTTCACCTATATCCTGGGAACTTGTACAAAAAAATGGATCATATTGTAGGAGATCAGAATATGCCACCCAGGGCGCCTGGGTGGCTCAGTGGGTTAAGCCGCTGCCTTCGGCTCAGGTCATGATCTCAGGGTCCTGGGATCGAGCCCCGCATCGGGCTCTCTGCTCAGCAGGGAGCCTGCTTCCTCCTCTCTCGCTCTGCCTACTTGTAATCTCTCTCTATCAAATAAATAAATAAAATCTTTAAAAAAAAAAAAAAAAAAAAAAAAAAAGAATATGCCACCCAAAACATTCCACTTTAACATACAGATTATTAGGGGCTTAAGGCAACTGAGAAGAAGCAGACAAAAGAAAAGCCCTCTGCCTTTCCACTCTTTGCTAGGAAAAAAAGTCAATTCTTAATCACTAAAGATGACTTTAAACTCATCAGCTTAGGGATAGCATCAGAGGAATCTACATAACACACTTTACTAAAACGACCTTTATTTTCCAGTGGTTTCCCCTATATTTATTTTTCCCCAGTCTTCTGCCCCTGAAGTCATAAATTCCTTTTGTCTTGTCCCTTCTCTACAAATGTATTGTCCTTTGTGAAGATAACATATAATCCTGAAGTTCTTTAAAAAAAAAAAAAAAAAAAGATGTATTTATTTAAGAGAGAGAGAGAGAACAGTGAGAGCGATCACATGGCAAGAGGGGCAAAGGGAGAGATTCTTCAAGTAGACTCCCCACTGAATGCAGAGCCTGACATGGGATTCAATCCCATGACCAATGAGATGATAACCTGACAGGAAATGAAGAGTCAAATGTTTAACCCATTGAGCTACACAGACACCCTTATAAGCCTGAAGTTCTAACTATCCTTTTGAGTTACTCATCAATAAGTTTTTCCCACGTGTATGTA
Source organism: Mustela nigripes (assembly GCF_022355385.1). Classification (NCBI taxonomy): domain Eukaryota; kingdom Metazoa; phylum Chordata; class Mammalia; order Carnivora; family Mustelidae; genus Mustela; species Mustela nigripes. The sequence goes on from NC_081560.1 coordinate 51,212,874, forward strand.
CTTTGCAATTGTTAAAAATTTTTTTGGTTGTTTTTCTATTAACCTGTCTTTTGTCAGTCTAATATGTAGGATCCCAGGCAGAGAATCTAGAAGGATAGAAGGAAAAGTGTTTCCTCCCCTACAATATTCTGACACGTAATATGTATTTAATAAAAACAAAAGCCAAAATTTTAGCTGCCACATTCTCCCATTATAGTGCAATAAAACTGGATTTCATTAAAGCATTAAAGTATGCCTAATTCCCTGAACATTAAAAAAGAAGATGGAAAGTTCTTAGACAGTATATGTACTCTTTCCCCTCACCTTATAGTCTATGCTCAAATATTTATAATCTGCTAAACCCTATTCCAAATATCCTGATTCCTTCCTGATCCCTTCTCTTAAGCCAATTGAATTAAGTATTTCTAGCACCAGGCCCTTATAAAAAAAAAGAGGCCTACTTCTCAAAGCCTCTTGGGAAATATTGGCACCAATCATCTGTCCATCCTATGCCCCCCAACTTGTGTCCAGGCTTTCTCTCTGGAATGAAATGGCAAGTATAGGGTCTCTTCCTGGGCCATAGCAAGATCCCCTAGCCTCAGTGACTTATTTGAGATACTGAAAGCTGAGACAGGTCACCAAAAATGTATAAGGTTATTTTGCTTACTTCTCAAAGTACTTTAAGCACAGGAAACATGCTAAGCCCTTAATCTTTTATCTTACTTTCCTAGAGAAGCACTAGCCCTTGTAGGCTCAGGTTTTGTGTTTGCTGTTCTCTGCCTGGAATAGTCCACCTTTCTGTTTCCTTATCACCTGGCCAAAACTTACTTGGTTTTCTAGTTTCAGATTAGGCATCCTTTTTCTCTGGGATTTTTTCCTTGACTCTCCAAGACTGGGTTAGATAACCCTGCTTGATATTCCTTCATGCCTCTACCTATCAATATCTTAACACTATGCACACTGCTCTGTAGTTGGTCACACCTATATGGCCCTTCAACTGTAAAATCCTTCAGGGCAGGAAATGCCCTTAAGATATCACCTCTTTTAATACTGCCAATGCCTAGCATAGTGCTGGCACAGAGAAGGAACACAATAAGACTTCTGTTGAAAAAATATGAAATGTGGGTTCAATATTACTCATAATATCCTGAATAAGTTCCAGCTGGGTTGAAAGACTTCAGCAATTAAGAACTGAAATAAAATTAAAGAAAGCATTTGGAATCTCTGTAGAGAAACTATTCTAAATACTGAAAATAATGAAGTTGATATCAGAGAAAAGATGGATATCTTTGTAAATATAAAAATGAAAACAAAATATGGTAAAATCTATATAAATAAGTAAGAATGCAACAGAACAGAAGAAATGTGATTAACATAACTAAAACTTAACATTCAACATACATAAATAATATGATACATATATATATATATACATAGCCATATTCTTTAATTGGAAAAGAGATATATGTTAAAGTGTACAAATTTTTAAAAACCACTGCTTCAGTGACAATTCAAGAAATGGAGATTTTAAAAGTCTGCAGGTGATGTTATATAGCTACTAAAATAAATATAAACAATAAGCCCCAATATTGATAAATGAGTGTGAATTTACAGTTATTACTGTAGACACTATAAGTTGCTTCAGTCTGGAGAGCAATCCAGCAAGAGAAAAAGAACTAGAATATGATTATACGTGATACTTTACAACTTCACTTTCAGGGGTACATCCTGAAGAATTAATCTAAAAGTAAGCCAAAGATGAGCCGTATAAAGAAGTTCGTAGCTAGGCTACTTAGAGATTATGAAAACTGGAAACAATCCAAGTGCCACCTGATAGAATTATGGAATATTACTGCAATGGGCATCTATCAGGATAGCATTAATATGAACTGTGTCCTTATGTGGGAACCTGATGCAAAGAAAAACAGAAAAATGCAAAATTTAAAACATGTACATAGTGGTTGCTGCCACATAAAGGTCAGAAGGGAATTCAGAGATACTATATCCTGTTTAGCTTTTAATATTCCCCAGCTTCATTTATTGGTAAAATTGCTTACCCCCACCTCAGGTATTTAAGAGGGAAAAAAAGAAGCGCCTTAAAAAGGTAGATATCTTGGGGCTCCTGGGTGGCTCAGTGGGTTAAGCCACTGCCTTCAGCTCGGGTCGTGGTCTCAGGGTCCTGGGATCGAGTCCCACATCGGGCTCTCTGCTCAGCAGAGAGCCTGCTTCCCTCTCTCTCTCTCTCTGGCTGCCTCTCTGCCTACTTGTGATTTCTCTCTGTCAAATTAATAAATAAAATCTTTAAAAAAAAAAAGGTAGATATCTTGTACAGACATTTAACTGATAATGAATGTACATAAACCCGATTTCTGGCCATTATGATTATAATCATTATTACTTAACGTACCAAGGCCAGAATTGCTTTATTAAGTAAAAGTCAACTAATTAAGAGGGGGAAAAAAGAGTATTTAGTGGGTGCAACAACACATCCTCCATCACACATTCTTTCCCAACCACACTGCACACATGTCCCTTCTCCTTCTCTCTTCATTCCCTGACAAGTGTCTACCACACCCTTCCTCTCACTAGTCTTTCTGCTGCTGGTTTATAGTTAACCAAGATTAGTTCAAAATTTGTAGGAATTATTAGGCCTTGATCTCTTTGGAGTAATGATACTTTTTTAGTCTAAGAAGACAACAGCAAGAAAGATTTGAAGTTACAAGGAGAACTGCAGAGACTTACAAAAGAGACAGAGAGATATGAGGAAAGATGGCTGCCCAAGAAGTCATGTTCTAGGTTTAAGAACCGACTGAGCTCTAATGGTTCCTTACCTCAGACATGTTCCTTTGTCTCTCTGAACTTTAACTTCCTCGGGTTTCATATGGTAAAGTTGAACTACATGATTTCTCAGGTCCTTTCCTTCAATTTTATTCTTCTTAGGAAAGTGTGGAGTGTGGTCTATTAATGCAGTAACCCATAGTCAAGGAAGCATAATTTCTCTAAACTTTATTTCCCCTCTTTTGCCTTTTTCTCAATTCCTAAGGCAGTTCTTCTGTTCATTGTCTCAATTTCTTCCTAATGCTGTTGATGTTACATTTTTCTTTGGCCATATTTTCATTTTTCTTAGAGCCCTCTGAAGACTTTTTTTTAAAAAATAAGCCTTATTTTAAGAGTTTTAGATTTATAGACTCTGAAGCACTCTGAGACATATAAAAACAGAAAAGAGAGGTTTTTTAAAAAACCCATGTAAAACACAAAATACTCGTAACTTTTGTTAAAATAGTCACTTTGTAAATACTAAAATATTCCTACATTTTCTTTTGCTAGAAAAATAATGGAGATAAATCAGCTATTAATTAGGAATATACCATTTTGATTCTTAGCCAGTCTCTGGGCATAGTTAAGTAGCTAAATTGTTTCTTCTCTTCTCTCTCTCTCTCTCTTTTTTTAAATAACATTGCTCCCTTTTATGAGACAGAAAAAAGGCAGAAAGCTAAGCTTTTCAAAATATCATCATTTATAAATTTAATGCTAAATATTTAAATAGCAGCAAACATGTTAAAATGTACATGATGAAATTAATTTTTTGAAAATACTGACTTTTGTGAAAGAAGAGCCAATTATTCACAATCGTATCTCTATGAGATGCTCCTATATTACCTTACTGCAGTACAGAAGTTTCTAGAGATAGCCACTTTGCATAGTTTGTATTTCCTAAAACTGTTAGGGAGTGACTACTTAGAGCAATAGCTTAAAACTTAGGGACTCACTTGAGACAATAAGGAAACCTTGAGAAGACTGGTAAAGTGGAGATGTTTATAAATTCACTTTGTTTTGTTGTATAAATTTGCACAATAATAGGGATTATGACTCAGAGTTCCTACATCCTGCTTCAAGGAAACTGCCTCATTCCCACAGGCCCAGAATAACCTGGCTATTCTATAAGACATTATGGATAACCTATTTGTTCGATATCTTTCAACTCCCTCCTCAACAATGTAGAGTTAGCTTTATCCATAATAAATAACCTCTTGTCAAAATACCTACTGCAATTCTCCTCCCCCCTTCCCTTACATACCATTCAGCTCCTGTCTCCTCTGATGCCCTCCTGTGCAGTTTTGAGGTCTGCCCGCATCATCCTTCAGCTCTTCCAAGGCCTTATTAAACAAATATCTACTTCTCCACTATCTACTTTTACCCGCTTTCTATGACCATTCCCCAGTTTATTCATTTTCTAAGTTTCCCCAACAGGGATATATCAGCTTCTTGCCTATCTTCCGACATTCTTGCTTTTCCTGGCTGTGCTCCTGCCTTTCTAAATAATATAGTCCAAAGCCATTTTGTGGACCAAGCAAAGCAGGCATCTGTGTTGAGGGCAGAGTGCTCTCAGGGCCAACGGCAGTTGTAGGAATCTCAGTAGGATGACAAGGGCTCCTACACAGATTGGAGAGTAATGATAAAACCTGATGTGCAGTACTATTGCCTGAGTGGGATAAGGAGGGAGTCTCGGTTGTGGGAGGAGGGCTGTGGTAGCCCAGAGTTGGGTATTAGAACCTGAGAAGTACAGCATCTGCCTGGGGCAGGAAGGAGTGAGGAAAAGTGATTGTTATAGATTAATTACACACAAGAAGAGTTAATCTAATTACTAAATATGTTAAGGATAATTAGAACCAACTTTCTTCTTATTGGATAAGAGAATTATAAATGTTGTGTGGGATTGAAATTGAAAATATTAGCTCAGGGACCACTGGGTGGCTCAGTCATTAAGCGTCTGCCCTGAGCTCTGGTCATGATCCCTGGGTCCTGGGATAAAGCCCTAAATCTGGCTCCCTGCTTGGCGGGAGGCCTGCTTCTCTCTCTCCCACTCCCCCTGCTTGTGTTCCCTCTCACAGTGTGTCTCCCTCTGTCAAATAAATAAATAAAACCTTAAAAAATATATTAGCTCATTTATTAGTTCATGAGTATTGAACACACAGGTCTCAGTATAGAGATATAGGAATAAATACAGAAAAAAGCATGTGTGTGTGTGTAACAATGAGCAGACCTGGTTATCAGATCTTGGTTTTTAAATACCATTTTTTTTAAAAGGAGCCAGTGCTCCTTGGGGAAATGTTGGATTTAGGGTTGAGGAAGGGCAAGTACAAAATTGGCCTAGAACATCATATTAGACTGGAAAGCAAGGATAAGCTCAAAGAATAATAGGTACATTTCAAAGGAAACAGGATCCAGCTTTAGGGTGTCTCACTGGCCAAATCTGGGACCATTTCAGCATCAAAATAAATAATGATATTAGATTCTAATCCATTGAATATAACAGAAATCCAAGACATATATAAACAAATAGGAAGGAAAAAAAAAACCTATTCCTCACAATATATGCTAACTGATAAATGCAGAAATAATAATTGAATTAGAAAATCACCATATCAAGATGAGATCAGTATAGAGACAAACCATAAGAGACTCAATCTCATGAAACAAACTGAGGGTTGCAGGGGGTTGAGCAGGGGTAAGGATAGGGTGGCTGGGCTATGGACATTGGGAAGAGTATGTATTATGGGGAAACTGTGAAACGTGTAAGCCTGGTGATTCACAGACCTGTGTCCCTGGGCAAATAATACATTATATGTTAATAAATTAAAAAAAGAAAATTGCCATATAACTGTTATCATAGTAATAATTAATCAAACAAAACCATCAAAGGATGCTTAGTGGATAACATTTTGAAAAACAGAATAGTTCATAATCTCAAAATACCTCTTCACAAAATTCTTATTAATTACAGAGAGAAAAAAAAATAGTAACTTTATAGTGGAGAAGGCTGGCAAACAACATCAAGTGATCAAAGATAATATCACTGGTGATGGGTCAAATAAAAATCATGTATCACCTAATGGGATGAAATGAGATCACAGCATCATTTCTGTGACATTCCTGCCCACACACAACACTCCCTGCCAAATGTATAATCTGAATCTAATTAGGAGGAAACATCAGACAAACCTAATTTGAGGGGTATTTTACAAAATAATTGTCCTGTAATCTTCCAAAGAGTCAAGTCATGTTGGTCAAGGAAAGACTAGGAAACTCCCGGTTAAATAGACACGACAGTAAATACAAGAGAAGATCTCAGTCTGAATTCTTTGGTAGGAAGGATATCCTTGGGATAATTGGTAAAACCTGAAGAGGGTCTGATGATTAGATAGCAGTAATGAATAAATGTTAATTTCCTGATTTTGATGTTCTGTTAGGGCTCTGTGAAAGAATGTCCTGATGTATGGCAAATACATGCCAGAGAATTCCAGGCTGATGATACTAGGTCTGCACCTTACAAATAATTCAGGGGGGAAAAATGTTCTTTATACTATTCTTGCAAGATTTCTGTAAGTTCAAAATAAAAAGGAGAAATATGAAATGGAATGGGCTGGCTGGGGAATAACTGGCTGAGACAAAGAAACTGACAGTGACCAAGTTGAAAAATAGACTGTATTTATTGACAGTAGACTGGATAGCCATAAGGAAAACTTGAATAAAAACGGAGACTCAGAGAAGACAAACAACAGGCAGCACTGAGAAGTCTAGTCCAACCCTATCCTGAGGCTGGAGCCTTCTGGATCCTCCTCCTAGAAGCTCCACCTGGGAACGCTTGAACTTCCATGGCTGTTGGCCTCCCCAAATTTAGGTTAGCAGAATCAGTAATTCCATTGTTCCACTTGCCTCTCTAGGCTCCTGCTTTCCCTTGGTTTACCATCTTGTCAGCTCTTTCAACAAACTTCTAAGATTTGCTTTCCATGGGATGGTTTGTTCAAATAATCTAGATGGTCTTATTCCATAAAGAGAAATCTTTGCTTTATTCTCTTCATAGCTTTTACTTCTTCCTAAAACGTCTCTGTATTTCTTTACTTTCTGTCTCTCTGCACCAGACCGAAAATTGAGATGACAGGGCCCATCTGCCTTGCTCACTATTATCTCTCCTCCCAAGGAAAAAGCAAGCATGGCCACAAAGAACCTCTGTTGACAAGGTCTGACAAATCCTCCAAAATACTGACCCAGGCACATTCTCTCAAATTACCCTGAGACAGTAAGAGCAGTATTGAGACAGTATTCTTCAACATACTACTCCTGAAACCATTTTCAAGGTCTGGCTCCCCTTCATATATACCTTATACCTTCCTCCTCCATCCAGTACCTGCTAGGAATGACGCCTCTTCACTTGGAAAATTGCTGCTTATCTTTTTTTTTTTTTTAAGAGACATCTAATTTTTTTTTAAGATTTTATTTATTTATTTGACAGACAGCACAAGTCGGCAGAGAGGCAGGCAGAGAGAGGAAGAAACAGGCTCCCTACTGAGCAGAGAACCTGATGTGAGGCTTGATCCCAGGACCCTGGGATCATGACCTGAGCTGAAGGCAGAGGCTTTAACCTACTGAGCCACCCAGGCACCCCTGCTGCTTATCTTTTAATAACCTGTTCAAATGTTACTTGCTCTATGAATCTTTCCCCTCCTCCCTAGACAGGGCCCCAGAGCCTCTTCTACCCATCTCTGCTATAGAGACCCTTACCATATTGTACTGAAATATTTTGGTTATTTTTCTGGTCTTTTCACTGGAATGTTTATGTTCCTAACTGTATCTCCAATACCTAGCATGGTGCCTGGAACATATTAGGAGACTTATAAATGTTGACAAAGCCCTAGAACATCAGAGCAGATTAGTGCTCTCTGGTCAAACTTCTTTCAACTACCTGTTACTGAGTCTCAAATTGCCCAGAAACTAAGTAAAAACTCATCTACAACATTAAAAATTAAAATATCCTCTTAGCCTTAAGGTATTTTAATTCATTCATTTTCCATTGGAGCCCCAAAATCTGCATTTTGAACAAATCCCTGGTGATTCTGGGACAAATTTTGAAAAACACTGTTCTGGACCATTTTAAACTTTCAGCCCACTCCTCCTTCACTCCAGTCTTGAGTGGTCCCCTCTCTAGTTAATCAGCCTCTATAAAACAAGGGACACATCCTACACAGTTCTGCTTTACTGTTTCAGCATTTTGATGCAGATTGCCACTCTCTTAGTTGGATTTCCACAGAGACTTGAGGCCTCAATTGTTTTGTTGAACTCTAGTTTAGAATTTTATGTGATTTTATGCCATGCAAAAACTCATACTCATTTTGACTTCTAGTTCCCACACTTCACGGTTTCTAATCGCAACTCCAAATCAGTTACCTGAGCTTCCCAGCTCTATCCTCACCCACATAATTTTTCATAATAAAACCATTGGACCTCCTGGACCTTGAAGGCCCCTCTCTGCTCAGGGCTCCCAAAAGACCTACCTAAGTTTTTCCTCACATGCACAGCTCTTCCTAAAAGGCTATGCTAGGAAGCAAGATGAATGCAAGCTTTGAAGAAAATGTCACTTCTTTCCAGTTATAAAATTGACTTTTTTGTTTCACTTGATGCTGGTTTAAGGGACTGAAATATCTAAATTCTCAAGCTTCATTAACCACTATCCCATCAAATGTCATGTCAAGTGCAGAGCAGCCCCGAGGCTCTTCTGCTTCCTGGGCTGTAACACATTTTGTCTTCATCCCCCTTGATGAACCCTATTAAATTTTTTCCTTATATGGTTCCCCCAGGAACATGAGTGAGTTCAATCTGGCCTGTTTATCCAATATCAAGATGGCCCCAACAGAATGGCACTCCTAAGAGTAATTCTCAGGCCCCATTGAATGTCAGTAAGTGATGTGATCTGATCTACCTTATCATGTCCAGACTGTAGAACCTTAAAGAAACCTGGATTATTATCATATTATGTTATAAGAGTTTTCAACTTGCAAAAAACCAGGATTATTCCCAGGAGTAAGAAACCCAAATGTTCACAGGAGCAAGGAGGATAATATAAATGTGTGAATCTAGTACATGTAAGAAAATAAGGTTTGGTGGGTATTGTGGGAAAATGAGAATAGATTTCTCCAAAAGGTATTCAAATTGAAAAAGAAAATTGCTGAAAGCCCATAAAAAATAAAATCTGCTGGCCTGCCACCCTTCCTAAAAATATATACTTCATCCACCCTTGATAATTTTTTTAAACTAGATATTTTAGTTAGGTTCTAGGTTAAGCTACCATAACAAAGAAACCTGAAACTTCAGTGGGTCAAATAACACAGAATTTTACTTCGCTAAGAAACCAGAAGTAGGTGGACAGTCTGGACCTACAAGCTCTGCTCCATGAGTACTCCCAGGTATCCAAGGTGGGAGAGCAGTTCAGCCATCCTACGTACATGTGTCCATGTGTGTTTCAAAGTGTCTGTTCCAGATACCACCACTTCCCAAGAGGCAAGAGAAAGAGGGGAAGCAGATTCATTTTAAGAACATGTCCCAAAATTTATACACATCGCTTCCACTCAATTACCCTGTCTCTCCTGGGGCTCCCATGAACACCGCTAACTTAAACTCAAGTTAAGTTTCCATAAACCTAAATCATTTCCTACTCTTTAAAAATTGTGTTTATATGATCTCCCTGATATGAGGAAGTGGTGATGCAACATGGGGGCTTAAGTGGGTAGGAGAAGAATCAATGAAACAAGATGGGATTGGGAGGGAGACAAACCATAAGTGACTCTTAATCTCACAAAACAAACTGAGGGTTGCTGGGGGGAGGGGGTTTGGGAGAAGGAGGTGGGATTATGGACATTGGGGAGGGTATGTGCTTTGGTGAGTGCTGTGAAGTGTGTAAACCTGGTGATTCACAGACCTGTACCCCTGGGGATAAAAATATATGTTTATAAAAAATAAAAAATTTTTTTAAAAATTGTGTTTATTGGGAAATCAAGTCTGAACCGATCAGCTTTTAATATCTGACATTTAATTCTGCACCAAACTCACTCTATATGACTGAAAAGACCTCTTACAAATTCACATTAGTACAGTTGTTGAAAAGCAAGATTAACATAGGGAAGGCTGAGTAGTAATGAGCCTTAAGAGTCTCATTTAAGGGCACCTGGGTGGCTCAGGGGGTTAAGCCTCTGCCTTCGGCTCTGGTCATGATCTCAGGGTCCTAAAATCAAGCCCCGCATTGGACTTTCTGCTCGGCAGGGAGCCTGCTTCCCCCTCTCTCTCTGTCTGCCTCTCTGCCTACTTGTGATCTCTCTCTGTCAAATAAATAAATAACATCTTTAAAAAAAAAAATTTTAATATGCATTTAATATGCATGATGAAAGCATTCAACTACGCTTATTACTAGAACATTACCTACTATGACAACAATAAAAAGCAGGGAAGAAAAAGGTAAAGACTACTCTAATTCAGGGTAAATGCAAGGGGGAAATATCTTATTCTTTATTATTTAAGCATCTACTTATTGTTGGTATTACTAACCCATCCAAAAAGAACTGATGGAAATGCAGTAAGGATAAATACAGAAGGTAAAAAACTTAGACCTAGGTAAGAGACTTGAAAAACAAACAAACAAAAACAAAGGTGTGGATATAAAGTGGGTCTACGAAGGAGCTGGCCCTGTTTTGATAGTGAGTTTTAGCAGGTGGCAGCTTAGATCACCAAAAAGAGTGATTGTCTGGTTACAAAATTCACAGCATTCCTAAGGTTCATTCCATCCAATTCCTATTCCCTTGACTTAGTTCTCTGCATGTGTCTTGCATTTTCATGGTACGTGACTGGCCATGCTGTTGGTTCTGCCTGCATACCATCTGCTCTACCTCCCCCTTCCAGAGTCTCCTCTGTCCTAGGCCAGGCAGTCGCTGCCTTTGGAGGCCTTCCCAGGTTTTCCAGCAGAGTTAGTTATTCTCTTTCTTATTCCCATAGTCACACTTACATTATAGCAGTCATAATCTAAACTTGGGCTATATTCCATTTATTTTGTGTTAATTTCCCCTTCATCAAGATGTATATTCATTAAAGGCAAGGCCTATGGTTGCTTTACTCATCCCAATTTTTCCCTCCTCCTAGGATAATGCCCTATGCACATGGCAGGTGCCTAATCAATGTTGCTGAATCTGTAAATGAAGGTTGACATTTCTAAATGCCCACTCTACTGAGAAATGCTCCTCCTTGCCCTTCTACCTTACCATCCCTTGAGCTCCCCATATTGCATAAAGAGCCATGCATAAAGATGTTCACTACAGCATTATTTATGACTATAGAAAGCTAACAACCACCTTGTTTCTCTATAGTGAGTAGACATAGACATAAACTATTTAACTCATATACTAGAATACTATATAGCAATTAAAATGAACAAATCAAAGCACATTTATTTGTCAATAAGTATAAATTTGAAAAAAGCATTAAATAAAAAAATCAGGTTCATGAATAATATGTAAAGTATGACATAATTTATGTAAACTGCATGGATTATCATTTCACTAAAAAGCCAGGTAAATTTTTTTTTTTTTTTTTTGACAGACAGAGATCACAAGTAGGCAGAGAAGCAGGCAGAGAGAGAGGAGGAAGCAGGCTCCCTGCTCAGCAGAGAGCCCGATACGGGACTCGATCCCAGGACCCTGGGATCATGACCTGAGGCGAAGGCAGAGGCTTTAACCCACTGAGCCACCCAGGCGCCCCAGGTAAATTTTTTGAAAGAAAAATAAATTTGGGGATGCCTGGGTGGCTCAGTCAGTTAAGCACCTGCCTTCAGTTCAGGTCATGATCCCCGGGTCCCCGGATTGAGTTCTGCATCGGGCTCCTTGCTCAGTGGGGAGTCTGCTTCTCCCTCTTCCTGCTGCTTCCCTGCTTGTGTGTGCTCTCTCTCATGCTCTCTCTCTCCCTCTCTCTCTGACAATTAAATAAATAAAACCTTTAAAAAAGTAAATCTTAAAAGATAATAAGGACTTCCTTCAGCCCTATTTCCCCTCTAGCTTCTGTGCTGTCTTTATGTTTTTTTAAAGATTTTATTTTTAAGTAATCTCTACACCCAATGTGGGGCTAGGACTTACAACCCCAAGATCTGAGAGTCACGTGCTCTACCAACTGAGCCAGCCCGGTGTCTCTGTGTTGTCTTTATATGGCTTATTCTGATACAAAGCTCAGGAACTGGGAACAAAATCCCATAAGCAGGGAAGACAAGAACCCAGAAGGCTCTGTCCCATACAGTTCTCAAGTTTCTATCACATGGGGAAGTGTTAAACCCTACATCAAGACACCACTGAAGAATCTCTAAGTAATTCTTTGGCCACATGTTAGTGATGAAAAAAAGAAAAACTGAGAAGGATGCTGATAGACTTTAGGTCCAAGAAACTACAATGACTACTCAGAGAAAATGGAATTTTAATGAATGGATTTAAAACCCTCAGCAATTAACTCTATAGTTCATCCAGTGGTGAGTGGAAGAGAATCCACATTGCAGAAAGGAAGACTAAAAAAATCACTACTCCTAAGACAGAGAGCTCAATGCTTCCTCCTCTTTAGGGGAGAACATTAAACTCAATCCACTTTACCCAATTTCCAGAGTCCAGAGGAAAATTATGTTGGGAAGAATATTAAATGGGGAGTTGGGAGATGTGGACTTCTGACCATTCCCCATTTGCCTCCACCCCCAAATCTGTTCTCTGCCCTACTCGGATTTCTGAGAGGCTGGGCTCTCTGGACTATTTCATCAAGGCATTTTGTTGGGTTTGCCCAATGAGAGTCACTGACAGGGGACAGGAGTAAGAGAAAAGAGACAGGTTGGGAAATTTCTTCCTCTTTTCCTCCCTGCATTGGTGCCACAGCTCTGGCAGTGGCTGTGTCCCTGCACAAGCAAAGCTCAGGTAACCTCTCCCCCAGACTCTACTCTCAGAGGACTTCTTTAAGGCCTTGGGGGAGACAAAGGCTTCTTGCTATCACTAGTTTCTAGCTGCCTCCCATGTGGGTTTTCTTAACTTTGCCCACACCTCTATAAAATGTGACTTCAGCAAAGTCCTTTCAGTTCAATCATCAGGTATTGGGATGCTGGTGGGGATCTCAGTTCAAGACTCAGCTCTGCCCCTAACGAACTGAAAGAGCTAAACAAATCACTTCTCCGTGGGCCTCAGTGCACCAATATGTGAGGGAAGGATAGATGATACTGAAAGTCTCATCCACCTTAAAGATTCTGAAATCCACTTGAGCCTGAGACAGGATGGAGCCCTATCTCAAGTGAATTTTTGCAGCATATTTGTTTAAAGACACTCCTTTTAAAGGACAGCTAAAGATGTCTACTTCCCTATTTTTATCCCTTCTCAAGGAAATGTTTCAACAGGATGAGCTTGAGTCAACAGCTGGTGGGGCCAAACATTTTAATTTCATTTCCCTCCCCTGCTCCGATCCTTCTTGGAGAAATGCAGAGTGCTCAGCCCTACTTGGACAATACTCACTGAGCCTCACAGTCCAGGGAGAAGCCAACACATCTCCGTCTGGGACAGCTCATACCACCAGAGCCACCAACAAGCTTTGGGAGGCCCCAAACCAATTCCAAGTCCTTCTCCTTTCCTGACTCTCTTTGCTCTCCAGTTCTTGTTCCCTCTTTCCCAAACTCAACTCCTGCTTCCTCTTTCATCTATTTGTTGCCTCCTGTCCTTTATGTGCCACTTCTCAAGACTATTGGAGGCACAAGAAATACAGAGGTCTTGGTCCTACAGCTTCAGTGGTTTATTCAAAGAGCCCACTGGCACAAAGGCTGATCAGCAGGCAGCTTCTGAGCCTAACGCCAAGAAGTCCCTGCCCTGCAGGCTATCAGTACCTCTGGCTGGAATAAGACACCTCACAAAGCTGTCCACCTGGAATGGATGAGCAGCTGGCAGAAAGGACATCTGGGGTGCATCCAGCCAGACACAAGGCAGAGATTGCCTGCCAGAATTGCTGATATGATCCGCATGTTTGTTTAATTTCTATTTGAGCACTCATTCTAGGGCTGGCTGAAAACTCAATTTCAGACTGTTTTGACATCCTTCATTTCTGTGTCCAGAGAGAATGCTGTTTCTGGAGCACCAAGGTTCTAGGGGACCTTCTGGTCACCATATTTCATAATATGACTTCTTCAGATCTGAGTGAGCCCTCTTGCTTCTTCTGTAGCCTGCTCCTGAGACCTTGGATCTATTTATAAGTCTCCCTGGATAAACCACACAGGCATCACTTCCCAGCACACTTCCAAGAAGAGAGGGCCTGGTCCCTCCTTCAGGATCCATAGACTCCTCTACCCTCATCCACTGTAAACAGGAATGACAGTTTTCAAAAGGGAACAAATCCTTCTCCCAGCCATGTTTCTTATCAAGATACATTATCCATGCCCTGAATCTTCTCCTCTCTTTGGAGCTTAGGTTTGGGTTTTTTTGTTTTTGTTTCTATTTTTTTAAGATTTATTTATTTATTTAACACAGATTGAGAGAGCGAGAGCAAGAGAGAGCAAGCACACAAGCAGGGGGAGTGGGAGAAGGAGAAGCAAGCTCCCCACCAAAGCCTCAATCCCAGGGCCCCAGGATCATGATCTGAACTAAAGGCAGACACCTAACTGGATGGGCCACCAAGATACCTCTAGGGGGCTTTGGCTTTTAAAAGCCAAAGCTAAGATTTCTGCTTTCTGTCCTGCCACCTGCTTCCCCTGAGTTGAATGAGCACAGGACTATCTCCCTGCTTGAAGAGGGGAAGGGATGAGGAAAGGGTAGTGAGAGAAATAAGAAAATAGATTAATCATCCAAACCTTCAGAATAACATACTCTCTTCTTTCACGCTAACTTATAGTTTCTTCAGTTCACATTTTAGCTAATCTCAACCTCCCAATTTGACCTCCACCACTACATAGCTTTAGCCATGGGTGTGAGCATTTTCTTTACACAGACAACACAGGGACACATGTTTTTGAGTTTTGTGAGCATTTCACCATGCACCCCATTCCCAATTAGCAATCCACTGAGCCGCAGATAGCACTGTGGGGTCTCTCAAAGCCTCCTAGTCCTCTCTTGAACTGGTGCTGAGGAAATAATCCACATAGCCCGGGGTTGCCACTGGAGGGCAGACAGGGAAGGCATCCTAAACAGAGCTCAGATCAAAAGCACAGGCTTTTCTGGAGGCAAGTTCTCAGCCCAAACTCCCATTCTGCCAACCATGAACAGTGTGATTTTAGGGCTCAGTTCCCTATAATGTAAAATGTATATAACAATAGTACCTACTTGAAAGGACTGCTGCCACGAAACATGAGAATGTACGCAAAGTACCATCTTTAGCATTTGAGGGCTCAATAGGTGATCTTTGCCTTCATTATGATTACAATTATCTAGTACATGTACCCCAAACTCTTCTGAAGCTCTTTTGGCACCTTCCTGTCTACAGGGATCCAGAAAGACAGATTAGCTATGAAAAAGATGAAGCAGGCAACATGGTGTCCATGATGCAATCCCAGGAACTAAGTTCCCCAGACTTGGCCTCCCAGTGATATGTTGGGTGACAGTTCACTAGGCATTGCTTTGGATGATACTGATGCATGGACAGCTTCATCCGCATGGTAGAAGCACTCTTAATCCCAATGTGGAGGGTTGCAGAATGCTCTTAGGAAGCATGATGCCAAAGATCAATCTGGATAAATGAGTAGAAAGTTGCTAGGTGGAGTGGAGGAACGAGCATGAGGATTCAAAACAGTTACATTAAAGCATGCAAAGTAGAAAATGAAAATGGAGAACTGAGCAGAAGTCAGGTCATAAATAGCCTCACTGATCATACCAAGAACTTAAGACTTTATTCTGAAGCTACTAAGAAATCACCAAAGGATGTTAAGAAGTAAAATAGTTAGATTTTTATTCCAAAAATGAATGCTGGTTTTAGTGTGGGAAATGAGTAAGAAGCAGAAAGACCGGTAATAGGAAAACAGTAGGAGGTGATTGCAATAGTCCAGGTGAGAGACGATGATTCTTCAAACTAAGTCTGAGGTGATGGCAAAGAGAGGATGCATAATAATAATTTTAATAGATAATATTTCAGTGTTTCCTATGTGTCAGGCACTGTTCTAAGACCTCTATAAGGCTTAAGTCATATAAGTCAAGGATTACCTCTCTAGACTTGAATAACTGCATTTATAATGGAGAAAAAGGAATTGCAGAGAATGATGGACTTGTTTTAGAGAAACTGACTTTCACACACCCACTGAACATCTGAGAGATGTTGAATAGGCAGTTAGCACAGACTGTCTTACTCACATTTAAGTTCTCAGCACCTGGACTGTTAGCAGGTGCTTAAGAAGTGTGCATTTGATGACTGGAAATTTGGAAGTCATCAACAGTCATCTACTATAAGAGTAGATGTGATCACCTAAGGAAAGAATATAATGTAAGAGAAGAAATGTGCAAATGATAGATTCTGAGAAAGAACTAATAAATAAGGAATAGACAGAGGAAGATCAGCCGCAAGGGTGATCACTCAACACATTTTATTTCCTCCATGTATATAATATGCAACACTTCTTCCCTTATTATGACATAGTGGTGAGGGAGAGTGACAGGGCTAGGAAACAGAAAACTATCAACTCTGATCAAAATTATCAATACTTAGTTACAATATGCATATAATCTGTTATAAGAAAATATCCAGCTAGACTTCTAAATAAAAGAATGACTTGGACAGTGAAGAACATGGATGAGGGGAGAAGGATATAGTCTTGCTGGCCAATATAAACCCATAGGCTCTATCTATCAGATAAGACTTATACCCCACCCCTGTCAGACCATTCATGCCCGCTTCACTCACTGATGGGGCCTTGTACAGACACAGCATCCCTGCAAATGCACTCTAGCTGGATTCATTTCAAAGAAAGCAAGACTACTTCAAATCCGTATCAACCTATGAAAATCCCAAACCAATGATTAGTGGGATATCATCATTCCCAGGGGGAAATGATGATTATAGAAATATTTTTTTAAAAGGAGGGTCTGAATTATTTTTAATAATGTTTACTATTCATTCACTGATAAAAAGGTGAAATAGTACAGGATTTCTTTTATATACACATAATACTTAGTGGTATTCCCACCAATACATGATATCTCTGGACATTTGATTTTATTATTCCTAAGCAGGCAATGTCTCTTACCACCATTTGTCTTTTGTTTTGGAATTTTTTGTTTTGTTGTTGTTGTTGTTGTTGTTGTTGTTTTGCTTTGTTTTGTTTCCAGAAAGGCTGATTTATTATGAGCTATTCTCATATCATTTTTCAGATTGCCTGGCAGTCTGGGGATCAGGGATGGGAGTCTTCCTGTGACTGTGGTGGACAGGGGTATGGGTCTCTACACAGCAGGGCTCATTCTCCTATGCTCCTGTGGATGGAGGCTGAGGTCCTAATGGAGTACGACTTGACGTCCTCGGGCCTTCCACCACTCGAGAAGCTCAAGGCATTTCTGCTCATACCTCCTCTGAAGACCAGCCTGCCAGACTGCTGCCACCTCCACCAGTGGAGTTCACCACAGAGATGTTCACAATCCCCACACCATCTTCTACCAACTGCTCTCCTCACCCTCCAGCTGCTTGGGGTAGGATCTTGACGTCCAGGGCCATCTTGACATCCATGAGCTCCTGGTGCTTGCACAGCTGCTGTGCCAGGTCCTGCTTGGCTTGATGGAGGGTGGCCTGAAGCTCTTCCCACTTGGCACATGCATTCTTAAGTGCCAGCTTCCCATGTTCTTCAGCCTCAGCAATGGCAACCTCCAACTTAGCACATTAGTTCTTGCTGCTGTCAATCTCAACCTACAGCCTCTGAGTGGCATGGTTTGTCTCTGAAATCTCAGTGGGATACTCTAAGGGTCATCCTCATGCTTCCCAACCTTGGCCTGAGGGTCTCAAACTTGGTCTTGTACCAGACCTCAGCCTCGGCTCAGCTGAAGCTCTTTGTCTGGCCCTTGACCTCAGCCATGACACCATGCAGATCCAGGGAGTGGTTGTTGTCCATGGACAGTACCACGGACATGTCTGAGATCTGGGACTGGAGCTCTGCCAACTTTGTCTCATAGGAAGTCTTGAAGACATTGACTTCATTAGTCAGGGTATCTACCTTGGCCTCCAGATCTATCTCATTCATTAAGGCAGCATCCGTGTCCTTTTTCAGCACCAGAAACCAGCTCAGCAGCCAGTGATGGTCAGTTTCATCCTGGTACTTGTTCTTGAAGTCTTCCACAATGTCCTGCATGTTCCACATCTCTGCCTCCAGGCAGCCCCCATCTAGCTGCAGCAACTCAAGCTGCCCTTTGAGGCAGCTTTGCCCACATTGCTGGCCTCAAAGGTGGGGGAGCGGACAGCTACTTTTGGCTGACTTCTGTTCCTGCAGCAGGGCCTCCTTGGTCTCCAGAAGCTTGTTCTGCTGCTCTAGAATCTACAACTTATCGATGAAGGAGGGAATTAATGTTGAGGGTCTTGAACTTGTGCTCGTCCTGATGCAAGTGCTGGATGGTAGGCATTGAGCCTACCCAGAACAAAACCAACAGGCTCTGACTGATGGTGACCTCATGGATGCCAGCGCCCATTGGGCATATAGGGGGAGCACAGGACCATGCATGGCCAGGTGGCACCCAGGCTATAGAGACTACTGTTGCTGAAGCCACTGGGGTGTGTGGAGCTCAGACAGACCTGGGTGCCTCCCTCCCACCACGTCTGCTGCAAGAGAGACAGTGGAGCCCAAGCTAAAGGCCTGGGAGCTTAAGGGATGGACATACTGGCTAGACTGGGCTGGAACAAGCAGTGGGCAATGGGAGCTGAATTCTTTTACCATCACTTATAATACATTAGCCTGATAGAGAGTTATCATATATGCCAAATAAAATACAAGTACCCAGTTAAATTTGAAATTTAGATCAATAATAAATAATTTTTAGTAAAAGAATGTCCCAAACATTGCATGGCTTGAAATGCACATATAACGAGACATCTTGTATTTTATTTGTATCTAGTCTAATAGCAATGATCTTCTCTTACTTTTGTAGGGTTCATAACATGAATCTGTCTCAGAGACCAAAGGCCTCTGGTGTTGTGCAAAGGAGAGTTCTGTCTTTGCTGGTTAGGGACCAGCTCTGCTCAGGTGGATGGAAGCTAGGTGGCTGGTTCATTTATAAGATGCAGCCTGGCTCCCGGGTTCTCCATGCTCACTTCTTTTTCTGAGCTTCTACCAGGCAAATCCAAAACTCCAGCAAAGAAATACCTTCCCTAACTCGAACATGAAATCGGAGGGCAATAATAACACTTTTTTTCATATTTGTATTTCATGCTGAACTCCCCTTTTCTAATTTTAGTTTTGTTTGCCTTTATTTTCTCTTTAGCTTCAATGCTGTCTTTGAGAATTCCCTGAACTGGTGAAAAGGTTTCAAACTGTGGACCCAGCAGGAGAGCCACTATGAAATTAAAGGAGAAGCTAGTCCTGTTCTCAGGCCACAGATGACAAAATCTTCCTTCTCACTACACCCAGAGGAAGACCATCTTTCAAACCATGGTAATCATCCAGACACGAATTGTGTATTGTTCTAAGACATTTACAAAAGTATCCATGCGTCTGTCTACCCCTTCATGAGTTTTGTCAGCAATTACTACAGATCACCTTATCTTACTAACAGGGCAAAAACAAGCCCCATGTCATGGAATGGTATTGGTGCTGGAACCAAGTCTCAGAGTCCCATCTAGTGACAAGCAAAGACATAGTAATTACAGTTGTTTTTGAAACACTTCAGGCTTTCTGCACCAGCCTATGCATCTTCACTGAACACAAAAAGCCTGGTGTTTGCCCCCTATGTTGGTGGCATTATCGGGAAACTCTTTAGTTCTTAATGTTTCTTATACAGGAAATTTTAAAATACTCTCTTTTCCCCTTCCATTCTCTATACTTCACATGGTTCCTTCTATTCCCTGTCCTTTGAATTTTACTGTATCTGTAAAGCCAAATCCCATTCTTATGATATTCCAGAATGGCCTCGAGGATGCAGTTCTCAATGGTAAAACAATTCATTCTTATACCTGTTGACCATGTATCAACTCCAAATCTATGCTAGGTATTTCATATGATATCAGCATTTTATAATGCATACAGGACAGAAAACTTCTATGTGCAATGTACTGAACAAAGACCATTAACAGTTTACAAAACAAAATAAAAAATGGATTATTTTTTTAAAGATTTTATTTATTTATTTGTCAGAGAGAGAGAAAGAGAGTGCACACAACCAGGCAGAGTGGCAGGCAGAGAGAGAAGCAGGCTCCCTGCTGAACAAGGAGCCTGATGTGGAACTCGATCAGAGGACCCTGGGATCATGACCTGAGCCGAAGGCAGTGGCTTAACCAATGGAGCCACCCAGGTGTCCCTAAAAATGGACTATTATACTAAAAATTAAAAAGGCCATAAATGTGCAAGGAAGTTTAAGATCAGTTTTATAAGCTCAGACAACAAGTAAGTTGATAACCTTGATACAGATGAAAGAGGGAAACATGTTTTCTCTTCTCCCTGAAGAGGAAAATGCATTATCTTCTCTTCACAGCTTTCAGGCACCTGACAGCTAAACTTGGCCTTGGGCCAGTGAGTGACTCACTTACTCAGTTACTGTCACGGTAATGAAAGGGTCTTTTGCTCCATCAGTTGCAAGTTTTTGCAAGACGTTAAACAGAAGCAGTTTAGAAATGTCAGTAGACATCATCCCTTTCTGTAAAGCAGCCCAGTAAGGTACTGGGACTCTGTAGTGGCTCACACTTGGTCTCCTCAGAGAGTCATTCGAAGACACAGCATGAAGAGCTCCAGGCTCCAAGACTCTCAAGCCAGTCTGAGAAGAGCTGCCCAGGGGATGGCTTTGGTTCCACTGGAACATTCTTCCAGGCAGGAGGGGATGTAGAGAGACAACAGAGGGGAGCTCCATGGCATAAATCTTCATCTCGGCAACAACTTTAATTAATTACACAGTTTCAGTGAAATCATTCAGCCTTTCTGAAGTCCCTTCTTCCCCCTCAGGTGGTAACAAAGATTCTGAATCACCACCTCTCAGCTTTTCTGAGGCATAAGTAACATAATCAAAGTATGCTCAGGAAAACATAAAATGAGAGGCTTAAACTATTCAGTCTTCATTTTCCCTGCCATTATGTCCTAAGACCATATCAAATCCAAAGCAGACAGTTGCTCCAGAAGACTTTCCTTTCCCCCAAAATTTCTGGGCACAAAATAAGGCCCCAGTGAAAGAGGAGGTAAAGCATTTAGGACATAAACTGATATGATACTTAGATACAGGTTTTTATCTTCTTTTTATCTTTTTATTTTTTTCATTTCTTATAGAAACAACGATAAACAAATGATTTTTTTTTTCACCTCCCTTGGTCTCTATTTCAATATTTGTAACATCAGGAATCTCCATTTGAATGTCTGATGGGCTTCTCAAAGCTAACTGAACCAAGCTCTCCAAACTAGCCACTACCAATGGCATCCATAACTCCATGCTGTCATAGCTCATCCAGACATTTGGGGTCACTCTTGACTCTGTTCTCCTATACCCCACATCCAATTCATTAACAAATCCTGTTGGCTCTACCTGCAAAACATCCACAATCCAACCATGACTCCTACTCGCACTGACGTTTCTGGGTTGAGTTGTTATCACCTCTCCCTGAAGAACTGAATAATTTCTAATTGTTCTTCCTGTTTCCCCCTTGCTCACCCCCCTTTCCCAGTCCAGTAACCAGAAGGATTTTCCTAAACTCTGTGTATCTTTGCCTATAGATCTTGAAGACGAAGTATGGACAAAGGCTTCTGTGTACACAATGTAAGCGGCAAAGGCTTCTGTGTCCCAGTGAGGAGGAAGAGGAAACAGGCATTAAAATAGGAAAGGAGGTAGGGTAATAAAAGAAAAGTGTAACTCAATCAACTGATGCTTTGTCCCTGGAGGAACTTCTAAGGGGCACCGTGAATACCTCTCAGAGCCCTGCACGTGGGAGAAGGAAAGAAGCATTGGCTTCTGTCTCCCAATGGTCCAGGGTGCTCCAAAGCCCCGTTGTCGACACTCCACCCCCACAGTAGTACATGTGTGAGTCTGAGGGGTTATCCTATGCAATAGGTGTAAAGGAGCCCAGGGAGGACATTAGATATGTGGCACAAACTAGCAGTAATGCTCTTGTAAAACTCAAGATGGAAATGACTGCTGCCATTATGGTTAGAATAACGGGCAAGATTGATCCTGAAAAGATCATTTCATACTGCTACTCTGTTCACAACCAACCAAAAGCTTTCCATCTTTCCCAAGATAAATTCAAGGTCTTCACCATTATGTATACCAGTCTCCCCACTGTGCCTTGAAGACCTATGAAAGATGCCCCATTTCAAGGTCTTTGATCTTATACCTCTTCCTTGTTCCCACTTGAAACACTCTGTTCAAATGATACCTCATCAGTGAGGGCTTCCCTGGTATGACCTTGCATAGGAAGTCCTAAGGAATACACTCAAAAACTATTTTTTAAAATTAGGGTACCAGATCAATATTCAAAAATCAATTGTATTTATATACATTAGCAAAGAACAATTCAAAAATTAAATTAAGAAAACAATTTCATTTACTGTATCATCAAAAACAATAACATACTTGAGAATAGATGTAATAAAAGAAATGCAAGACTTGTATGCTAAAAATTTTAAGAGATAGTGAAAAAATTAAAGACCTAAATAAATGGAAACACATTCCAGTGTTCATTGATTAGAAAACATAATATTATTAATTGATTTAAAGATTCAATGCAATCTTATCAAAATCCCAGCTACATTTTTTTCAAAAGTTCACATGTCTGAGAAACAAACTGAGGGTTTTGGAAGGGAGGAGGGTAGAGGGGGTGGGTGAGCCTGGTGGTGGGTATTATGGAGGGCACATATTGCATGGAGCACTGAGTATGGTGCATAAACAATGAATTTTGGAACACTGAAAAAAATAAAATAAAAATTGTTTAAAAGTTCACAAGTTGATTACAATATTCATATAGAAATGCAAGGAGTGTAACATTAAGCAAAATATGTCAGTCAGAAAAAGAAAAACGCCATCTGATTTCACTCATTTATAGAACTTATGAAACAAAACAAATAAGCAAAGGAAAAAAAAAAAAGAGAGACAAACCAAGAAACAGACTCTTAACTATAGAAACAAACTGATGATTACAAAATGGGAGGTGGGGGGAGCAGGAATAGGTGAAATAAGTGATAAGGATTGAGGAATACACTAATCATGATGAGCACTGAGTAATATGTAGAATTGTTGACTCTCCATATTGTATACTTGAAACTAATATAACACTGTTAACAATACTGGAATTAAAATTTTAAACTTCATTAAAAATAAGTTAATTAAAATAAAATCACTTATATTTAAATTTTTAAAATGCCAGGTACCCAGAATAGCCAAAACAATCTTAGAAAAGAAGAACAAAATAGAAAACTCATACTTCCTTATTTAAAAACTTACTATAAGGCTACAATAATCAGGACAGTATGGTACTGGAATAGGGATAGAGATAAAGATCAATGGAATAGAACTGAGAGTCCAGAAATAAATTCATAGATTGATGTCCAATTGATTTTTGACAAGGGTGCCAAGAATATTCAATGGGGAAAGAGTAGTCGTTTCTGAAACTACTGGATATTCATGTAAAAAAGAATGAAGTTGGACCTCTATATCACACCAGAAATTAAAAATTAACTCAAAAGGCGGGGGGAGCACCTGGGTGGCTCAGTGGGTTAAGCCTCTGCCTTCGGCTCAGGTCATGATCTCAGGGCCCTCAGATCAAGCTCCACTATGGGCTCCTCTGCTCATCAGGGAGCCTGCTTCCCTTCTTTCTCTGCCTGCCGCTCTGCCTACTTGAGATCTCTCTCTCTGTCAAATAAATAAATTTTTTTTTTAAAAAATTAACTCAAAATGGGTGACAGACTAAATGTAAGAGCTAAAGCTAAAAAACTCTTGAAAGAAAACATAGAAATAAATCTTTATAACCTAGGATTAGGCAGTAGTTTCTCTGACATAGTACCAAACACACTAGCAACAGAAGAAAAATAAATTGGACTTCATCAAAATTAAAAATTTTATGCTTCAAAAGTTACTATCAACATTAACATTGGTACAATATATAGAGCTATTCTGAGAGAAGGCAACCAACAGAATGGGAGAAAGTATAAGTAAGATATCTGATAAGGAACTTGTATTCAGAATATATTTTAAAAACTCTTACAAATCAGTAATTTGAAAGTTATGATATTGTACTAAAGTTATATGTGATGTAACATACAACATATAACCTATTTATAAAATGTACAAAAGATTTGAACTCATGTTTCTTCAAAGAAGACACACAAATGGGTAACATGTACATGAAATATCTGCTCAGTCTCACTAATTGTTAGGGTTATCAAATCAAAACCACAATGTGATATCATTTCACACTTAAAAGGATTATTATGATTTTAAAAACCAGAAAATAACAAATTGCCAGGATGTAAAAAACAAACTACAACCTTCATATCTTATTGGTGGAAAATTATAAGTGGTGTAGCTACTGAAAAATGGCTTGTTTTGGAAAACACTTCCTCAAAATGCTAAACATAGTAGTACCATATAACCCACAACTTCAATCCTACATATATGCTAAAGAATCATGAAAACATATAACCACTCAAAAACTTGTATACTAATTTTCATAGCAGCATTGTTCATGATTACAGAAAAAGTGGAAACAACCCAAATGAATATCAACAGATGAACGGGTAAACAATATGTAGTACATCCATACGCTAGAATGTTACCCACTTTAAAAAGGAATGAAGTACTGATGCATGCTACAGCATTGATGAACCTTGAAAACATTAACCAACTGCAAGAAACCAGGCACAAAAGACCATATTGTATAATTCCATTTACATAAAATGTTCAGAACAGGAAAATTCATACAAACAGAAAGAAGATCAGTGGTAGCTCTAGGTTGGGAGAGGAATAAGGGATAGTAAATGACTGCTTAATGAGTAAGGAGGTTTTTTGGGTGATGAAAATGTTCTAAAATTAAATAGTGGTGATGGTTGCACAACTCTGTGAATCACCTAAAAACTACTGAATTGTACACTTCAAAAGGGTAAATTTTATATATGTGAATTATATCTCAACAAAATTGTTATTTTAAAATAACAGACTGAAGGGCGCCTGGGTGGCTCAGTGGGTTAAGCCACTGCCTTCAGCTCAGGTCATGATCCCAGTGTCTTGGGATTGAGCCCCATATCTGGCTCTCTCCTCAGCAGGGAGCCTGCTTCCTCCTCTCTCTCTGCCTTCCTCTCTGCCTACTTGTGATCTCTCTGTCAAATAAATTTAAAAAAAAAATTTTTAAAAACAGACTGAAATGTTTGCAAGGATGAGAGAAAGTGGATCTCCTACACATTGCTGGTGAGAATGTAAAATACTACAGTTATCCTGGAAGAGAGACTGGTAGTTTCTTTAAAAACTGAATATATACTTACCATACCACTCAGCAATCACATACCTAGGCATTTACAGAATGAAAACTTACATCCACACAAAAATCTATACAACAATTTTTTATATCTGTCTTATTTGTATTAACTAGAAACTGGAAAAAGCCAAAACATATGGCAAAGGATGAATAATTGAACAAACTGATACATACCATGAAATACTACTCAGCAAAGAAAAGGAATAAATTTTTTTATGCACACAACAACTTGGGTGGATCTTAATGACATTATGCTGAAGGAAAAATGCCAGTTTCAAAAATTCATATACCATATAATTCCAACTGCAAAACATTCTTTAAATTACAAAATTATAAACATGGAGAACAAATTAGTGATTGCTAGTGGTTAGGGATGGAGAAGAGGTAGGAGGAAAGTGTGACTATAAAGGGGTAGCACCACCGAGAGCTCTGTGGTGATGAGATCATTCTATGCCTTGAGTATGTTGATGGTTATATGAATCTACAGCTGTGATAAACTGACATAGAACTAAACACACATACACACACACATACAAACACATACATACTGTATCAATGTTAATTTCCTAATCATAAATAATATTGTACTGAAGTTATAAAAGAGATAACCACTGGGAGAAAGTAGGTAAGTGTACATGGCATTGTTATCTCTGTGTACTATTTTTGTAATGTATAAATCTATAGTTACTTCAAAATAAAAGCTTAAGAAATAACTAAAAACTCACAAAACACTGTTCTAGAGGCTCTTTAAAAAGTCCTTTTACAGGGTAATTGAAATCCAGAAGGTACTTAAATTCTCCAAAATTTAACTCTAAATTCCCAACTCCAAAAATGTATATGTTACAATGCTAAACATGGGAACATTCATAAAAGGGTATGGTCCAAAAAAAAAAAAAGTTCCTTTATAATTGTTTAAGAAAAGAAAAAATTGATAAATTGAATTTCAGCAAATGAAAAATTTGGCTCTGTAAAAGCGCCTGCTAAGAAAACAGAAAGACTAGCTACAGACTGGAAAATAATATTTGCAAATAACATATACAACAAAGGACTGATATCTAATAGATTAATACATAAAGAACTCTCAGAACTCAAAAGTAAAAAAAAAAATTCATCAAATAAGATATAGATAGATAGGGGTGCCTGGGTGGCTCAGTGGGTTAAAGCCTCTGCCTTCAGCTCAGGTCATGATCCCAGGGTCCTAGGATCAAGCCCCGCATCAGGCTCTCTGCTCACTGGGGAGCCTGCTTCCTCCTCTCTCTCTGCCTGCCTCTCCACCTACTTGTGATCTCTCTCTGTCAAGTAAATAAATAAAATCTTTAAAAAAAAAAAAAAAGATATAGATAGATAGATGTACCTATATATGATGAATACATAAGAAGATGTTCAACATCATTAGGGAAATGCAAATTAAAACTGCAATGACAAACCACTATATATTTATCAGAATTTTAAAATAAAAAATAGTAGTAATATCAAATGTGACAGGAAGAAAATGCATTACTCCTACATTGCTGATGGGAATGTAAAACGATATAGCCACTCTGAAAAATAGTTTACCAATTTCCTTTCAAAACTAGAAGTGAACTGGGGTGCCTGGGTGGCCAGTTGGTTAAGTACCTGACTGTTGGTTTCCACTCAGGTCTCTGGGTTGTGCCACTAAGCCCTGTGCCAAGCTCCCCTCTGGGCATGAAGCCTGCTTAAGATTCACTTTCTCTCTCTCCCTCTGCCCCTCGTCCCCCCACCCCATGGATCTGGGCATGTGCTCTCTCACTCTCAAAAAAATAGACCTTAATGTGAGGCAGGAATCTATCAAAATCCTAGAAGAGAACATAGGCAGTAACCTCTTCGACATCGGCCAAAGCAACTTTTTTCAAGATAAGTCTCCAAAGGCAAAGGAAACAAAAGCAAAAATGAACTTTTGGGACGTCATAAAGTTCAAAAGCTTCCACACAGCAAAGGAAACAGTCAACAAAACAAAGAGGCAACCCATGGAATGGGAGAAGATATTCACAAATGACACTATAAACAAGGGGCTGATATCCAAGATCTATAAAGAACTCCTCAAACTCAACACACACAAAACAGATAATCATGTCAAAAAATGGGCAGAAGACATGAATAGACACTTCTCCAAAGAGGACATACAAATGACTAACAGACACATGAAAAAAATGTTCATCATTATTAGCCATAGGGGAGATTCAAATCAAAACCACATTGAGATACCACTTTACACCAGTTAGAATGGCCAAAATTAACAAGACAATAAACAATGTGTGTTGGAGAGGATTGGAGAAAGGGGAACCCTCTTACACTCTTGGTGGAATGCAAGTTGGTGCAGACATTTTGGAAAACAGTGTGGAGAGTCCTTAAGGAATTAAAAATAGAGCTATCCTATGACCCTACAATTGCACTACTGGGTATTTACCCCAAAGATACAGATGTAATGAAAAGAAGGGCTATCTCTACCCCAATGTTCATAGCAGCAATGGCCACAATTGCCAAACTGTGGAAAGAACCAAAATGCCCTTCAATGGATGATTGGAAAAAGAAGATATGGTCCATATATACAATGGAGTATTATGCCTCCATCAAAAAGGATGAATACCCAACTTTTGTATCAACATGGATGGGACTGGAGGAGATTATGCTGAGTGAAATAAGCAGAGAGAGTCAATTATATGATTTCATTTACTTGTAGAGCATAAGGAATAACATAGAGGACATTAGGAGATGGAGAGGAGAAATGAGTTGGGAGAAATCAGAGAAGAAGAAAAGCCATGAGAGACTGTGGACTCTGAGAAACAAACTGAGGGTTTTGGAAGGGAGTAGAGTGATGGGTTGGGTGAGCCTGGTGGTGGGTATTATGGAGGGCACATATTGCATGGAGCACTGGATGTGGTGCATAAACAATGAATTCTAGAACACTGAAAAGAAATAAAATTAAATTAGATTAAATATTTTTAAAAAGCTAAAAATGAATTTTTACAGCTTAGAAATTGCACTCTTGATTATGTATCCTAGCAGAATGAAAGCTTATTTTCATGAAGAAACTTGTACAGCTTTCTGCATAATATCTGAAACCCTGCCAACTACCCAAATTCCCCTCAAAAGATGAATGGTTAAGTAAATTATGGTACATATATACCATGGAATAGTATTCAGCAATTATAAGGAACAACTATGGATATAGAAACAGATGAAAGTCAAGGAAATTATGAGTGAAAACATCAGACTGCATGATTAAATTTACACAGTCATGAAATAACATAATTATAGCAATGGAGAACAGATGAGTGGTTGCCAGGGGTTAGGGACTCAGGAGAGAAGTGTGAGGTTAGCTATAAAGGAGTATCACAAGAGAGTCTTGTAGTGATGAAGACAGTTAAGGATCTTGATTCTATTTGTGGCTACATGGAGATATACATGTGATAAAATTATACAGATAAATACACCCATACAGATAAATATACCCATGCATTGTGCATGCATGCACAAATGATACTTATATAATTACTGAAATCAGAATAAGTTCTATAGATTATACCAATACCAATTTCCTAGTATTGATATAACAGTTACACAGTATATTAACACATGGAGAGGCTAGTTGAGGGGTATATAGAACTTCCCTGTACATTTGTTTGTACCTTTCGGTGAATATATAATTATTTTTAAAGTCTTAAAAATAAATAAATAAATAAATAAAGTAAAATAAATACAAATAAAAGTTTGGGGTTTTTTTTTTAAGATTTTATTTATTTATTTGTCATAGAGAGAGAAGTGAGAGCAAGCACAGGCAGACAGAATGGCAGGCAGAGGCAGAGGGAGAAGCAGGCTCACTGCCCAGCAAGGAACCCGATGTGGGACTCGATCCCAGGACTCTGGGATCATGACCTGAGCCAAAGGCAGCCGCTTAACAAACTGAGCCACCCAGGCGTCCCAAATAAAAGGTATTTTAAGAAAGAAAACCAACTTCTCTCCCCCAGCCCCCTTCTATATTCCCTACTCTTCCTTCTCACACACACAAAAAAGAAACTGAAGAGTAACTTCTTCAAATTTTAAATAGAGAACAACAGAGGCCTATTTTTCTTTGGTTACAGACTTCTGTTATATTAAATTATTTATTTTGTTATTCTGTTATTAAATTATACATTAAATGAAAACATCCTGCTAATATATTAATAGTGGAAAAATTAGGTCTATACAATCATGTGGTTCAGATTAAAATGTTTGAAGTTTATATAATCAAAGAAAGCCAGGCACAACATCAAACTGTTAGACAAATTAAAGTTTTTAATAGTTTTTTAAGAAGATATTATATGGTAATCAACTGTTTCATTAGCTTTAATACTACCTACATTTAAATGTTTACATACTAGTTCCTAGTTTAATTTGAACAAATTGTGCACAATTCAAATATGCTTTCTCTGGATTTCAAAACTCTTCAAATGTAAAGACCATTTCCCCCCACTGGATACACACAGTGAGTTAAGATTTCAGAAAAATATCCTCCTTCCCTTAGATAAAAGGAGTTAAGTATCTGCTTGGATTCAACTCCAGCTTGGATAATTCAGGAAACATTGATGATGTATAGAATGCATTATAGAGAAAGTCTGGGAGAAAACTCAGAAGGAAAAACATGCTGAGAGCACAAGGAATTCTCCAAGAACGGGTATTTGACTCTAAAAAGAGGGCTAGTGAGAGAAGAACAGGAAAAGTCCAAGCTGCAAAGTAAATTAGGACGATGCAATAGGAGTAAGATCTTTTAGGCTCTGAGTGAATCGCAAACATAAATACAGAATTCCCTAAAAGAGCTATGAAAATGAATTGTGAAAGGAAGTCTGTATGGAAGTGTCGCTATGTGCAAATCTCCCCTGCGTATTTTAATTTCCTTCACATGAGCATTAGCACAAATCTTCCTAAGTTAGTAGTCTGCACTCTCATTTATTCAGCACAATTAACTTTGCCTCATCTTCTCAAGCTGTCATTTCTTGATGAGCTTTTCCTACTCTTCTTTATTTTCTATTCTCCTTCCTTAAACTAGGGGTTTCAGATCACTATCACTGTATTCCCTGTGTGAAGAGAGAGCCCTTTCACAGCAGATCCTCAAAGAAAAGCAAATCCTACCCAAAGCCAATCATGGCGTCTTTACACCCCACCATGGTTGGGCCCCAACAGAAGCTGAAAGCTCCAGAGACCATACTTTCAGCTTACAGCCCCTCCCAGGACAGAGCAGCCCCAGGAACATGGGATTGAAGGCAGCTTCCACATCTTCAACTTCAAAGACTAGGAACGAGGGCTACCACCTCCCTTCTCTAGGATCCTCTCTCTCTACATAAGAAATTTCACAAGGGAAAATCAAAGCTCCATCCCCTGCTCCCATATTTTCAGTGGGAAGCACCCTCAGGAAGTTGTCCCCACCTTTACTGTGACAAGGAAAAAATATAGGTTAATTTATGATAGCCTCCGGACCCCCGATTAATTTCTCTCAATGTGTGAACAAAGATCTTCATGTAAAAGATGTTCAGAGCATTATTTACCCCCTTCGCTCCTGCTCAGTGGCATCAACTTTTAGTTTTTGGACTTAGTATCTGAGTGGTGAATAGTGATATCCCAAAAAAAGGACTATGAATTCAGTAATTTCTAAGTTAATTTGTATTCTATTCATCCTCGCAGCATAAAATACCTATAAAATAGTTTAATTCGTGTGTGAAGCCTATCATTTACTTAGTTCACAGCCAATATGTGATCTATCCCTGTGCTGACAGATTCCTTTCAATAGTTCTTCATCCCATTCACAGGTGGGAAAACACTGTTCTGGGGAATGTTCCTGAAGCAATGAGTTGAAAACTGTTTCTCATGGCAGGAACACATTAGGCTGGGATTTTAAAAACACGGCCATGCAATGATAATAATGCCAGTGAAATTTAAAATACCGTGAAAAGAAAACACAATGTGCTAGTGACTTGGAAGCTTCACTGAGATATCCTGGGGTCGCACTCATAAACACCAACTTAATTGCCCTGCCAGACAGGCATGCCCCATGTGAGAACCTTGTGTCTCAGTACTGCTTTCAGTCTCACTCACTGTTTCTCTTTTTCTGCTTCTTTTTTGATGTTTTGTTTCTGGGAGAGTTTGCACTGACCACCACCTTTTCTGACTTTCATCAGAAGCCTGGCTTTGATTATAAGGTCCAACAATCTGGTCTCTTTGAGCAGAAGATGACAAAGAATCTGGTTTCTGTTCAATAGAAGATGATGAAAAGAAGATGATTGTCTCTTCATATTTATTTGTTTTTCTTGAGGATTCTGACATCTCCTGGCTATCTCTTTGTGTTCTGTCTTGTTTCTGCACCATTATGAGTTAAAATCACTTAAGACAAGAAACGGTGTTATTTCTGCTAGAAGGAAGAGTAGCCTATGAACTAAGGAACAGCTGACCTGTGCGCCTTTGAGAACCGTCCTGTATTCCTGGCCATCTTGTTACCCAACCACAACCTACCAGTGAGTTCTGCAGACTCATGCTGCAGTTACAGAATGGAGGCTGCTGGTCCTCTCATTATGTGTGTGTAAATGAGTATTGTCTTTTCCCTGCTTCACAAAAGTAGAGGAACTAGCCTTTTTAAATGGTTTCTGAAATTTTCATGGTTGTATTTCTTGGCCTAATAGAACCTAGACACCATAAACCCTCTCTTTACATAAATAAATATTTATGAGTAATTGTGGTTCTTTCTATATGTGTCCCATAATAGTAGTTGTGCTCATCTTCTCCCTCAAAAATTTAAAAAAGTTAACTAGACATTAAAATCTGTAATATGTACATACTATAGGATATATAATTCAATCAGATCTACCCCCATCAGAAAGAAAGTGCACACAAAGATTTAAATGAATGAAACTGGTTTTGTGTGGCTTTGAAAGCAGACAGCTCGACCTCTGGAAGAGCTTTGTGTAGTTTGTATAATTTTGAAAACAACTGTGTGAATCGGCCAGAATGTGAGCTGGAATGGGAAGGCAGGATCAGTGCTGGCTTGGCTGGTGCTTTATGACCTCTAGAGAAAACAGAAGGGTTCTGAGTACAGTAGCCTCTCTTACCCATGGGGGATACATTCCAAGACTCCCAGTGGTTATCTGAAAACTCAGACAGTACTGAAACTTATACATACTATACTTTTTCATATATGTACATGCCTAAGATAAAGTTTAATTTGTCAATTAGGCATAGTAAGAGATGAAAACAATAATAAAAAATTAAAAAATAAAATAGAGCAATTTTAACAATATACTGTAACAAAAGTTACATGGTCTCTCAAAATATCTTATTGTACTGTACTCACCCTTCTTCTCATAATGATGTGAGATGACAAAATGCCTCTGTGTTGAGATGAAGGGAAGCAAACCACGCAGGCACTGGGACCCAGCGTTAGGATACTACTGATCTTGTTTCTAAAATAAAGAAAAATCCAGCTATAAACTCAATCTTACCCAGAAGTTGGTAAGATTCTTCAGTTGTACAAGTGGGAAGTGTTTCCTAAGCAAACATACTGGTATATCTTGCTTACCTCCAGTGAAAATTAACAAATTGGGTTATAAACTCTTTAAAATTTATCAACCCTCCTGTTTTGATTGGCGTATAAAGACTAATAAGTGTACATACATTTAAAGTAAAAGAAATCAAGTATTTCCAGAAAATAAACCATTACTTGAGCTTCTAATGCTTTAAATAAACTCGTCCTTCCAGAAAGCTTCAGACATCCACTGAAACAGAATCTCAGTGGGGAGAAAAAGTGGTGGAGGAGGACAGGGAAGTTGAAATTAAATTATTGCTCTTGGTTGCTAAGTTCCAAGATATGATGCAGATAAATACAAGTTGTTAGGGAAAAATAATTCTAAGAGAACTTCAGCACTTTAAAGAAAAAATTAAAGAGTTTTAAAATTTGTATATAAGTATAAAATGAAGTTCAGACAATATTGCTAATGAAAGTGAATTCTTGACAAAACTGACTTTTCCCAGCATGAAAAATGTTAACATAATAATCTACTTTATAAAATACTTGGTTTTATTTTCGCATGAAAATCTAACCATTTTAAGCTATCCAAATTCTCTAATTTTGTGAGCCAAGTAAATCTCATTTCCACAAAATATTTAGAATTACAGAAAATAAAAATTATAAATTTTAAATTAAATTAGAATAAACCATGTCTTTATTTAAAAGGGTTAATTCTTATGAATGTGTACCAAAAATTAAAATGTCACGTCTCTGGTATATTCGTAATACCACAGGAACTGTGTTTTATTGTATTGCATAAACATAAATAATTTCCAAAATCCTCAGTTAACCATGAGAAATTTGACTCACTTTAAATTGAGAAGTTTTGGTTACTTGAACAATCCTTTAAAAATTCAAATTCATAGAAATAAAGAGAATGCAAGGATGCCGAGCATAGTTTATATACATGCCTCTTTTTTTATATACATTAGAAGAAGCTGTCAGTTAATAGGTGGACACAGTTGTGCAGATACCTTGGGGGTATATTACCATACGCGTTTCTTTTTCTTACCTCTAGAAGGGTGAAAGGGATGTAGGTGACCACAGGCAAATGCATACTATGTGCACATATGAGGCACAGCCCTCCAAACCCAAGCTCTGTCGGTCTGTAAGGAGCTTGTGTTGACTAATTGGTCTCAGCGACTGGTTTCCCAGAAGCCCACACACCTGTGCAGGGAAGTCAATCGTCTGGGTTAAAGGTTGAAACAAATTAAGAAAGAGAATGAGACTATATAGTACATTAATCATTATAATTATTACAAAGGAATATGAAAACATTTATAAAATAATGGATGTGATTTTCCTGTTGGTTCATATAGGAAAAAGATTGTGTCTTAAAATTTGATCATACAAGAATGTGAAAAGAAATAGTAAAAAAAAAAAAGGCTATACAATGAGTTGTAGAAGATCAGAGGGAAATGAATTGTATTTTTCTTGGTCTTACATCTGCAAATAAGTTTGAAAGAAGTATCTAGGAAGTATTAAAATGATTACTAAAATTGGCTTAACTTTGAGAAACTAATTTATAAGTTAGAATCCAGGGAAAGGAAAGCTGTTTCTGTAAAGGGTCAGACAGTAAATACTTTCAGTTTTGTGACTCACAGCTTTCTACTGCAACTATTCAATTCCTCTGTTGTAGCCCCAAAACAGTCACAAACAACAAATAAAAGGATGTGGCTAGATTTGACCCGTGAGCTCTAGCTTGTGGAGCCCAGAGACAGATAAAACACTCTGAATTCTTTAATGGAAAATGCTACATGGGTGGTATATAAAAAGAGTAAAACAAGAATTTAGTTTCCCTCCAATGAAAATGACAAATTGATCTTTGAGTAACAGTTTCCTTTTCAAAAGAAATAATAAAAATCATTCTATACCTTCTCTATACTCAGCAGCCTCTTAACTCTCTGTACTTCCATTATTTGTTCTTGAATCAATTTTAAGAAGAGCCCACTTTTGAAAAAGCTACCATTTCTAGTAATTATAGTTTCAAGCTGCTAAGGTTATTTTCTTTCTTGTCTGAAGCAAACCATTTCTTGCCTTTAGGCATTTATGACTTAAGCATATGCTATTTCCTCTGACAAATATTTTGGATATTGCCTTTCCTAATTTAGGCCCCATATTCAAAATAATTCTTCCTTTATAACCTAATCTTCAAGATTTTCCAGACAGGATAACATCAAAGATTTGCCTCCTTCACACACACACCTTATAAAAGGAGAATTACTGGTAATAAATGGATATGTTGGAAAGTCTCCACAATTTTTCCAAAGCCCACAATATCAAAGCCCACAATAATGAATTAGCTAGAATATCAAAAGAGAAGTTCAACCTCCCTTAGTTAATTATATACAAGTAAAATGTTATTAACATGAATATGTTTGGGAATTGAGTTATCTTTCAGATTAGAAAGAAATATATTGATAGTTATATACAAAGACTGGCATAATAACTCACAACAACTGAATTTTTTTAATTTAAAATTGTTTCTAGGCTTAAATATCCTTGCTAATTAGAAAAACGATAACAGGGCAACTGGGTGACTGAACTAGTTAAGTGTCTGCTTTCGGCTAAGGTCCTGGGATTGAATCCCACTCATCAGGGAGCTTGCTTCTCCCTCTCCCTCTGCTGTTTCCCCTGCCTGTGCTCTCTCTCTCTCTCTCTCTCTCAGATAAATAAATAAAATCTTTAAAAGAAAGATGATAACACTCACATTACAGTATGACTTAAAATGTCCTGAAAATTTGTTAATGTCCACAATATACTTTTAATCTAGAAGTAATCACTGAGTAACTCCTTGTAAATTCCATAATACATTACACACCAAGAAAGGCATCCATAATCTTGTGACATTATTTATCATAATAGATTAATTCAAGCCATCTGATCTCATCACAGACAGTTATTTTTTTGTGTTTTCCTCAAAGTTGCCTAAAGATTCCTGCTACAAAATTCAGATCAGAAATCTGAGTTTTCTAGAATATCCAAAAAGCCTCAGTAATTTCTATGTTCTCTTAACCAGTTATATCAAAATAATAGTCAATTGGGCATAGGCTTGCCAGGGGAAACTGACACTGTCATCACTAACAGACATCTGTCAGTCTGTACCAACGTCAAAGTCTAATTCCAGGACTCTTAATCCAGAAGCAGACAAATTGATGAAAGTAAGCTGCTAACTAACCTAAGATCAGCAAAACAAGAATCACCCAGAAACAAACAAAACTGACTCAGGTGTGATTAATGATGAATTTTAATGTGAGAAAATCCTTTCTTCTTGATCTGTCTCTATACCTCATTTTAATAGGCTATTCACATAAACGTGTGTGTGTGTATAACTAGAATAAAGCATTCTTCAAATGGTATCTTGTTTCAATCAAACTCAAAATTCAGGGGGAAAAAAATCTACAAAAGTTCTTAAAATTATAACCTAATCATCAGGAGAATCTAAGATCTATGATCCTGGAAAAAGTGGCATAAATTGATTGGCTTTTTTCATAAAATAACTCAAAAGAGGGATAACTGTGATTAAATATTATGCAAAATACTTTACTAAATCTTTTTACTTTCTGAGATTATGTTATTTACATAGACTTAGTAAGAATATGTCCCCCTTTCTGCCAGAATATAATTGAAAAAAATTAAATTCATAACCCTTCCCATGCTAGAAATGTCACATAGAAAAATAAATTTCACTTAATCGGGTATAATAAACCTATGATTAAAGAGTAGAAGCTATACATCATATGTGAAAATGATGTCTATAAATTTTCTATTAAAAATTGGTTGCACCTGTTTTGTGGCTCGTGCTATCCTAACTTTATTGAGGGTGCGGAATGTAATATCCCAGCTGGAAAGGGTGAGAAAGAGGATGAGCCCCTGCAGTTTACAAGTACTACAGGAAAAACCTGAGAAGAGAATCGGACAGTTCTTTGTACCTGGTCTCCGTCAACAAACTAAAAGGGAATAAACATACTTCTCACACATGAAAAGGATAAAAACTCAGCCCTGAAGACTTTTTAAAACTTTCAGACAGAAACTAACTCCCAAGCCTGAGTATCCTATGGCTCTAATTTTATTAACCACATCAAAAGGAGATACTTTTGCATTAATCAGCATTTCCTGTTATACTTATAAAACCAGCCAAATAAAATATCAAATTAATTACGGGAATCATAAAAGTTCTAAGCACACAGATGTGATCAAACTAGCACCTTTGAGAAAGGACTAGGAGGGTACTTGAAAGCAAATCTGCGACCTTGGTCTGCCTCTTTTTTGAGCTACTGCAAACCAAGCCCAGCACCATGAAGCACTTTGCACCTGAGAACAATAATAACCAGAAAGCAACCAGGATCGCCCGGTCTCACTCTGGTTCTCAAAGTAAATGAGACCTTGAGCCATTAGGCTTAAAAAATTTCAGTTGTTGGGAGTTATTATGCCAGTCTTTATTAGGCTTAAAAACAAAAACAGAAATGTTCTTCCTGACTTCAGAAGTCTTGCTGCCCCCAAATACAGATAACCTTTGAGTATATGATAATCAAGTGAGAAAATTGTTGTTTTTCCACTATCAACTTACTACAGTCATCTTGCATAATTTAATTTCTTTCCTTTAAATAACTGTTACAGATTTTATTTGGACACTCATCTTTAAAAGCCTGGACTCCCTTGCAAAATCTCTTTCCAAGTATGCTCCTTTTCTATTCTAAATGCTTTTGTCTCTGTGGCTTCCTCCCACGTGTAAGCCCCCCTGCTCTTCCACAAGGATCCCCTGCAAAGTAGCTTCGAGAAATTCCCCGCGAACTTGTGTGAGACAGCCTGACCCAGGCACGATTACAACGAGCAGGCCGCCACCCCTTTGTAGCCCGCAGGATGTCCACTGCCAGGTCCTGGAAAGCTGCGAAGGGCTCTAAGCCTCTTTTGTTGGCCACCCAGCCATCTCTCCAGCACTACCAGGTTATCATCCCTTTTCAGCCCAGAAGCTTCCTTCAACAGGCTCCCTTCCAGTTTCAAAATGACCCTGAGAGGGAGGAAGGAGAAGGCAGGCTCTGAGGAGGTCTTT
Organism: Mustela nigripes; assembly: GCF_022355385.1. Lineage (NCBI taxonomy): Eukaryota > Metazoa > Chordata > Mammalia > Carnivora > Mustelidae > Mustela > Mustela nigripes. The sequence goes on from NC_081560.1 coordinate 51,250,898, forward strand.
GGATATTAAATCAGCCCAAGCATAGAAAATCCACTGTGGCTAAATCTTCTATTTCCTTTTCCTTATGAGCCTGCCTATATGAACAGAGTCACTCTGCCTCTCAGCCGTTATCTGCCTCTTCAAAAAGTTAATGCAGCTTCCAATTAGATCTTTTTTTCCTCCTGTTAATCTTGGTTCTGAAACCAGACTGCTGCTCTTCCTCTGCTGTCGTCCCAGTAAGCCAAGTCTCAATTAGCCAGCCTAGTGGTGATTACCACCTTGTCGCTTCACTGTTCAGACATTCTTTAATTTCCTGGAGCATGCCGGCCCCCTTCCTCCCATCTTCCCTCCCTTCAAAGCACTTTTGCTAAAACTGCAGCCCACGATGTCTCAAGCTGTATTATTCTGCAGGCGGTGGAGGGCTGACAGGAAGGATGCCTTTTCCAGTTTGTCCAGACACATTTGCATGTACGGAATCTTAGATGAGAGTCTTCTCCTGGTACCACAAGTTTCTAGATGTCCCAGTGAGACCCTCTCCTGACCCTGTGGGCCCAAGGAGTTTTGATGGAGGGGCTCCTGGTGGTCGGCAAGAATGTGCCTTGGCCTCAGGTCCCTAGGGTCGAGCCCCACATCATGCCTTCTGCTCAGCAAGGAATCTGTTTCTCCCTCTCCCTCTGCCACTTGGGCTCTCTCGCTTGCTCACTCATTCTCTCTCTCTCAAATGAATAAACAAAATCTTAAAAAACAAACAAACAAAAAAGGAGTTTAGTTGGAACTACTCCCCAAAGCAGACATTAGCTTTAAATTTTAAGAGAGAACAGAGAGGTTTCGGGCTCTTGTTTTCAATGATAGGAGATGACTGGCTGAACCCACTTATCAGTAAATCTCACCTCAGAAATAAACTCAAAATTTTTAGACTTCTATTTTAGTTCTGCCAGTAACTGAGTAGAGAACCTTGAGTGGATGTTGAGCAGAGCCAAATACTGACTGCAGTACTCTTGTTTAGAAGATTAGGAGTCTTCTGTTTAACTTATAGCTAAAATCACAACCTTATTCTCCTTATTATATTCTAAAGGCACACGAAAATGAGACCATGGGAAGAAGAGACAAAGAAAATGAGGGAAGAGCAGACAAGAGATTTCCACAAAATTTAGAAGCTGGAATGTGAATCAAGGAATTAACAGAGAAGATAAGTCCCAAGTGAGGATTGCAAGAGAGCGATGAAAGTCGTCTCACACAGCAGACCCTCAGAAGACTCACAAACTGGAGACTAATAGGCACAGAAGGCGGGAACAAGGCAGGAGGTGAAAGGGCAGAGGGGAGGGGGAAAACATTGAAAGTCATCAGCAGGGGCTTCTGGTTGGCTCAGGAGGTAGAGCATCTGACTCTTGATCTCAGGGTTATGAGTTCAAATTTGAGCCCTATGTTGAGTGTAGCAATCACTTAAAATAAAAACATATTTTAAAAAGGGGGGCACCTGGGTGACTCAGTCAGTTAAGCCTCTGCCTTTGGCTCACGTCATGATCCCAGGGTCCTGGGATCGAGCCTCACATCGGACTCCCTGCTCAGCGGAGAGCCTGCTTCTCCCTCTCATGCCGCTCACCCTGCTTGTTCTCTCTCTCTCTCATAAATAAATAAATAAATAATCTTTTTAAAAAATAAAAAATAAAATAAAAAGTTGGGGGAGGCATCTGTGTGACTCAGTCGGCTAAGCAACTGCCTTCAGCTTCGGTTTTAATCTCAGGGGTCTAAGGTCAAGTCCCACTCTGCTCAGCACGGAGTGCATCTCCCTCTCTCTCAAATAAATAAAGAAAATCTTTTAAAAAGTTAAAAAGAAGGTCATCAGCAGAAGGTTGAACTGCAGTTCCCTTCCAGCCTACCAGCCAGACCTTATATATCCCTTCTACCTTCTGTCTTCCATTGCAGGACACTGGAGCTTCATTCTGGTGAGGGAATTAAACTAGTGCCTCCAAAGCCCAGTGCATAAGGCAGAGCAGAGGCATCTACTAAAATGAGGCTAAATAGATAAGTGGAAGCCTACCTTCTGAATCAGAAGTCCACCAACCCCTATTCAGCTTCAAAACTCCTCAGTTAATCAGAGCACAGTCAAGCAGAAGGACATTGGTAGATTCTTCTCTAAAGAAATCAAATGGTCCAAGAAAAATAACTATTAAGGGAGGAAAAAAATTCTTCTACTCTCTTAGATTCCATAGTTTGTGAAATAAAGTAACAAGAAGACATATAAACAAGGAAAAACAGAATCCATTAACATGTGTATTATGCATACATGTGGGAGAACTCAGTGATGATCAAAAGGGGTGGTTAGAACTTGAGCATTACGTAGCCTCTTAATAAAAAACAATAAACGTTTGGAGAAGTAACAGGACGTAGGAAAAGAGGTTTAAGCTTTTATAGATAGCAGACTGTGGGAATGTAAATAAATGCGAGAAATTTGGGGCACCTTGGTGATTCAGTCAGTTGAGCATCTGACTTTTGATTTGGGCTCAGGTCATGATCTCAGGGTCACGAGACTGAGCCCCACCTCATGCCCCATGTTGGCCAATGGTTGGTGCAGAGTCTGCTTGAGCTCCTCTTCCTTTGCACACACACACACACACACACTGCTCATTTGTGCTGTCTTTCTCTCTCAAATAAATAAAACAGGGGCACCTGGGTGGCTCAGTGTGTTAAGCCTCTGCCTTCAGCTCAGGTCATGATCTCAAGGTCTGGGATCAACACAGGACTCAATCCCAGGAACCTGGGACCATGACCTGAGCCAAAGGCAGATGCTTAACCAACGGAGCCACCCAAGTGTCCCTATCTTTGGGTATCTTAATCAACCTTACTGGAAGGAGAGAAGACTAAATCAAGGCTAAAGCCATACTTGGTAAAGAACAACAGTCATTCACATTAGCCAGGAGAAGGGATGGGTCATATTTTATAGTTTAGGCAACACAATCATATTTTGTGAGAGGGAGTCAGACATGGCTTTTTTCTTGCTCCATCATGACCACAGAATGTCCTCACCTAGTGCTGACATTCTGTACCATTGTTCATATTCAGCAGGAGAACACCAAGCCCAGGCCAGCTTCCAGATACCAGGGCCTGCTCTTCTCTTTCACACTGGTTAGCTACAAAGGTTCTCATCTGTACCATGTCAAACAGGAAATGGCACATCAATTAGGAATTTGAAGGGGCCTGCCACCCTGGGCCTAGCGCTGATGATACAGTTTGTCCCCAATTTGGTTTCAAGTGTCTGACCTCAACTGGCCAAGGCTTATGGTTTGCAGTCCCAACACCCAGTGTAAGGAAGAAATCTTGTCAGCTCCAAGGGCCAGCACTGGAAGCACCAAGCCCCATGCTGGCCAGCTGGAGCACACATGAACCTATGGTCCCTGTTGGAAGAGCAGCTAGACATGGCTCTGGGTACCACAGGCTCAGCCGAGCAGCTATAACCCTGGGAGGGAGTCTCGTTATTTCAGGGAAGGCTCAACCTCCAAAAGGGTGAAGCTTTGATATGCAGGTTTTTTTAGTGAAAGGTGTATGGAATGACATTTGCAACTAGGGCAAGCTTTCTTTCCTTTACAGGTGTCTCAGCCAGAACTACTGTAAACTGCCAAGAGGACCTACGTTCCCCAGGAGCCACTGAACATTAATGTATGAATCTGATCTTTAAACCCTTAGTGCTAGGCATCACTGAGGCACCACCAGCTGCCTCAGATTATGGTCCTGCAGCTCTAAGACAAGAAGTAGCAAATTTTATCAATGGACAAATACAGAGGAACTAGGTGGCTAGCACAAGAGGGGTGGAGTGGTTCATCACAGAAGAAATAAGTATCTTCTTAGAATGAAAATCAGAAAGAAAAAAAAAAAGACTACGAAATTGATTTCAAACACAGAGTCTTAGAAGGGAATTAAAAAGACTTTAGCAGTAACAGGCTGCCTCTATAAATTAGGTTTACTCAGTGACTCAAGGGAGAACTAGGTCAGTTTAAGAAACAAGTTTTAGCCTTTCAGTCAAAAGACTAGCTGTGGGAAAGGAGAAGGAAAATATATGTATAATAATAAAAAAAAAAAAAAAACCATACTGATTAAGCTGCAGGGAGAAAAGGCTTGCCTTTGGAGAAAAGTCTGAGACCACAAAAGCCAGAGATCTCAAAACAGATTTGAAAGGTAAAAAAAAAAAAAAAAAAAAAAAAAACAAACTATACTTGGGCCTAACTGCTCAAAAAGCTATACTCAGGGATGAGCAGGACATTTTAGTTCTTGCTAGATCAGAGAGGGTGATGGAGCCAGGGTGATCCCACAGAGGAAAATAGGGAGACCAGAGAGAGCAAGGGAATGATGGTCCAGGGACACCGTGGCTCAGGAAACTCTCCAGGGCCACCCTCTCTGAGCCTCAGGTGGCAAATTAATAAGAACAATAAGGAAACTACACTTGGATGATTGGGACACTCACAGGAGACAGAAGGAACATCTGTACTGACCTGAGAGGGGAAGACCAAGAAAATCAGTGTGAAATACTCCAGGAATTATTAAGTGAATGTCAAGATGTGAAGGTGGACATTGTGAGAGAAAAATGCCTGAGACGTGCAGGGGGCTGGGTATATGGAAGTAAAGATGAGAGGATAAAGTACAGCCTGGCAGGATACTGGCAGCCTGAGTCCTGGCCTGAGTTACTGGCTGGGCATATTGTGGAATTAATTGCCTGATTTAGGGAGGAAATGTAGCAGGATTTGTTCAAACAATGGAGAATTCCGTGGGGCCCCTCTGAGGCAGAAACTGAGCCAACCTGAAAGGAAAGAAGTCCTTGTTGGCAAGAGGAAAAAAAAAAGTTTAAGCTCATGCACATGTGTTTCTTCAATACGAGGAGCTTGGAGCTGGTGCCATGATAATCTTGTTAATACTATTGACTGTATAGGATTAGGTCAGCCTTAAAGAGGATGGGACATTTTAGCATGTGCCCAGGGTGTCAGGGCCACAGAGGGAAGCCAGGCTTTGCAGAAAGAGGTCCTTCTTACTAGAGAGAGGGCAAAACACAAAAGCAAGAATTGGGCACTAATCTTTTAACTTCAATTAACAAGCCAAAAATTTTAGCTACAAGTTTTTGGGGGCTTTGCAAATGAAAAGAACACATATTCAAATTTGAGACCCTGGCATGCAGCTGGCATGGTATTGTTTGAGCTAAGTTTAGGCTGGCTGGCTTTTAAGTTCACTTAATCATCTCTGGCGAGCTATACTGAACTGCATGGCTAGACATAAGTGGATTTAAGATAAAGAAAAGGAAATGAATTTTTGGCCAAGGGTACAGTATGGCCTTGGAGCTGCTTTATGTAAAATCCTGTCCTGACCCATGTTGGTACTAGAATTGGCAATTAGTGGATTAGGGGGTCAGACCCTCCTCACCTGCAGCCAGATTTACCCATTTCCCTTTTTTGGGCTGGCCACCAACTAAGAATCATTTTTTACAATTTTCAAGGGTTGGGAGGCAAATAAAGAATATGCAACATAGATCATGTGTGAACTCAAAAGCCTAAGATATTACTATTTGGCCCTTTACAAAAGAAAATTTCCCATCTGAGAGAAAACACTTTCTTCTCTCCACATTCCCACCTGAGATGACCAACCCTGCCCCTCTCTTTGAGAAGTGTTGGATAAGAGTTTCCACTTCTTTCCCACTCCTCCTCCTGAGAAATGAATGGCTACTGAGTGGTGACAAGCACCGTTAAGTTGGGTCGTGTCCCACATAATGAGAGTTGGCATTACTTTGCTCAAATGGAGAAGTCAGCCCTTTCCTTCCCATTGTCTTGGCCCCAGCTTTGCCTGGTGAGTGGGTTTATGAGACCATGCGATAGACAAAGTTCTACTTTACCAAGTTAGCTCTCCCACTGGCAAGTCCCTCAGTTCAGACTTCTGGGGAGGTAAGAACTGGGGACCAAAATTTGGCCTTGGGTGTAAGCTACATTTTCCAAGCAAGTCTTACCTATCCGCTCCAGGAGGGTACCTATCAATGAAGGTGAACTCTGGATTCTTAGCAGGTGACTCGTGGCTCCTCCTCATGACTAGAACTTGGCTGAGGCATGCTCCACCCTCCAGTGTTTTTATTCATGTGCATAGGTCCTCAAAGCCCTTCTATAAATTAGAAGGAAAACTGAGCAAAATCCTTTAGGGAGGCCTTATATTTCTCTTAGAGATTCACATCTTGCTATAGAGAACACAGTGATTATGTAATTAAGTTTCTAGAATTAGACATACTCAGACTTCAACTTAGTCATTTGCTGTCTGTATTAACCTTTGGTAAATTCCTTCAACCTGTGACTCAGTTCTCTCATCTCTTAAGTGGGGATTAATAATAGTACTAAAATAGCATGTTTTTGAAGGCAGTTTACAGAAAGCTCAACTCAAAACTATCTAAACAATAAAATAATTTATTGCTCACATATTGAAAGTTCAGAGGTCAGGGGGGCCTCAGGGTTGGTTGACTCAGCAGTGCCGTCAAGGACCTCCATTCTTTTTAGTTTTCTGCCCTTCTGTCAATAGTGTCAGCTTCCTTCTACACCACTAGGAATGTCGGTTGTCCCTCCCTCATTTTGAGTGCTTTGGCTTTTCGGGGATAGGACAAAGTAAACTCAATGTGAGGCTCTGAGTGAGGAAAGGGGTGAACTTTAGCAGTCTCAGTCAGTGCCTCCTCCATCTCCCCTCACCCCTACTATGTCAGAGCATCGTGACTTGGCTTCCAACTGCCAGCACATGCATTTCCTTTCCACAGAGCTTTATCTGCCTTCGAGAGCCCGTATTGGGACAGAAGAGCCAGTGTATAACACATCCATCTACCTAGCTCCATTAAGAGGGAAAACATGGAAACATTCTACCCTAGCCCACAGTTTTCCAAGCAGGTTTAAAACTAGTCACCCATTGTGCTAGCTGACTCAAAAATGCCCCTGTTTGGGCTGCCCTCTTTTCTCTGTCTTAATTTCTCTATTCTGTTTGCTGGCATTTCCTGTGCCTTCAAATCCCTGTATCTGGGTCTGATTTTTCCAGAAACCTAAGACACACCTTCAGAGTTGATGGGAAACCAACTTATTACTTTAAAAACTTGAGAAGAAGGAGAAAGAAACAAGCATTTATCCTGCCTATCCTATATAGAATGAAATAACCTTAAGAAATATTTGACAAGGGCGCCTGGGTGGCTCAGTGGGTTAAGCCGCTGCCTTTGGCTCAGGTCATGATCTCAGGGTCCTGGGATCGAGTCCCGTATCAGGCTTTCTGCTCAGCGGGGAGCCTGCTTCCTTCTCTCTCTCTGCCTGCCTCTCAGTGTACTTGTAATTTCTCTCTGTCAAATAAATAAATAAAATCTTAAAAAAAAAAAAAGAAGAAATATTTGACAAGGAAAAGTCTTTCTAGAAGACCTCCAACTGTTAAAGGAAGAAGAAATGATTAAATTAAGTAATTAAGTATCATCACTTGAAAATGACTAAAGAATTACTAAATCTAGGCAATGGTCATCAACGACTTCTAACCTCAAAACAGAGACAACTAGACATCCTGATATACCTCCTCCTGGAAGCACACAGTATTAGCTGTAATGTACTTCTGTCTCTCAAAATTCAGTGCTGAATCTGATCAAGACTCTAGACCTAATTACCAGGTTACAGGAATAAAAGGAATAAGGAACATATTAAACCTTACTTCAGGGAGGCAACCAGTAAATTCCAAACTATGAGAACTCTACACAACAAACCAACCAATTTCTTCCTCAAATAATAATAATTATAATAATAATTGGGAAAAAAAGAAAATAGAGAGGAAAAACAATAGGCTTAAGGGACATATTAACAAGCTGTAATAATAAATTTTTTTGGATTATCCACAAGGGAGAGGGAGGAAGGGGTGGGAAGAAAAGCAGAAGGGAGGAGAACAGAAGGAAAGAGATGAGATGTGTGTCCTATTTTCAAGTGACTTGTCCTTTAAAGAAAAGACTATTTATTCAATAAGATGTCCCCACTAATTGACTAGTTGTCATAGCAGAACTGCTTATTGGCACCAGAGAATGAAAAAAAAAAGAGATGAGAAACCTAAGTGGAGTTGCAGAGAGCTTTGAAAATGAGAATGCAAACTTAATGAGCATTTGGTACTTTATTTTTTTAAGTGTATTTAAATCCAACCTAGAAACCCTGGAGTTTATGAGATCTTGGGGGGGGGGGGGGAAGAGGGGTTTCTAAGCCATTTATTATTAAAACATTCTTGTCTTTGCCCTCTCCTCTGCTTTCTTCCTATTTCCTTCTTACAGAGAAAAGACAATTTCTGCCTTTTCCTTTAAGTTAAACATCCATTCATCTCTGAGAAAATGGCACCTGTGCCCCCAACGAACCTCATGGAGTTTAGACTCAAGGACCTTTTCGACATGAGATAGGGCTTGAATGTAAAAGGCTTCAGTGTGCTTATTTGAAGGGCAGCTTTTCTGAATTGCAGGCTTGTTTTTGAAGGCAAAAATGGAGACTGTACTTGTTAGCATAAATACTTGCTTCAGCATTTCCCCTATTTATTCTACCTGAGCAGGTGCACAGTCTTTTAATCATAACCATCAAGAAAGGAAAGCTTGCAATTTCCATCACTTAGAAAGAAAGATGAAATAGAGGGGGAGTCGAGAAGAGAGACAGAGAGTGTGAGAAACAGACACATATACTGAAAGACAGGGACTGGGGGTGAAAGTGGGATGGGGGACAGAGTCATTTATAACAAAAAAGCATTGATTACATCGTTTAACCCAGATGTTATTTACGTGGCAGTCCAGAGAAGTAAGCTTTATTATGTATGGTCCAGCTGCTTGATTCAACATGCCAAAGCCTTACCTGACGCCTAACATGCCCACTAAAATGTCCTTAATTCTCTGTGCTGTAAGTTATAGTACTAAGTCAAAAGGGATTGAGGGTGTTTTTTAAGGTTTAATTGCTCAATGCCAAATCAAATATTCTACTTGGAGATGTAGTCACAAATGTTACCCCCACCATTAAGAAGGAATCACATCACAACTAACAGAACTCAGAGAAAGCACAAATATAACAAATCACTACCAAAGTGAAACATATCAGAAAAAAATAAAATCCTGTAGAAGATTCTTTCTGGAGGACATGGAACTAAACACTATATTTATTTATTTTACTTGCATCAGATCTACTTCCAAAAACTACATTGAGGAATTTATAATAAGAATCATTCATACAAAAAAAAAAAACATTGTGTAGAAAAAGATAATATATTAAAGATACAAGCCATTGCTAAACAACTCTGTTGAGCATTATGTATGGTACTAGCAGCAAAGGTAAAAAGAGAATAAGAGAACGTACAAATGACTAATTTCCCAACCCCAAAAAAAGCATTAAATAAATACATAAATAAATCTTTACATTAGTGAGTTCCTCAGGAAGAGAAAACATTTTCCTGTATAAAAGTCTAAAAGATATTTACCTTATATGTCCTCATACAAAGGCCATAAAGCAACATAGTATTTTCAACATCCTTCTTATTGGATTCGATGTCTGGGGAGTTTTATCTCTAAGAATAATCACTTAAACTTGATAAAAAACAACAATAAAATATTTGTAACCCTCAAACTTCAGACTGGAAAATTATGTCAATCATCCTTTTTGCAACAATGTGAAATGCTCACGGGTCTCAAAATAGAACTGATTGCAGTCCTACCACCCAGATTTCCCTATTCCTTCATAGAAGAACCTCAGTGGGTAGTTACATGGCTCATAAGTTGGAGAGTAGAATACTGAGAGAAAAAGCAGCAATGCAAGCCATCTACGGAGTCCTGTAAGTCCATCCCCATAATGTAAAAAATGAGCTTAATCTACATAAGGGAGATTCCTAAAATTCTAGAAAATCGGTATTATCCAAATAGTCAAATCAAAGTATTAGAACTGACTATTGGGGGTGAGGGAGAGAAAGGAAAGCCAGTGTTCAGTATCTTTTGTCATGGAGTTTCATTTCATAGAGCATGAATGCCTTTCATCTTTACCACTTCTCTATTCAGATGCTGTTTAATTAAGTTAATAGAAACATTCAAAGTTTTGATAGCCTTTTAATTCACCTGGACAAACAGGGATAGCTGGAATTCAATTTTGGAAAAAACGATACAGCCATTTGAAAAAGCTTTCCCTTTTATTCTCCCTGAACACATTTTTGGCATCTTATTAACATTTTCCAAATTGAATGAATCTGTCTCTTTGTGTTAGCAGATAACTTAAGAATAGGGAGAGGCCAACAGTCATTAGCAATTTATCGTCCTTACTGATAAATTGGAACTTGGGCTGCCTAGAACATTAAGTTATAAGGGCAGCAGAGACATCCAAAGAGTCAGTGATGCAGACCAAATGATGTCATGGCACTCTCTGCTTTCCCCAAGTGCATCAGCCCCCCTGAGGACTGTCTTTCCACTCATTCAACTCTGCAGAAGTTGACAATCACATTTTTCCCAGACAGCTTTGCTAAGTCAACATGTCTCAACATGGCTGTAGTCTTAAATCATCTAAACAAAACAAGGAAAGACAAACAGCTATGAAATCCAAAACAGCAAAGAAATGAGAGGAAACGCTTTCTCATACACATAAAATATACTCACGTGTACCAGAAAAAAACTTGTCACAAATATATAAGAATAGCCCTGACACTTATTTATCAGTAAGAGCCTTACCATGATGTTCTTATCTCTCCAGCCTCCTCTTATACCTGCCTCCTTCACACTGATCACTATACTCCAATTACACTGGCCTTCCTTCTGCACCTCCAACATACCACCTCACCAACTCCCCAGGGACTTTGCACTTACTGTTCCTGTGCACGGAACATCATCCCTGCATATCTCCCCAATGGGGGCTTCTTCTCATTCTTCCAATCCCAGTCAAATGTCCACTTGTCAGAAAATTGGTGGCATTTAACAATTATATGAAATTATCTTCTTTGTTCACTTATTTTAAAATGCTTTCTTTACTTATGCATTTTCAGGAGCAAACAATTGGATTAACCATAGTATGATTTCTGACACACACTCATTATTGGTCCATACATGACCCAATTTATTTAACTGGGTTTTTTTAGTAATGTGATAACCATTCATGATTTGAAAATAACTTTTATCCACAGTTGATTCTCATTATTTGTGGTAGTTATGTTCTATAAAGTCATGACACAAGAAATTAGCAAGTACTGAAGCATTGCTCGAAGAGGAAAGATAGGATTATGTTCCTACAAGCCTCTGGTAACAGTTTCATCAACCAATCCATGACCTTCTTTTATGTGTGTTCCTGTTGAAAGACTTCTTATTTAATATATATATTACGATTCATTAACATCGAACCAATGGCCAACAGCACTGTAACACATGCCTGCCTAAAGCTGAACAGAACACATGTATTTTCTCCATAAGGCTTAGCTGGCCTTCTTGAGCTTAGGAACACGAGATAGAACTTCAGATACTTAGAACTCATTTTGTACAGTGAAGTCACCAAAAGAAAAAAAAAGGATGACACTAAATAAACCATGAAAAGGACACTTTTTTACCATATCAGAGCTAAAAAAAGAAGGCAGAGCATTGTCTTGTTCAACTTGAGCTGGGAACACACATGAGGTGGTAGGCAACTCAAATTTCTCACCATTCTGAGCATGCCTGCAAATGCACCGAGTATTGATCTTGGGTTACAAATAAATATTAGTGAGGGAATAAATTTGCAAATATGAAATCAGCAAGTAAACCATAAATATATGGTCTTCCTTCCCAACCCTTTCACCAAACCCCTCTCCCCCACGGTAATCATCAGTCTAAATCTTTAGAAAGCCATGGTTGGGACGCCTGGGTGGCTCAGTTGGTTAAGCCGCTGCCTTCGGCTCAGGTCATGATTCCAAGGTCCTGGGATCGAGTCCCACATCGGGCTCCTTGCTCGGCGGGGAGCCTGCTTCTCTCGTCGCTGCCTCTGCCTGCCTCTCTGCCTGCTTGTGTGTACTCTCTCTCTCTATCTCTGGCAAATAAATAAAATCTTAAAAAAAAAAAAAAGCCATGGTTTCCCTGTTTCATCATTTGTTTGTGTTTACACCTATATGAGTTCATCATAAAGGTTATTTTTAATTTTAGTTGCTAAGTGTGTCCACCCACTAACATCTGTACTTCCTGAAAATGGGACTCCTGGAGACTTGACTTTTAGGATTTAAACTCTCTCTTTACAGGACTAGCACCTTTACCAGATATGTTAGTTTCCTAGGGTTTCTGTAACAAAGTACCACATATTGGGTGACTTAATTGGCAGAACTTTGTTGTCTCACAGTTCTGAGGCTAGAAGTCCAAAATATAGGTGTGTGCAGGGTGGGTTCTTTCTGAGGCCTGTGAAGGAAGGATCTGTTCCAGGTCTCTCTCCCGGAGGTAAATGACTATCTTGTGTCTTCACATAGTCTTCCCTCTGTGTGTCTATCTGCGAAATTCTTTTTGTAAGCGCACTGGTCATAATGGATTAGGGCCTACCCTAACAACTTCTCTTAACTACCTCTGTAAAGACTATTTCCAAATAAGACCACATTCTGAGATACTGAGAATTAAGACTTCAACATAGGAATTTGGGGGGGAACACAATCCAGCCCCTAACATCAGATCCTGAGCACCCTGAGGTCAAGAGTGTGTCTCACTTGTTGTAGTCTCACAACAGGCCTCAGAGTTATTGAATTAATTAATGTATGTCTTAAAGCTTATTGAATTAATTAATAAAGCTCTTTACCAATGACTAGTTATCTGTTAACTTAAGGATTTGTGTTTTGATCTCAACTGTATTTTTTTTTTAGCACTGAAAGAACTTAGACCAGTGGTTAAAGTTCAGAATTTTCAGAATGTGAAATTTACACACAATCTTTGTATAAGAGACATTGATTATTCTGGAAAAGCTGTGAAAGTTTAGTTATAACAACATGGAACAAAATTTAGAATTCACAGAAGTGTAACAAGGGTCTTAATTAAAATACCCAACCTCCTCAAAGTCATTTTATCATATATTATCACATCATGTTCTCAAATCCCTCATTTATTCATCAAATAATTATCACATGCTTATTATTTCCAGGTGTGGCATTAAGTACTGAGGATATAATACTGAACAAAACTCCTTTCCTGCATCAAGAGGTTACAGTCAGGGAAGGAGCCAAACTTGTCACGAAACAGAGTCAAATGAGGAATTTGAGAGGCAGGGCAGGTGGCTGTGAGGGGTAGGGAAGGAAAAATGAAACAAGATGGTATAGGGAAGGAGACAAAGCATAAAAGACTCTTAAACTCGGGAAACAAACTGAGGTTTGCTGGGGAGTGGGGGAGTAGGGATGGGAAGGCTGGGTGATGGGATATTGGGGAGGGTATGTGCCATGGTGAGTGTTGTAAAACACGTAAGCCTGATGACTCATAGACCTGTACCCCTGGGGCAAATAATACGTTATATGTTAATAATAAATTTTAAAATTTAAAATTTTTATTTTTATTTATTTTAAAAATAAATAATTTATTTAATAATTTATTTAATAATAAATTTTTAAAAAAGAAAGAAAGAAAGAAAGAAAGAAAGAGAGTCAGGCCTGTCAGTCCTGTGCATAGCCAATGTCAGACCTGGGCATAGCTAGGACAGGTGTCATTATTCTATAAAGAGAGATTGAGACACCTACATTAAGTGTTTTTCTGATGATAATCATGAAATTTCTATACCATTCATCCTTTCTACAAAAAGTAAACCATCTAAGAGCAAAAATAGCAATTTCCTAGATATAAGATTATGTTACAGGAATAAAACTACCTCTGTGACTAATTCTCTCCACACCATGTGACTGGGCCAGTTAGAAGAAAATTCCCTGAAGTTATACTAGTACTTCCCTGCCAAAATGATATCTCATCTATCTAGAAGAGAAACATCTTTCAGGAGCAATGGAAAAGCATGGTACAATAACTTTTCTGTAAGTCTTTATCCAGCAACCTATCTACTATACGACCAACAAGTGGGATATAAGTTTTCTTTAAAAGCTGATGTGGATGTCAAAAAGTCAATGAACTCTTTCATACTACTTTCTGACATGACTGTTTCATAGGACAGTCCCACAGATCTCCCGCAAAACCAATCCATTCATTTCACACTCCATTGTAGCAAGTTTTATGTAACATTTGTGTAACTTTACCCATCTTAGAGGGATTTATAGAAAGGTTTCTGTAAGAAATTAGTAGTTTCAAAATCCATTTCGTTTACTCTGAGTTTGTTTTTTCTAATTGGAAAGAATACATAGTCCTCAGCAATACTTCTTGAAATCCCATTCCTGTCCCATCAGCTTCTCTTCAATACCAGATATGTCTCTGTGACTCTCTTCAAAACTTGCATTAAAAGAAATATAACAACAACAACAAAAAATACCACTCCTTTACCCCAGTTCATCATTATGAAGGACACCAAGACATGAAAAGTTAAAGGTATGCCTTTCAGATCCACAAATATTTGTAAAGTAGCCACTATGCTGATACTCTGGGGTTCATTAAAAAGAAAAAGAAAGAAAGGAAGGAAGGACAGAAGGAAGGAACCTGGAGTCTACCCTTAAGATTCTGTCATCTGGGGCGCCTGGGTGGCTCAGCAGTTTAAAGCCTCTGCCTTTGGCTCAGGTCGTGATCCCAGGGTCCTGGGATCAAGCCCCACATGGGGCTCTCTGCTCGGCAGGGAGCCTGCTTCCCCACCCCACCCCCACTCTCTCTCTGCCTGCCTCTCTGCCTACTTGTGATCTCTGTCTGTCAAAAAAATAAATAAAATCTTTGAGAAAAAAAAAAAAAGATTCTGTCATCTAGTAGAAGATAAAAGTCCTGGGTACAAACAAGCATAGGGCATGACAGACATGTACAAAACCTAAGTGAGACACAGGGTGTCATGCCTCAACTAAAGAAATTCAACAATCTCCAGTTCAGCAGTTTGAGACTATTATTTATCACCAAATGATAAAAACAAAATTTCCAGCTTCTCCAATTAATGCAAGGAGTTCCATTCCCCAACAGACACTTCAAATAAGGGATTTGTCTAACCAAACTGGGAGGCATAACCATTATTACCAACTCCTGACAATTGTTCATTTAAACGTCAGCAGCTAAGGTGGTTGAAAACACCGTTGTGTTTAAACCTGCAATTAGAGACAATGAATGGGATCCATTAAAAACAATGGCAGCCTCTCCTCTGCTTCTGGCAACAAAAGAAGGATGGAAGCTAGGAAGAGATAAAGTGGGGATAAGGTGGGCAGTGACAAACTAACAGTAGGCCTCGTGGTTTCCTGACACAAAGCCACACTGATGTGACCACACTGTAGAAAACACTTCATTTAAAAACTAGTGTAATGGGACACCTGGGTGGCTCAGTCAGTTAAGCGTCTGCCTTCAGCATAGGTCATGATCCCAGAATCCTGGGATCCCCTGTCAGGCTCCCTGCTCAGCGGGGAGTCTGTTTCTCCTTCTCCCTCTGCCCCTCTCCCACCCCAGTTCATGCTTTCTCTCTCTCTTTCACTCTGCTCTCTCTCTTTCTCAAAAAAGTAAATAAAATCTTACAAAACAACAACAACAACAAAAGAACTCCATGTTGCTGGTGACCCCCTGTATCTGAAATGGAATATGTTGTAGGCATGAGTCAGAAATCAGGACAAAGAGATCAGATAAGAACGCTCAAAACTACTTTGGCCAGTTAAACTTTTTCAGTTATCAAATAAATACTATACCAAAAACAAACTTCCTGCGAGACCCTGAGTATACATCTAAATAAAATGTCTGTGGAAGGTGTTCCAGTTACCTATTGCTACATAACAAACCATCTCAAAGTTAATGTCTTAAAAAGAACTTATTACATTTCGTGGTTCTTGGGGTTGACTAGGCTCAGCTAGGTTCTTCGAGTTTGGGGTCTCTGACGTTCTTACAGTCAGATGTAGCTCCAGCTGGGCTAAAGTCATCTGAATACTTGCCTGAGCTAGACCTTGGAGGAGGTCGCTCCCAAGGCTGCCTGTTCTTGTGAGCAATTGGATGGTGTGAGGACCTATTTTATGTTTTTATTTTAGCCAGAGGCTTTCATTGAGGTTAAACAATGACGTTGTTGTTTAACCCTTAAACTGTCTCTGCTCCCCTTCCCCCAGGGGACTTAAAAACAAGTCCCCAGAAACCAGCTCCAGATGTGGAGGCCAAGAAAAACAAGGCTGTACCCACCTCAGGTCTGGCCCTGACATAAGTAGAGCCATCTTGGCAAAGCAAAAGCTGGCACCTTGCACTGTAAGAGTGGGTTAGCATAAGAATGGCCATCCTGAAGGCCCGGAAGCCATTTTACTGAGTGTCCCTAACAGGGCAACACTGTGTATACCACCAGCGCGGTTAAGTGATGGCGCCACAGGAACCAAATGTTGAAGAAAAACAAATAGTTAACTTGCAGAGATCACAATCCTGCTAGACCAGAGTCTCCCTTGGTTTGCAAATGTCCTGATGATTTACAACAAAAAGGTCATCTTTTCAATGGCCCACTTTCCAGAGACAAATAGCTCAGTACCTCAAGGCCAAAGGTTGCCCTCCCCACCATAAAACTGTAGGAGGCTGAGACAGAAGGAAATGTAATTGAGGTGAAAATTCTTCTAAACCTAAATCTCACTTAACCACCAGGGTGACACCAGGGTGGCAAAAAGTTAAACAAAGTTAAACTGTCAAAGTGGGGTGCAAGAGATGTATGTAGCTATGAAAAAGTGCCTTGAAAATGCTATATAAACCCTTGACTTTGAGCACTCGGGGTCCTTGTTGAAACCCGCTGCGCCGGGCGGATACTTGGACCCCAGCTAACTGGAAATAAACCTCGCTCCGTGACTTGCATTATCGAGAGTGTTCTCTGTCTAATTGAGGAGTGGTCGACTCCATACCCTAACAAATGAGAGTTCATCTGAGATGGTGACCTGGGGGCACTTTGCTCTATCTCCATGTGGTTTGGGCTTCCTCACAGCATTGTGTCCCAGAGTAGTTAGATTTCTTACATATTAGCTCAGGGATCCAAGCTAACAAGACAGAATCTGCCAGTCCTCTTAAAAGTTGGACCTGGACTGTCATAGCTTCACTTTAACCACTATTAAGTGAGCATGCCACTAAAGCCAACTCAGATTCAAAGGGAGGCAGTTCAACTTCCCTTCTCAATGTGAGGAGAAGCAGAAAAGCAGGCCACTTTTAATGTACCACAGGAGATAATACTTATAGTGAAATCTTAATTTTGAGAAGTAGCCAGCACTGAGAATTATAAAGAGCATTTTAGGTAGAAGTCCTCTCCATGTTTCTGAACACACATCTAGTCCATGCATCGTACAAATACTGTGCATCAACCACATTTAGCTTGTCCATTACCCCAGTGAGAGACATCCAGATTCCTAACTTCTTGCCACCATAAACAATGCTGCAATGACTATCTTCATCCTCTTATGGATCTCTGTGAGATCTTCTCTAGGATGATATCTAATCAGAAACAATACTCCTGGGTCATAGAAGATACATGCACTTAACTTAGTTGATGTTTGCCAGATTACACTGTGTAATAGCTCTGCTGGTTTGTACAACCACCAGCTGCATGCAAGGGTACCTATAGCTCTACATTCCTACCCATGTTTAATATTATCCAACTTTCTAATTATTGCCAACCTGATACAAATAAAACAGTACCTCACTGTACTTACCTCATTGCATTTCCCTAAATACTAATATGCTTAAGCATCTTCTTTTTCTTTATGTAATTTTATTTTTTCAATGTTCCAAGATTCATTGTTTATGCACGACACCCTGGCCTGCATGTAATACGTGCCCTCCTTAATACCTACCACCAGGCTCACCCAACTCCCCACCCCCCCTCCAAAACACTCAGTTTGTTTCTCAGAGTCCACAGTCTCTCATGTTTCATTTCCCCCTCAGATTTCCCCCAATTCATTTTCTTTTCCCTCTCCCAATGTCCTCCATGTTATTCCTTATGCGCCACAAGTAAGTGAAACCATATGATCATTGACTCTCTCTGTTTGACATATTTCATTCAGTATAATCTCTTCCAGTCCTGTCCATGTTGATACAAAAGTTAGGTATTCATCCTTTTTGAGGGAAGCATAATATTCCATTGTATATATGCACCACATCGTCTTTATCCAATCATCTGTTGAAGGGCATCTCGGCTCTTTCCACAGTTTGGTGATTGTGACCATTGCTACTATGAACATTGAGGTACCTATGGGTCTTCTTTTCATTACTTCTGTATCTTTGGGGTAGATACCCAGTAGTGCAATTACAGGGTCATAAGGTAGCTCTATATTTAATTTTTAAGCATCTTCTTATAAACATTTCAGCCGTGTATAGTACATCTTCTATGATTGCATGTTTAAAGACTTTGCCCATTTTTCCACTTTCCATTACTGTTTTTTCTTGTTAATTTACTAAGTTGTTTATTTCAGACATTAGTTTCTTTTCAGTTTTAGACATTGCAAATATCTTCTCCAAA
Organism: Mustela nigripes; assembly: GCF_022355385.1. Lineage (NCBI taxonomy): Eukaryota > Metazoa > Chordata > Mammalia > Carnivora > Mustelidae > Mustela > Mustela nigripes. Next base: position 51,269,413 of record NC_081560.1, read on the forward strand.
TCTATCATTTCTTAACATTGTCCATGGTGTCCTCCTCAGAACAGAGATCCTTATTCTTTTAATGAAATCAAATCTCTGGGGATTTTGCTTTGTGGATTACCTTCCAAGGTTTAAGAAGTCCTTCTCTTGTCCCTAGATTATAAAAATATAAGCTATATTATCTTTACACTTTTACCTTTATATGAAGTTAGAAAAATATGGAGTCCAAATACATGGTGTTAGAAGAGATCCAGTTTTATTTTTCCCATAGAGTAAGTCAATTTTCTTAACATGATCTATTAAACAATCCAAAGTTGCCATATCCATTTATTTACTAATTCTTCCAATAAAACAGCATTTGATTGTGTTGATCTTCTCTATTTTTATTTTTGTTGTTTTAGAGTTAGTTTAGAGTTGTTTTAGAGTTAGTTTTAGAGTTGGTTAGTTGTTGTTTTAGAGCTAGTTTAGAGTTTTTCCTCCTGGTAAAAGTATTTAGACCTACAGATTTCTCTATAAATACTCATTTAACCATGTTGTACAAATACTAACATACACTATTTCGATTGTATTTCAGTTCTAACTGTTCTGTTATCTTTCTTACAATTCATCTTTTACCCAAAGGTTATTTGGTCATAGGTTATTTAGTTTTCAGATAAATGAAATATTCTTAGCCATATATGTGTTCCTAGTCTCTACTCTTATTGCATTAGGATCAACAAACAGAGACTGCATAATATTGATTCTTTATATTTTATTAGACCTAGTATACTCTCAACATTTGGAAGACTTTTTTGTGAATTCAAATTTTTTAAATTTTTGCTAATACTCTATCTTCTAATTTCTGCATATTTTAGTTGCCCATGGTTGCTGGAACAAATAACCAAAAACTTGGTGGCTTAACATAACAGTAATTTATTCTCACAATTCTGGAGGCCAGAAGTCTGAAATCAATTTCACTAAACCAAAATCAAAATGTTGCACAACCACACTCTCTCTAGAGGCTCTAATGGAGAATATTTCTTTCTTCTTCCAGTTTCTGGTGTTGTTGGCAGTCCTTGGCTTATAGCTATATCACTCTAATCTCTGCCTTGTGGTCACACTGCCTTTCCCTTTTCCTTGATACTTTTGTATCAAGTCTCCCTCTACCTCTCTTTTATAAGAGCACATATGACTACATTTAGGACCCACCTGGATAATCCAGGATATTTCCCCATCTGAAAATCCTTAACTTAATCATATCTGGAAAAAAGATTAATACAAGATAATATCCATGGAGTCCTGAGATTGGGATATAGATATCTTTTGAGGGGCTATTTTTCAGTCTACCACAGAAAGTTTAATCCATTTGTACTTATTTTAACTACCATCCTATTATATCTTATTTCTCCCTTCTTACGTCATGGTTTCCATTGTCCTAACTTTCTTTAATATACTTTATATTTTCCATATATCATATTTTCTTTCTTGCTTTTAGTGGGTAGATCAATTTTTCTTCTGCTGACTTAATGGTTACAAATCATACTTACATTGTTATGGTACGTTGCCCTTGGGTCTTTCCTCAGGAGACTTACTAAGAATTCATAGCCTCAAGAAAAGTTTGCCCTAAAGCAAAATTCCAGCGCAAAATCTCTAGAAGCACTGTCCTGCCATGAGCCTTCACATTCCCCTTTTCCCTCCCTCCTCCACACACCAGAGATTAGTCCCATTTTTGAGCTCTACTACATGGCAGACGGTTTGCTAAGCCTTTAAACGTTGTCATCTCACTTATCCTTATAAAAACCCTGTGCAGTAGACATTAATGTTCCACTCTGTCAAATGAGGAAACTGAGGGCCAAAGAACTTTCCCAAAATCACAGCTACTAAGTGGCAGCTCTAGATTTCAAACTACTGAACAGCCTTTGATTGTACTGCAACTTTGCAGTTTGTCATGACAATGAGATGGAATTGCATACCAAGTCATGTTGAGGACTTGGTTTCTTCTTTTAAAAATGCAACTGCTTTATAAATGAAAACATACATTGTGTTCAAAGATGCCTGAAACAATCTGCTTGATTTTTTTTTTTTTTTGTAACTATACAGTGGAAATAGTATAGATTCAGTCTCAGCTCTCCTACTTCCTGGAGAGCTGAATCTTAGACCAGTCTCAGAACCTCTTTAAAGTGAAGGCAATGATCCACAAGTAAGTGAAACCATAAGGAATAACATGGAGGACATTAGGAGAAGAAAAGGAAAAGTGAATTGGGGGAAATCAGAGTGGGAGACAAAGTATGAGAGACTGTAGACTCTGAGAAACAAACTGAGGGTTTTGGAGGGGAGTAGGGTAGGGGGATAGGTGAGCCTGGTGGTGGGGATTAAGGAGGGCACGTATTGCATGGAGCACAGGATGTGATGCGATGCATAAACAATGAATCTTGGAACAGTGGAAAATGAAATTAAATTTTTAAAAAATGAAGGCAATGATAGTATCTACCTCCAAGTATTGTTGTGAAAACACATTTATGTTTTGAAATATTTCATGTTTTGAAATTTTATGTATTTATTTAATTTTGTCTATTAAAAAAAAATGAATCATCAAAAATAGACCCCCGAAAATATATCTATATATTCATGGAAGTCCTTGATATATTAGAAATATTGTTAGGCTGACAATCAAGAAAACATGGTTTCTAATTTTATTTTTACCTTGGTTTCCTCAGTAGTCAAATGAGGAGACTCAACTAGATGATTTCTAAGGTGCTTCCAATGCTAAACCTCCCAGAGTCTCCCTGCATGGACCACAGAACTGGAGCTAAGTTGCAGCTTTTCTTTTAAGTGAGTGCCACCCAGAGAGAATATCTATAGAGATAAATACAAAGAGTGGTAGCCAGTGTTTTGTCATATTTTCCTCGACATCTGAATAATGGCCATATGAGACATTATATTAAATTTTGCTGTCAGGTTGGCTGCCCACTGACCAGAGAGCAACTCCTGGGAAAGTACTGAAATGATGTCCACCTTTTAGCTCAGCCAAACAAGGAAAGCAGATAAATATCTTATTTAAGTTTTCAAAGGAGTGGTCTATTAGAGCTTGTGTTCACACAGGCTACAACAAAATCCAAAAGTCAAGAGCCCAAATCATAATTTTTAGAACTTGACCAAGTAGCACATGCAGTATTATAATTTTTGGTACAAAAAATTTCAAAGCATACTCTTCTTATAATACAAATAACAATCAGGATCTTCTTAGCTCATGGGAAAAAAAGGTGGAAAGGGGGAGGTGATTCATATGATATTTAGGTGGGTTCAGGAGAAAGTGAATTTTTAAGATTACTACAAGGGAATTTGAATTAAAAGGGTTGAGAAACACAGCTTTAGAGAGATAAAATAAGCTGTTCCTTAAGAGATTTTCTGTTTAATTTTGTTAGGGTTTTGACCAACGACAGACCCAAAACTATGAAAAGAGCACATACTCAGTATGTACAATAATCAAAAGTGGCACCTCAAACTCTTCAAAACTCATGAAAAAGCTCATAAGAACATGAATTAAGGGCTTGATTACTAACAATGCCTCCCTGTACTCAGAATCCATGAGTTCCCCAGCACATTTGTGATTTCCTGTGTTGAAAATTTATTTTCAATGTTCCTTTATTTTCAATGTTCCGAACAAGTCATACTGGATACCTGAATAAAGGCCATTTGCAAACATTAAATTGCCAGCTCTCTTCCTGGCTGACCAAAGCAGAACATTGTAAAGAGCTTGTCTCCTAATCCCAGCATATTATTTCTCAAGTTGCCACTTAACCATACTTACACAGTATAACAAGCCACTGACCACACTGTCCTTCTTGTGCCTTTTGATTACATTTATTTAATGGCATGCAAAGGTGAGGGCAATTATTCTTTTATCGGTGTTTGTATCCTGCTTTGGACCACAACAAACAGCTAGCTACTTCCTTAGGGAAAGACAAAATTATGCTGTCTTATGTTTTCCATCCCATGTTGGGCTTTGAACTTCAGAACACAGCAATTCCAGTGTTTTAGACAACATGTACACTTTTGAGGCTGGGGCATTCTTGCTGTCCACTGCTCATCAAGTACATGTATTATGCAGGCCCAAGGGAGATTATTGGCTTGAGACTGAACTGGCATTCATGAAGTGCCTTCTGCAAGCCGGCAATTTCCTAAGCACTTACACAATAGTGAGTGGATATAGTAACAGGATTATTTGATAATCAATTTAGTGGAGGTAGTTAGATCTGGAACCAGTCCAAATAAGTCAGCCTCATTTTCACAGGTAAAATTGGAAAAATCTGAATAAGATCAGTAGATTCTATCTTGTCAATATCTGGTTGTAATATTGTGCCATAGTTTTAGAAAGTGCACTGCTTCTTGAAATTACTTTCTTAGCTCTGAAGGCTCCCTTCATATCTATATCTCTGGTTTTGTCAATCATTATTTATCTCTTATTTAATTACTTAAATAATTATTTATTTATCCCCTATTTAATTCTTATAAGATGACATCTAGTTGCTCCTTATTATTTCATTCTGTTTAACATCATGAGTCTTCTTCAAAATCATGATGTCATTTATCTTTTTGCAAATGTCTAGCATATTTCCTATGTTTTTCCCTTTTAATCTCATATTTACTCAAGAGCAGGACTATTATTAGCACCTGTCCCCCCAAAATAACATTGGTTCACTGTCTGGCTTTCCTCTCTATTAATCTGGACACCATTCCGTCCCATGGCCTCTAGCCTGGAGGACTAGAGACAATGGTTTGCTTGATCAGTTCCGCATGCTCTGTACACTGAACAGAGAGCTGAGGCCAGGGACCGTCAAAGTTACTTTTTCTCTCTATTTTTTGTTGAACCACCATATAGGATCAGCTCCTGCAAATCTGGAAGGTAGTGCCCTGTCATTTGTAAAGGGACAAAGTAGGGAATGCAGTTTGGCTCAAGATAGCTTCCCTACTTTGGGGTTACCAACCATGTTATTGAGAAGGCTCTCGGTGTTATATTTTGCAAAGTCACATGTGTTTTCTAAATATGGCCGCCTTTGCTGTTATTTGCCAACATGTGTGAGAATATCCCTTCATAGATTTATCACTTTCTGCCTACCAAGATTAGCAAGTGAGGACAAGATTCCTAGAGAGCCAATAAAAATCTTCTTGGTCAAGTCAAACTCTTTGCCAACTCAGGGTCTTCCCATATGCTGTTCCTTCTTCCTAAATGTTTATTCCCAATTTTTCTCCTTACTACTTTCTACTGGTGCTTTAGTGATCAGCTTAAATATGATTGCCTTGGAGATGCAGTCACCAGTCATTCTATGAAATTGAAGTTCTCTTTGCTACATTCCAGCAGAAGTCTCTGCTCCTTTCCTTCTTGGAATGTATCTTAGTTTATAACAATATATTTATTTGTGTTTATTTGTTTAATGTCACTCTATCCCACTAGCCTGTAAATTCTATGAAAGTAGAGATTATGTCTATTTGGTTCACCACTGTCTACCTATTTTTTAGCCTAATACCTTAGCCTCAGAGCTAAATACTCAGTAAATGTGAAATGAATTAACAGACAAACTAAGGAACAAGAGACTGTGTTGTGTACAATTTCTTACACAATTGTCTGTTCCCAAAGTTCCTAGGTGCTATTACAGATGTTGACAATTATCATTACTATTCTAGCTGAACATTTGGGGAAAAAATCTCATCAAAAGTTAAGAAATATCTGGGGGCACCTGGGTGTCTTAGTTAAGCGTCTGCCTTTGGTTCAGGTCATGATACCAGGGTCCTGGGATCTGCTTTGCCTGGGGTTCCTTGCTCAGCAGGGAATCTGTTTCTCCCTCTCCCTCTGCCCTTATCCCTGTTTGTGCTCATGCTCGCTCGCTCTCTCTCTCTCTCTTTCTCAAAAAAATAAATTCCTAAAAAAGAAAAAGAAAAAGAAAATTCCCAAAACTGTTTAAAAAAAAAAAAGTTAAGAAATATCTGTATTTGATCATGTGTTTTGATCCAGAAGCCATACAAGAGGCTTTTATATCCATAAACCAAAAAAGCAAATTATTTCAATAAACTTAGCTTCAATTTGCACCACTGTGTGGAATAATATGGACTGCTTGAATCTTTGTTGCAAGGATAAAATGAAACAACAAATACTAAATGCCTCCTTCTGGAATAACAAAGGGTATTATCTTATGTCCAATTCATAACAATAGGTGGTGATTTCCAGGAGTGTTACTCTGAAAAGCGTTGTGAGGTCTTATCCAGGCTCAAAAGGTGCTATGATTGATTAACAATGTCTGCCAAGGACAAATTAAAGAAAATGATATGAATTATGTTTTGTATTTATCAACTGTGGACTAGCAAATGGCTGACACTCAGTGATTGCTAGTTTCTTTATTGCTATAAACTCCAGATAAATCTTTAATAAAAATTACCATAAAATGTCTCAAAGCTTAAAACAAAAAAATTAGGGCAACTGAGGGCTTACATGAGGCCAAAATGAAAACATGACTTTTAGATCATGGGTAGAATTACCTATAGATTCCAATAACATGAATTCATAGAAATCCAGGTACAATTCAACACAAGGTCCTGACAACCAAGCTCTCTCTCACTGTAGAATGATACAACTGACTTACAGTTGTCAGCACCGTTATAGTAAGCAGCACAAATCTGGACAGTTACCTTGTGGCAAGTACAGCACAAAACTCTAGGCCTTTAATAGATGCTGTGTCTGTGCTGAGTCCATGGATAATTGATGAGCCTGAGCCAGTAGTACATTCAAACTTGGCACAGGTGTTTTCATGAAAGTACAGCAAGGATCAGCTTAAATAAGGCCAGAGAAAAAGATATTATTTAGAAATAAGCATTCAGCCATTGCAACAAAGGGCAACTTAACATGAAGCCAGCCTTGGACAGTAAAAGCAGATCATTTAGAGTCACAAGAAACACAAAACCATGGATATAATGTTCCAGCATATTCTTGGAGTGTCCTCAAATTTCCCAGCATATTAAAACACTCTGATTTTTATATTTATGTACTTTCTCCAACTATTCCAAATCCACTCAGTGTGAAAGAGGAAAACAATTTTTCTTGCCTGAATCCTCCTGAACATTTTCTAGAGTTATGAAAAAATTGTGTCATGACTGACTGAATCAGAATGATCATTAGTTGTTTTCTTCTCCCAGCAAAACCAGTGCACTCCCAACCCTGAGCAGATCCTATTGCCCCATCCCTCCCTTGACACCAGCCTCAGGGAAGCTCCTTTGGCAATCACACTCTGGCCCTTAGCAGCAATTTGACCACCAAAGTTCAGTGTTACTTGTAAAAGCATGTATAATGCCAAGGACAAGAGGTGATTTGAGGGAGATTCAGCAAATGGCACCCCTGAAACAATCTCCTCATCACCAAGGAGAATGAGATACCAACTCAGAAAGTCAAATACAGTCCACCTTCATACCGAAGGTCTAGCTAGTAGTGACTGAATTAGAACCTAAAACTGGTGTCTCCATTGTACTCCTATACTTGTTACTTTCTACCCTCCCACCATAACCAAGTTTAGAAGAACAGGTCAGCCATGGGCTTACAAAGGAGCCACCTATGTTTCCAGTCCCAGGTCTGCCACTGTCTAGACGGTGGCAGACAAGTCACTTCATCTCTCTGGTTAATGAAAAGGTTAGGACAAGGTGATCTCTGATGTTGCTTCTAAATCAGACGGTCTATTCTATAAAGATTGATCCAGGTCTCCTGTTTCCTCCTTAACCTTTCAAGAAAGCTCCATAGCTTCCAGGGCTTAGTAGTGACACTGTTTAATTTCTCTACTGAATTAATTTCTCTACTGTTAAACATTCTCTACTATTTGTGGTCTCAAAAAGGCTACCCTCAAGGTAACCCTGCCTGTATTCCTCAGAAGAAATAGCCCTGGGTGCCTGGGTGGCTCAGCCGGTTAAGCATCTGCCTTCAGCTCAGGTCATGACCCCAGGGACGTGGGATTGAGTCCTGCATTAGTCCGGATCCTTGCTCAGCAGGGAATCTTCTTCCTCTGCCCCTTTCTTTACCCCTACTGATTCTCTCTCTGTGTATCTCTTTCTCTCTCTCAAATAAATTTTTAAAAAAGAATGTGTTTCAAAAAGTAAAAGAAGAAGAAGAAGAAAGAGCCCTGAAATTTGCTCCTCAGACTCACTCAGAACAAAGTCAGCTTCACCCACAACTTGAGATACAGCTCCTGTCATCTACAGAGTATGCTCCATGAAACCTAATCTACACACTATTTCCCATGTTCTCAGACTTTAGGTGGTATTCTACATGGCATCAAGGAATCATTCAATGCAGCAATTTAAATCCCAAATAACATTTGGGATCCTGATAGATATGTGGTTCATAATCTTATACATTCATCTGAGGCATCTCTCAAAAGGAGTGGCAGCAATGAGAGATCCCTGCAGGTCAGGCATCATATGAATCACAGGAAACAGGTTTGCTAACCCCAAACTCTTAAGAGACCCCCAAACAGGCTTTCATTTTCTTTTGAAAACACATGGAATGCACTTCAATTCCAAGACAGAGAAATATTCAGTCACTTGTCACTGATACTTAGGAGAGGATTTTCACTTTCAACTGCGGTGCAGATTTGTAGCTTATTTCGAATTTGATGCCATTCTCATCTTTAAAAGTTGATGCATGTGGAAATGCTTTAACACACAAGCCCAAACGTCCCACAAGCACATTAACATTGAATTTCAACATCTATTTGCAGGCATAAGAAGGACAATACAACCCCAAACCAGAAGTAGGGAAGCAGCTCTCACCAGTTGATCACCCAATGGGCTAGCCTCCTCCAAGAATGGAAACTCCAGGGGCGCCTGGGTGGCTCAGTGGGTTAAGCCGCTGCCTTCGGCTCAGGTCATGATCTCAGGGTCCTGGGATCGAGTCCCGCATCGGGCTCTCTGCTCAGCAGAGAGCCTGCTTCCTCCTCTCTCTCTCTCTCTCTGCCTGCCTCTCTGCCTACTTGTAATCTCTGTCTGTCAAACAAAATAAATAAAATCTTTAAAAAAAAAAAAAAAAAAAAAAAAAAAAAAAGAATGGAAACTCCAGCCAAAGCACCAGCATTTTCACAAAACAATTATTCCACAGATGTGGCCTTCATCCAGGGCAGCTTCCAATGCAATGTTACTGTACAGTGTTCTCACCCCTCAGGGGCTAGCCAACCTAAATCATTAGTTCTGTTACCATCATGCACAGGTAAATAATCAAATCCCCAGTTTGTGTTGTTGGTTGTTTTGGTTTATTTGCTTCTCTGTTTACTCTTTTTCAGAATCTCTATAGCTAGTAACAGGAGGGAAAAAAATTTATGAGTATAACCACCATCTTGAGAAGACACTCAGATGACAACAGTTTTGAACACAGCTATTTCATTAATCCACCTTTGTCCCGGGAATGTGTAAATCTTTCTCTCTCACCTCCAACTTTCTGGTATGCTCTAGATGGTTATTTCCACCTGCCTAGTGGGCAGTGCCTTGATGTCTCATAGTCACATCAAAATCAAAATCCGCCCCCCTTCTCAACTGGCTCTACTTTCTCTGTCCATCATCTTAGAGTATGATTCCATGGCTAGAAAACTCAACTAACTCCCCCTCTCTTTTACCTTCACTTTCAGAGAATCACCACATCTGCTGAGTCTATCTCCAAAATGTCTCATCAGGCTGCTCTACTACCCATCCTTTCTGCTAATACATTAACCCAAATCACAATCAGTTCTTGACCCAACATGTTCTGAGATCACCTCTATTCCAGTGTGAAATGCAGATCTAATCTAAATTCTGAAATGCAGATCTAATCTAAATGCGGATCTAAGCCCCTACTGGATGTCCATTGCTAACAGACTTAGACACTGGTTTCACTCAACCATACTGATCCTTTTTAGAGCTAGCTCCTTGTGTCATCTCCCTCTCTACAAACTGTTTTATGCCTAGAAGGTATTCAATAAATATAATGAATTAGCTTGACTTATCTCTCACAAACAAGTGGAAAGAGAATATCTAGAATCTAAGAAGTTACAGATACTGGGTTATAAATTTCAAATATTAACGTTTTAAATCTCTTCTCTAACTACCCATCACTGGCCAGCTCTGTTCAGTCAGTTTGCAACCTTGTGAGTGAGGAGCTTTCTGTTCCCACCCTAAAGGAAGTTTCCTGCTGAGAGAAAGCAGAAGAAATAGAGCTGGGGTTGGAGGTTTCTAGAATGTGACAGTTTAGAAAGCTGTTATTACTCAGTGTGTCTGTCCAAAAAATGCAATTCTACTGCCTTGAATACTCTGCAACAAAGAAGTAGGTATTCTACTACAAGATTATTTTCTAATGTTAAACTTACATGGCTGGCCCTCCACCCCCCCTTGCCTTTATGTCTTACCACGTATTTCCTGTTTTTTTCACTCTGGCTCCAAAGATATATCTGGAATTTCTAGGTTTGGAATCAGCCTACACAATTACTATGTAAATGTTGATGTTGGAATAAGAGGGTATTGAAAAGAAAGATATACATTTCAAGGCATCAGAGAGAGCATCAAAGAGATTTTTTCATCCTATTAAGAAAGATAATCTACAAACTGTAGGCTAGCAAAGTACCACAGCAGTCACTCTGAATCAGAGACTCTTATGCTGCTGGTTTGGACGTGGATCTTAGGAAGTTAGGATCAGTCTTTCAGTCTGTCCCCAGCCACAGCCATGTTTATCATTAGCTCCTTTAAAAAAATAAAGTGGTAGTTGGGGCTCAAGTTTAGCCTTTGTAGACATGCATATGATCAGACCTGACAGGGTCCATTTGCTAATTCCATGTAGCTACTACTCTGTTTCATCAGAACTTGAACTAAAAGACCAAAAGCCAAGCCATTAGTCATCTGAGAATATAAATGGAATTTCATGTTCCTATGACTGATTGGTCTTAATTTATAAAGGACTCTGTGAGGACAAACAACAAGAATCAAATATATATCCCTGCCAGGGCTCATAAAATGAGATGTAATTGGTCTGGGCCTGTGCCGTTTTAGTGCTTTAAGCAATATTAATATCTTTAAGAAACTAAAAGCTTCTTTTGTAAACCTGTTTGGTCCTAATTGATGATCTCAAGGTCTAAGTCAATGTATTTATGTTTCATTTTCCCCTTTTGCAGACAAAACAATGGTGCAAGCTCAAGTGCTCCCACATATATCAAACACCAGATATAAAAGCAGAATATAAGTAACATTTTTTAGTATTAGTGACAGAGGGCTGGTGCAGAAGTTGCGGACACATATGGACTCAATGAGTGGATGTAGGCCAGGACATGTATATTTCAATCTCTTTATCTTTAAAATCAACCTTACACAAATGTATCAATGTACCACACAATTATGGTCTTTTTGAATCCAGGCCTGGGTATTTTTTTTTAAATATCAAGTTAATATCATTGCTAAGCAGTACAAAGTGTGCCAGAAAATATCAAAACCATTTACATAAAATAGAGTCTAAACCCACCAACATCCAGAAAAATTAAAGCTCCTCTTCACTGGACCAAAGAACCATATTCATTATCCATAAAATCATTATTTTGCATCTACTGTGAACTAAGCATTAGCTAGAAGAACAGTGGACAAAATAGTCATGGTCTTTACCTCCACTGAACTTACATTCAAGTGAGTACAATAACACAAAATATTAAATAGAGTAAGCAAACAATTAAAATAATCACAAGTTATCTTAAGTGCAAGGAACTTGGAAGGGGTTCAGAAATCAGAAATAGCATATAAATCATTCAGCTCCTCCTTCTACAGATAAAGAAACAGATACCTAGCAGTGAAATGATTTGCCCAAGATCATAGAATCCCCATCCAATTCCCTTCTTTGACAAGTAAGGAAATGTAGCAAAACTATATTCTATCAAAAATTCAGCTAGATGGTTAACAAACCATTCTTAACACCTACAAACTCAACAGGAGATTGAAGAGAAGAATAGCAGCAATTCTAGGAACAGAAAAGGAACACTTTCGGGAAGGCAGGACATGCAGAGAAGTGAATCCAAGGCGATATATGGGAAGATAGACTGTGGGGGGAGGGGTGGCTCCCGGCAAGTGGTCGAGCAGCAGAGCACAAAATCAGAACTTTTAGAAGTCTGCTCCACTGAGGGACATTGCTCCAGAGGCTAAGTAGGAGGTGGGGCCCTCGCTGGGACACTGGTCTCAGGACCTGTGGGGTCACAAAAAGACCAGTGGTGCCTGAGTATGGCAGAGTTCCCAGGTATCAGAGTAGGGAAGCCAGCTCTAGAGACAGAGCTGAAAAGTGGGCTCTCCACTCAGGGTTACCTTAAACCATGATATGAGGCACAGGGAGGTCACTGCTCTTCAAGCAGGGACCCCACAAGTGGCAGATCATGGGAGACTTGCCTCTTCTTCCTCCAAGAGTTGCAGCACAGAAGCACACGGAAGGAATCTGCTGGGTTTAGAGACTCCAAACAGGGCCATGCATCAGAGACAGAAACGCTCAGTCACTGGCCGGGTGAGGTTGGAGTGTGGCCGGAGACCAGGGAGACAAGAGGGATTGACTGCTTTTCTCTGAAGGTGCACTGAGGAGTGGGGCCCTGAGCTCTTGGCTCCTCCAGGACAGAGATTGGGAGGCTGCCATCTTCATTCCCATCCTCCAAAGCTGTACAGAAAACATTCAGGGAACAAAAGCTCCCTAGAGAGAACCCAAGCTAATTACCTAGCCTGGCCCCTGGCAAAGGTGGTTCAATTCTGCCTCCTGCAAAGACATTTGAGAATCACTGCAACAGACCCATCCCCCAGAGAGTCAGCAAGAACATCCATCCAAGACCAGGTTCACAAATCAATGAGAACTGCAGAACTCCAGAGCTAGGGGAAAGCAACACATAGAATTCATGATTTTATCTCCATGATCCTTTAGTCTTTCAAAGGTAAATTTTTTTGAATTTTATTTTTTTCTTATTCTATTTTTTAAAATTTTTCCTCTTTCCTATTTTAACCTTTTTAACTATTTTATCTTATCTTATTTTTTTTAAGATTTTATTTATTTGACAGAGAGAAACAAAGCAAGAGAGGGAACACAAGCAGGGGGAGTGGGAAAGGGAGAAGTGCCTCCTGCTGAGCAGGGAGCCCAATGCGGGGCTTGATCCCAGGACGCTGGGATCATGACCTAGGCTAAAGACAGAAGCTCAATGACTGAGCCACCCAGGCACCCCATTATCAATATCTTTTTTTAAATTTCTTTTCAGTGTTCCAAAACTCATTGTTTATGCACTACACCCAGTGCTCCATGGAATACATGCCCTCCTTAATACCCATCACAAGGTTCACCCAACGCCCATCCCCCTCCCCTACAAAACCCTCAGATTGTTTCTCAGAGTCCAGTCTCTCATGGTTTGTCTCCCCCTCCAGTTTTCCCCATCTCACTTCTCATCTCCATCTCCCAGTGTCCTCCGTGTTATTCCTTATGCTCCACAAGTAAGTGAAACCATATGATACTTGACTCTCTCTGCTTGACTCATATCAATACCTTTTAAAAGATCTTTTTAAATGTTCATTGTTATAGTCATATTCTATCCATTCATTGTATTTAAACTTATTTTTTGTATACATATAAGTTTTTCTTTATTTAAAATTTTGGGATACAGTTTCTTCTAACAGATCAAAATATACCCTAAATCTAGCATATGGCTTTGTTCTAGCCTTCAGCCTGATCACATTCTCTCCTTTTTATTTTCTCTTTTTTCAACCAACTTCTTATCTTATTAGTTCCTTTTTTAGAGTCTTTTTAAATCTTCATCTTTACAGTCATATTCTATCTCTTCCTTGTGTTTACCTACATTTTTGTATATATACAAGTTTTTCTTTCTTTAAAATTTTAGGAGGTAGTTTATTCTAAGAGACCAAAATACACCCAAAATCAAATGTGTGGCCTTGTTCTATTCACCAGCCTTTTCTGTGGTCATTGCTATCCTTTTAGCATTTTGTTCTTTCATTCACCTATTCTTACCTGGATAAAATTACAAGGCAGAAAAATTTACCACAAAAAAAGGAACAAGAGGCAGTACTGATATGCATTGATTTTATATCCTGACACTTTACTGAATTCCTGTACAAGTTCTAGCAGATTTGGAGTGGAGTCTTTTGGGTTTTCCACATAAAGTATCATATCATCTGCAAAGAGTGAGAGTTTGACTTCTTCTTTGCTGATTCAGATGCCTTTAATTTCTTTTGGTTGTCTGATTGCTGAGGCTAGGACTCCTAATACTATGTTGAATAGCAGTAAAGATAGTGGACATCCCTGCTGTGTTCCTGTCCTTAGCAGAAAAGCTCTCAGTTTTTCACCATTGAGAATGATATTTGCTGTGGGTTTTTCATAGATGGCTTTGATGATATTGAGGTACGTACCCTCCATCCCTACACTTTGAAGGGTTTTGATCAAGAAAGGATGCTGTACTGATGGCTAGGAACCCAATCAATATGGACATTAATAAGATTTCAGAACTAGAGTTTAGAATGAGGATTATCAAGTTGCTATCTAGGCTTTGAAAAAGCATAGAAGATACTAGAGAATGCCTTTCTGGAGAAATAAAATCCCTTTCTGGGGAAAAAAAACCACTAAAATCTAATTTAAAAAGCTATTAATGAGGTACAATAAAAAATGGAAGCTCTTACTGCAAGGATAAATGAGGCAGAAGAGAGAATTAGTGATATAAAAGACCAAATGATGGAGAATAAAGAAGCTGAGCAAAAGAGAGACAAACAACTACTGGGGAGGGGAGAATTAGAAAGATAAGTGATACCATAAGACAAAACAATATTAGAGTAATTGGGATCCCAGAAGAAGAAGAAAGAGAGAGATGGGCAAAAGGTATATTGGACCAAATTATAACAGAGAACTTCCCTAATTTGGGGAAGAGAACAAGGATCAAAATCCAGGAGGCACAGAGAAATCCCTCAAAATCAATAAAAATAGGTCAATACCCTGTCAACTAATAGTAAAACTTATAAGTCTTAGTGGCAAAGAAAATCCTGAAAGCAGCTTGGGACAAGAAGTCTGTAACATACAATGGTAAATATATTAGATTAACAGCAGACCTATCCACAAAAACCTGGAAAGCCAGAAAGGATTGCCATATTTTCAGAGTGCTAAATGAGAAAAATATGCACCCAAGAATACTATAACCAGCTAGGTTGTTACTGAAAATAGAAGGAAAGATAAAAAGCTTCCAGGACAAACAAAAACTAAAAGAATTTGCAAACACCAAACCAGTCAACAGACAATCTATACACCAACAACAAGACAGAAGAAAGAGAAATTAAGGAGTCAATCCCATTTACAATTGCAGCCAAACCCATAAGACACCTCGTAATAAACCTAACCAAAGAGGTGAAGAATCTGTACTCATAAAACTATAAAGTACTCATGAAAGAAATTGAGGAGGACACAAAGAAATGGAAAAACATTCCATGTTCATGGATTAGAAGAACAAATATTGTAAAAATGTCTATACTACCTAAAGCAATCTACATGTTTAATGCAATCCCTACCAAAATACCATCCTTTTTTTTTTTTTTCAAAGAAATGGAACAAATAATCCTAAAATTTATATGCAACCAGAAAAGACCTCAAATAGCCAGAGGAATGTTGAAAAAGAAAGCCAAAGTTGGTGGCATCACAATTCCAGACTTCAAGCTCTATTACAAAGCTGTCATCATTAAGACAGTGTGGTCCTGGGACAAAAACAGACACATAGATCAATGGAACAGAATAGAGAGCCCAGAAATGGACCCTCTACTCTAATCTTCAACAAAGCAGCTTTTCCAGTGGAAAAAAGACAGTCTCTTCAACAAATGGTGTTGGGAAAATTGGACAGCCACATGCAGAAGAATGAAACTGGACCACTTCCTTACATCACACACAAAATAGACACAAAATAGATAAAAGACCTCAATATGAGACAGGAATCATCAAAATCCTTGAGGAGAACACAGACAGCAACCTCTTTGACCTCAGCCGCAGCAACTTCTTCCTAGAATCATCGCCAAAGGCAAGGGAAGCAAGGACAAAAATAAACTATTATTTTTATTTAAACTATTTAAACTAAAATTTATTTATTTAAACTATTATACATTAAGATCAAAAGCTTTTGCACAGCAAAGGAAACAGTCAACAAAACCA
The DNA here is from genome assembly GCF_022355385.1 of Mustela nigripes. Taxonomy (NCBI): domain Eukaryota; kingdom Metazoa; phylum Chordata; class Mammalia; order Carnivora; family Mustelidae; genus Mustela; species Mustela nigripes. The sequence continues at coordinate 51,285,566 of NC_081560.1, forward strand.
AAAGACAACTGACAGAATGGGAGAAGATATATGCAAAGGATGTATCCGATAAAGGACTACTATCCAAAGTCTATAAAGAACATATCAAACTCAACACCCAAAGAACAAATAATCCAATCAAGAAGTGGACAGAAAACACGAACAAATATTTCAGCAAAGAAGACAACCAAATGGCCAACAGACACATGAAAAAGTGCACAACATCACTCGGCCTCAGGGAAATACAAATCAACCACAGTGAGATACCATCTCACTCACTGTGGTTTTGATTTAGCCATCAGAATGGCTAAAATTAACAAGGCGGGAAATGACAGATGTTGGCAAGAATGCAGAGAAAGGGAACCCTCCTACACTGTTGGTGGGAATGCAAGCTGGTGCCCCACTCTGGAAAAAACTATGGAAATTCCTCAAAAAGTTGAAAATAGAGCTACCCTACGACCCAGAAATCACACTACTGGATATTTACCCTAAAGATACAAATGTAGTGATCAGAGGGGCATATGCACCCAAATGTTTATAGCAGCAATATCCACAATAGCCAAATTATGGAAGAGCCTAGATGTCCATCAATAGATAAATGGATAAAGAAGATGTGGTATTTATATACCATGGAATACAAGGCAGCCATCCAAAAACAAACGAAATCTTGCCATTTGTGATGACATGGATGGAGCTAGAGGGTATTATCATAAGCAAAATAAGTCAATCAGAGAAAGACTATTATCATACAATCTCTCTGATAGGAGGAATTTGAGAGGTAGGGTGGGAGGTCCTGGGGTGGAAGAGAGGGAAAAATGAAACAAGATGGGAGCAAGGAGGGAGACAAACCATAAGAGACTCTTAATCTCAGGAAAGAAACTGAGGGTTGCTGGTGGGTGGTTGGGGAGGGATAGGGTGGCTGAGTTACGGGCATTGGGGAGGGTATGTGCTATGATGAATGCTGTGAATTGCGTAATACTGATGATTCTCAGACCTGAACCCCTGAGACAAATAATACATTATATGTTTAAAAAAAAAAAAAAAAAAAAAGGAAACAAAAAATAACTATATTCTATCCAAAGGTAGAATTTTACCATGAACCAAATTACTCATAGTCCTGATTCAAATGTACTATAGTGAAATTCTTATGATATTCTAATTGAAATTCTAATGTAATTCTTGTGTAATAACACAGTGCATAGAAAACAGTCATGGTCTGGGCAGTGTCACCATCAGTTGGCTTCATTTACCTAGGTAATGGGCAATTCCAGATTGCTGCTTATTAATTGGGCTTAATGACCCTAATGGGAGCACATTCTGACCAAAAGGACCTTTCTCCTTTTCTCCCCTACAGAAGCCATCAAAAATATTGGTCTCCCAGGATGTCTCCAGTTGGTATGCACCAGCCATCTGCAATCTACTATGCCTGTTCAAAATTGGTTTCTCCTATGGGAACAACCTCATTATGGAAGAACAGTACGACATAGAACACCTAGTATTTGTATATTGTTTTACAGTTTACATGCCTCTCTTATTCATTACCCCCTTTAAACCTCACAACAACCTTATGAGTAGTATTATCCCCATTTTTCAGATGAGAAAACTGAAGCTCAGAAATGTTAACTAATTTTGCAAGTTAATGAATATACAAGCACCAGGGCCAGGATTAGAACCTAGGCTTTAAACTCTAAGATCTATATGTTATCTCATCACACCTCTAAATCGCAGTTGCCCAGGGGATAGTCTTTGCTACAAGGTTGAAGAATAGAGATACTATTAGTAGCCAAAAGTTAAACTTTAGACTGTACCAGCCATCCCAGAGATGGCTGGGGGAAGAAGGGAAATAGATGATTGAAAAAAATAAAAAAAAAAAAAAACCAACAACAACATGAGAACAAGCAGCTAGAATGTCAATGGCAGTTGAAGCAGCCTCCATGATCTGCCCACTATGACTACTACATGGTAGGGCAGAAGGAACATGCATTCCATCTAAAATGGCCGTAATAGCTGATTCTACTACACTATATTATATTTTCATCACTATAGTGGGTAGGATAGCTGTGATTTTCAAATATCTATATCCATTTACTTTCTGGTAGCAGCAGCATTTTGGAGAAATTCATCTCTCCTACATTGTATTTTAGTCTTAGTGAGACAACCTATCAAGTTGTTCTTTAAAACTTGGGCAATCTGCTCTTATCTCCCAAGAATTTGTATCTTGAATGGACAAAAACAAAGATGGGGAAATAGTTGGATCATCTATCCCACAGCAGGACCCTGAAGAGATTGTATTTGTTCCTACAAACTACAATTTCAGAGCAAGCTTCTCCCCAACTTTCTGAGTCTGGTTCTTCAGCTTTTCCTTGAATTCTAAGAGTTGCCCACATCTAGTTTATTCTTTTTCACTTAAGCAAACCAGCATCCATTTGTATTGCCCACAACCAAATTCTGACACAGCATTATCACTAGTCCCTGGTCTACTACCAGCCAGCTGTGTGACCCTAGGACACTCCCCTCAGTACCTCAATTACCTGAACTATGCAACTGAATTAGAAGACCTCTTTTTGGCACCTGGGTAGTACAATCATTAAATGTCTCCCTTCAGCTCAGGTCATGATCCCAGGGTCCTGGGATCGAGCCCCGCATCGGGCTCCCTGCTCGGCAGGAAGCCTGTTTCTCCCTCTCCCACTCCCCCCTGCTTGTGTTTTCTCTCTTGTTCTGTCTTTCTCTGTCATATAAGTAAATAAAATCTTTTTTAAAAAAACAGAAATACCTCTTTCTTTTAATAGCTCTAACATTTTTTAATTCGATTCTATGATTCCCTGGCTGGTCATACTATGTCTCATTATTCTTGCTGTATCTACAACTCCTACACCCATTATAGACAAAGCTCTTCATTCTTCTCTTTCAGGCCACAAAATGCCACCTATGCAGATCTGGTTTACCTGTTATTCATTTTCTCTAACCCCTGAGCCAACTCTCCATAGTGGCTACTTCAGACTTTCTCCTTCCTCCCAATACCCACTATTAGATTCCAAATAGATGGCCTTGTCTTCTGTGTTAATGAGAATATTACAGTGATTCATCATCTGGCCCACAGTCCCTAGTTTATTTTCATCTTTTCCTCAACACATCTCCACCTCATTATCTCTCTACTCTTCTTTCCTCTTCTTTTCTAAACCATATTTCTTCCCAAGTGCATAGAGTGCAGTTCAACAAATGAGTACTTTTCATGTACCATGTCCTAGGCACTGTGGTAAGCACAGAGAACACAAAGATAAATATGGCCAGCCCTGCCCCTAGGAAGCATATATACAATCTGCTTATGGGGACATATATAAATAGATAATAGCAATCAAAATTATAAGAGTTTTAATAGAGTTATTTACAAAGTGTTATGGGAACACTGAAGAGGTCAGAACAGAGTTCCTGTAGCTGAAGAATGAATAGGAGCTGGCCAAATGAAGAACACTGTGACAGGTAGATTAGAAAGAGCAAACAGTATAGGCAAAGACGGAGAATAATTCAAAAAATCATGGAGCCGGAGATAAGACCATGCCCATAAATACATGCCCTTGATTGGTAATTAATGCTTGTCATGCCTGAATGTATCAAGTAACAAAAGTCTAACCAGGACAGCCAGCTCATTCCTCGTGCTCTGAACTCACATGTCCTATGCTCTCAAGAGCCCTTGTCCTGACTCCATCTCCTAAAACCCATCACTATACCTTCACTGATACTTCACTTATGTTCAGTCATCATCAAAACCTTTTTTTTGGAACATTTCCTTCACTGCCTGCTTTGCAAAACTTGCTCTTCCCTGAAGACCTGCTTCCTCTGCAACCTTCACAAGAGGTAGCACCAGGCATACAGATGGGATAGAATCCTCTTTGCTCCTATGGGGGTTTCAAGGCCTCTAAAATAAAACAAAAACAAAAAAAAAATCAATCAACTTTTGGTCTATCTCATGTCAACAGATGATCACCTGCCATTCTCTCCCTACTGCAATCAGCTACAACTTCTAAGTCATTCTTTCTCAGTGTCTTAAAATGTTAGTTCCCCATTCACTGTCACTCTCTGCAACATAATCTTACTACAAGGCATTTTATTTTCATTACCTACATGGATGATATTCTAACACCTAGTGCTTTGCTATCCCATCTCCTCAGAGGTCTTCCTTGTTCTCCACCTTAGTCATCCACTCCCCTTGTCAATACCTTGTCAATACCAATAATGGAAACATCTCCATTATCTCAGTCTCACTAATCCCCTGCCTTGATTGGTAATTAATGAGAGTAGTAATGCTCACTAGGTAACACAACTCCAACAGTATTTCAGTTTCACTGGACCATGCATAGATCTTATTCTCTGCATCCTCCTGTACTCCTTTCCCTCTTACCCAGTGTTGCAGTCTGAATGTTTGTGTACTACCATCACCACCCCAAAATTAATATGTTGAAATCTCAATGCCTGATGTGATGGCTATTAGAAGATAGGATCTTTGGGAAATGCTAGGTCATAAGGGTGGAGACCTCATGAAAAAGACCCCACAAATCCCTGACTTCTACCAAATTAAAATACAAGAATTCTGCAATCCATAAGAAATCCCTCATCATCCTAGCACTCCAGTCTCAGACTTCTAGCTTCCAGAACTGTGAGAAATAAGTCTCTGTTGTTTATAAGCTACCCATTCTCTGGCATTTTGTTATAGCTACCCAAATAGACCAAGAATGGACTAAGACACCCTGTTTAACCTCCTGAATACATCATTACCTCACTTCCTTCCATTTACCTTCACCTTTCTGGAACTAAACTGGGAAAAAATCCTATCCTTCTTAAATTCAAATTTCCACCCACTGTATGTCTGCATCCAAGCAAACTAAGCCTTCATGGAAAATAATTACATGATTATACTGACTAGTCTATAAATTTTTATTACAAACTTTAAATAGATCTTCAGTATCACCCAATAATCCTATGACACTTACTGGATACATTCAATCTCTCCATCTCCTGAATGAATATTTTCCTCTCTTCTCAAACATACAGTATTTTTCCCATCCTTACTCTCAGTTGATAATTTTGTCCCTATTTCACTATTAGAGCCAACTAAAAAGAACTTCTATGACTTCTCACCACTGTATCCATCCAGCTACCAATATCTGCATCACACATTGTACCTTCTCTTTTATTCCTAAATGAATTGCTCCTGCCTCTATCAATTCCTCCACTTGCTCCCTAGGTTCTATCTACTCTTAACTACTCAAGGACATTGTCAAAGCAGCTATTTCCCTTTAAACTCTATCACCAATTCCCCTTCTCTACTAAATCATTCTAAAAGGATACCTACTGTAATTTCTTTCAGTCCTAACTCCATATCCCCTTCAACCTACCCTTTTGTTTCTCTGCTTCCCTTTTCAGATGATCTCCTTGGAGTTGTCTATATATATTACCTTCAATTCCTATTCATTATCCTTTTTGAGATATTACCAAACACTATAAAATTCACCATTTTAAAGTGTATGATTCAGTGGTTCAAGGTTGTACAACTATCAAATTATCTAACTCCAAACATTTTTATAACCAAAAAAAAACCCAAAACCCCATACCCATCAGCAATCACTTCTCATCTCCTCCTTCTCACAGTAGATCAAAAAACTAATCTATTTTCTGTCTCTATGGACTCACATATTCTGAACATTTCATATAAATGGAACCATATCATATAATATGTGGCCTTTGTGTCTGGCTTCTTCCACTTAGCATGTTTTGAGGTTCATTCATGTTACAGCAAGTATCAGTACTTCACTTCTCAGTCTCTTTCTTGAGACTACTGCAATCCGGTTTTTCCCTCCACGAAAACCATGGTCAGTCTTCTTCTTGTTGCAAAACCTAGTGACCGGGTCTCAGTCATCACCCTACTCAATCTGTCAGCAGTATTTGACATGGGTGATACCCCTCCTTAAATAACTTCCTTCACTTCATTTCCAAGACCTCACATACTCTGGTTCACTGGTCACTCCTTCTGGGTGTCTTTGCATGCTCACTCTTAACTTTATGATTCTAAATGTTCAGAGGCCCATAAGTTCAGTCCTTGGATCTCTTCTCTTTTCTCTAGCTACCTTCCTTCCCTTAGGGACCATATCCAGTCTTGCGGTTTTAAACTACATCTACATGCTGATAATCCCCAAACTTCTATTTCTCATTAGAACTTCTCCCCCAACACCAGACTTGGAACTTTCTCAAGATGTCCACTTGAATATAAAGTCATCAGATTCTACATATCTGAAACACAACTCCCAAATTCACCAATCCCTGCTCTTCTTCAGTCTTTCCCATCTCAGTTAATCTAACTCCACTCTTTCTAGTGTTCAGGCCAAAATCCTTAGCTTCATCCTAGATGCTTCTTTCTTTCATATACCTGCATAAGAAACTTCTCTTTATTATTATACTTCTAATACATATCCATAACTAGAAATTTCTCACTACATTCTCCACATTCATCCTAGACCTAAGCATTACCTTTATTTATTGCAATGACCCCTTAAATGTCTCTCAGTTTCAAACCCTTGCTTCTACCCCTCAACACTAGTTTCAACACAGCAATCCAAACAATCCTTTCTAAAAATAAGTCCGACCATATCATATCATGCCTCTGCTCAAAATCCTCCAAATGAACTTGTATCTCAGAGCAGAACCAAAGTTCTTTACAATGACTGACCAGATTCTACACAAAATGACCTTCATGACCTCTCTGGCTTCATTTATTCCTCTTAGCCACCTTCCTTCCTCCATTCCAACAAAAGTAGATATTCTTTGACTACTTCCGGCATGCTCCTGCCTCAGGACATTTGCTCCTAATGTTCCCTTTGCCTGAATTTCTCTTACCCCAGATTACCTTCATGATATACTGACCTTTGCAATTTTTCACTTAAACAACTCATTCTCAGTTAGTCTTCCTTATTCTGTCTATTCCCCAGCTCTCCTTGTGTCCTTTCTTTACCTTAGTTTTCTCCACAGGACATTCTATGTCTTACATATTACACATTTTACTTGTTTTCATATCTGTCCTCTCTAGAATATTAGCTCTGTACAGGCAAGGATTTTTGTCTGGCTTGGTCACTAATTTCTCTGAGTGTCTAGATGGGAGCCAGACACGTAATAGGTACTTCGTTAATATTTGTTAAATAAGCAAATTAATGAGGGGCTCAGCACCTATCTGAAACTGGAAACCCTAAATTTATAGCCTCATGTTTTTCATCAGTTTACGAAGGCAGAGAAGGTGAAATTGTAGAGTTGATTGAAGTTTTGCTGAGAAAACGTGTTGGAAAAGGAGAATATATGAGAGTTTTCGCTATTAGTGATAAAGTGGTTCATGGGATCACCATGGAAACCAGTCTTCATAAGAGAAAAAAATGATACTAGAAAAAGAACAGATAGACCAGGTAAAAGTGAAATATTTTAGAGAATGGAGAGCCCTATGAGGTTGAAAATTGGATTAAAGACTTAGAAAGATAAGGGGCTGTTGTCACAGTAGATTCAGAGTTCAAATACCAGAGCTATATCTATTATTGATTTTGACAAGGTCCAATGTGTCCAGATGTGAGTGACTGAGATGAGACAGAAAAGTTCACTAAAAATGAGAAAGTGAGATTGTGGGGTGGGGTGGGGCATCTCTATAGACACTGAAGTACCTCGGGTTCCTGGAAGAAGTTGATGTAAAGTAAAAAACTATCATACTAGCTATATGACTTGGCTATTAATTTAAGAACTATGTCTCAGTTTCCCTGTCTAAAAAATGTGGGTAATATAAAGTACCTAGTCCAGACAGTTATTATGAGTTTTAAATGAGTTAAGATTTGTAAAGCCCTTAGAACACTGCCTGGCACATAAGTTCTGCTTTAATTCTAATAATGCACAAGATTCCAAAGATTTCATGAATTCAAGAGCATGACCCAGTCAGGTAGTTCAGGACATGACACTGATGTTATAAGGAAAAGGTGATGTTATAAGGACATGACACTGATGTTAAAAGGAAAGAGGGACTTCAAAAGAGAAGCAAACAATATCACAATGACCAGGCAACTAACATAAACATCTGGACAAGCCCAGGGGAGTCCATACTAATGTGTTGGGTGAGCAGTGAAGACTGTGGTAAGCCAAAAGGGGTCACTTCACCACACCTCGAGCCAGCCATTGCCCTGCAGCAATGTAAGCCCTTTGTCATCAAAACTCCTACTTTTTACAAGAAAAGCCATATGCTCATTTTTATATTAAATCTTCCAGTTATGCAGATAAAGACACACACAAAGGGAGAGAGAGAAAGAGAACTAGAGGCTGATATCTCTGATGAACATAGATGCAAAAATCCTCAACAAAATACTAATAAACAGAATCCAAAAATGCATTAAAAAAAAATCATTCACCACCATCAAGTGGGATTTATTCCCGGGATGCAAGGGTGGTTCAATATTCACAAATCAAACATTATGATACATCATATTAATAAGAGAAACATGGCCATTTCAAGAGATGCAGAAAAAACACTTGACAGGGGTGCCTGGATGGCTCAGTCATTAAGCATCTGCCTTCAGCTCAGGTCATGATCCTATCTATCATCCTGGGATCAAGCCTCTCATCAGGCTCACAGCTCAGCGGGAAGCCTGCTTCTCTCTCTCTCTCACTCCCCCTGCTTCTATTCCCTCCCTCGCTGTCATTCTCTCTGTCAAATACATAAATAAATAAAATCTTTAAAAAAATAAAAAGAAAGAAAAAAGAAAATACCACATGAGGAAGTACAACATCCATTCATAATAAAAACCCTCAACAAAGTAGGTTTAGAGTAAACATACCTCAACATAATAAAGGTTACCTATGAAAAACCCACAGTGAACAACATCTTCAATGAGCAAAAACTGAGAGCTTGTCCTCTATAGTCAGGACCAAGACAAGGATGTCCACTCTCACCACTTGTACTCAACATAGTACCAGAAGTCCTAGCCACAGCAATTAGACAACAAAAAGAAATAAAAAGCATCCAAACTGCTAAGGAAGAAGTCAAATTTTCACTATTTGCAGATGCCATGTTACCATATATAGAAAACCCACGAGATTCCACCAAAAAACTACCAAAAGTGATAAACAAATTCAGTAAAGCCACAGGATTCAAAATCAACTTGTGGAAATCTGTAGCATTTCCAAACACCAATAATGAAGCAGCAGAAAGAGAAATTAAGGAATCAACCCCATTCACAATTACACCAAAAATAATAAGATGCCTAGAAATAAACCTAACCAAAGAGGTGAAAGACCTGTACTCTGAAAACTGTAAAAGCTTGCTGAAAGAAACTGAAGCTGACACAAAGTAATGGAAAGTTACCTATGCTCATGGATTGGAAGAACAATTATTGTAAAAATGTCTGTACTACCCAAAGCAATCCATGCATTTGAAGTAATCCCTATCAAAATACCAACAGCATGTTCCACAGAACTAGAACAAACCATCCTAAAATTTCTATGGGACCACAAAAGACCACAAATAGCCAAACCAATCCTGAAAAAGAAAAGCAAAGCTGGAGGCATCATAATTCTGGATTTCAAGTTACATCACAAAGACGCAGTAATCAAAACAACATGGTCCCGGCACAAAATAGACACACAGATCAGTGGAACAGAATAGAAAATTGCAAAAATGAACCCGTAGGTCTATGGTCAATTAATCTTCAACAAAACAGGAAAGACTACCCAAAGGGAAAAAGATTGTCTCTTCAACAAATGGTATTAGCAAAACTGGACAGCCACATGCCAAAGAATGAAACTGGACCATACACAAAAACAATCTCAAAATGGATTAAAGACCTAAGTGGGGGAGACCTGACACCACAAAAATCCTAAAAGACAGCACAGGCAATAACTTCCTTGACATCGCCCACAACAACATTTTCCTAGGTAAGTCTTCTGAGACAAGGGAAACAATATCAAAAATAAACTATTAGGACTACATCAAAATACAAAGCTTCTGCACACACAGCGAAGGAAACAATCAACAAAACTAAATGGCAACCAACCTACAGAATGGGAGAAGAGGTTTGCAAATAACATATCCAATAAAGGGTTAGTATCCAAAATATATAAAGAACTTATAAAACTCCACACCCAGAATATGAATAATCCAATTTAAAAATGGGCAGAAGACAAGAAGATAGAGACATTTCTCCAAAGAGGCATACAGACGGCTGACAGACACATGAAAAGATGCTCAACATCACTCATCATCAGGGAATTATAATCAAAACTACAATGAGGTATTACCTCACACCTATCAGAATGGCTAAAAACAACAACACAAGAAACAATAGGTGGTGGTGATGATATGGAGAAAGGGGAAAACTTCTTGCACTATTGGTGAAATGCAAACCAGGCAGCCACTCTGGTGAACAGTACAGAGGTTCCTCAGAAAGTTAAAAATAGAACTACCTTATGATCTAGAAGTTGTGCTACAAGGTATTTACCCAAAAAATACAAAAATTCTAGTTCAAACATTAATTCTAATGTTTATAGCAGCGTTATCTACAATAGCCAAATTGTGAAACAGCCCAATTGTCCATCAATAGATAAATGGAGATATGTATTTTCAGTATATTTTATTATATATATATATACATATATATAATGAAATATTACTCAGCCATAAAAAGGAATGAACTCATGTCATTTGCAATGACATGGATAGAGCTAGAGAGTATTATCTTAAGCAAAATAAATCAGTCAGAGAAAGACAAATACCATGTGACTTCACTTGTACACAGAATTTAAGAAACAAAACAAACGACCAAAGCCGGTGCGGGTGGAGGGAAGCGTGGAGAAAGATTGACAAACCAAGAAACAGATTCTTAACTACAGAGAACAAACTGATGGTTACCAGAGGAGAGGGATTAAGGAGTGCAGTTGTCATGATGATTACTGGTTGATGTATGGCATTGCTTAATCACTATATTATACACCTGAAACTAATATAACACTGTATTTTAACTATATTTGAGTTAAAATTTTTCAAAAATTAAAATAAAATAAAATAAATATATCTCCTGGTTATGAAAGGTTGGCTAAAATTTATAAAATATTGTAAGGTCCAAATGTTAGTAAACCATCTTTGGCTAACTGCATCTTTGGACACAGTAGCCACCAGTCTGAACTCCCTGCTTTCTATGGATTAGAAGATAAATGCCATTGCATCCTCCCTACCCCATGACCTGTGTATTATAGGAGAGGAAAGAGTATCTTTATAGATGGGAGGTGGCTTCTGTCAAGGTCACAAAAGAGGAAGAAACTTTCAAGGAAGAGGCTGAAGAGATAGAAAGCCAGGGACAAGAGCAGATGAAAAGGAAGGTAAATAAGGGCTTACATTTTAGGCAGTGACAAAACATGAGGAAGATGATAGAGACAGAGAGATCAAGTGCCTTAAATTCCAGTGGACCCCTGGCATCAAGTCCAGGCAGATGACAGGAGACCCAACCTCCAGATGTACTAATTCCCCAGGAAAGCCAGTTCCCACATTACAGATTCCCTCTCTACCATCTTTAATTCCCTTCAAAGGACTTGTTCTTTTCATTTTCCAAATAGGCATCATATTCTCTATTCCAAAAATCATTTCCTGTATGATATATTAATCAAACTTAAGTAATCATATACACCTCTTTTGGCCATTTCTTCTCTCCCTCCCCACAGGTCCTTCTTTCCCATCTTATCACTTGGGCCTTCTCTAATTTTGGCCTTCATCTCATTCCTTCCTTTTTCTCTTGGAAAGTCATTCATTCTCAGGCAGTAACTGCTGCCTCTTGCCTATAACTCCCAAATCTGCACCACTCTGAACTCCAGTTCCATATTTCCAATTTGTCACTTATAAATGGGAAGTTTTTCTACCAGTCCATAAGCCTTCTTTAAAAAGGTGCAATAACTTACTCATTAACATTTGTGCTCTAGCACCTAACCTACTGCGTATTAGGTGGTAAGTACTTAATAATCTTTTTTAAATAAATGAATGTCTCAAAGGTATCTCCATTTCATAATATGTCCAACAGTTAATGATTTTTCTAAAAATGTTTATAAACATACACAAGTATGTTCCTGTCAAGTATGTTCATTCATATGTGTGTATAAACCAAAATGTAAATAATTATCAATGTGTTAAAATCATATAATTTTCTAATTTTTTATTTATAACTTTCTGCATCACTTGAGTATTTATAATCAGTATATATTGCCTTTAAAATCCAATTAGGAGGAGCTATTTTATATTTTAAAGGAAGTAAATACTATATTTATTTTTTTTTAAAGATTTTATTTATTTATTTGACAGAGAGAGATCACAAGTAGATAGAGAGGCAGGCAGAGAGAGAATGGAGGAAGCAGGCTCCCCGCTGAGCAAAGAGCCCGATGTGGGACTCGATCCCAGGACCCTGAGATCATGACCCGAGCTGAAGGCAGCGGCTTAACCCACTGAGCCACCCAGGGGCCCCAATATTTATTATCTTCAAACTAAAATGACCTTCATTCTCCCCATGTCTGGGCTTTAAACTCTGGAATTCTCTTCAAAGCCTAATTCTCCTAGAATAGCCATATTCTATAAATTATGTAGTCCTGCAAGTTCTACCTTCACAATTTCCCTTAGACTCACTCCCTAACTTCCCATTTGATCTGCCCCCTTTTTCTGCTTAGAGTACCAAAACCTCACACTATCAGCCAGTTTAGATCATGTTCTGCTGCGGTACAGACAATTAAAAAATCCCAGTGGCATAAAATGGCAAATTTATTTCACCCTCATATTACATATCCATTATGAGTTGGTTGCAATTTCTGCTCCATGTCTCCTCACTCTATGACCCAATTTGATGGAGCAGCCAAGATGGGGTGTGTTACAGTCACTGAGGCAGAGGGAAAGAGAGCTCAGAAGGATCTTGTGAGGGCATGAAATTGCTTTCACCTTGAGGTGACACACATCTGCTCATAACACACTGGCCAGAATTATTCACATGCTCCCCAACTACAATGGAGCCAGGAAGTAGAAGCCTGCCATCTGCCTGATAGGGTAGAAAACTGGAAATATTTGGCAAAGAGAACTAAAACCCACCACACTTGAAAAAAAACACTAGACAGGCTTTCATGACTCTGAATTATCTGGTATATCCTGGCCACCTGAGTCACTGGATTTAGAGTCCCAAAGATGGAGTGCCAGTCCTAATCTCTCATTTATCACCTGAGTGACCATAGTCATTTAATTTCCTCAGGTTTAATTTTTAACAATTTCTCTCCCTATTTACATTCCTGAGAATATATAAAATATTAGATAGGAACTTAGACACACATTTATAGCAATAAGTTGAATTAATCTAATGCAACATTAATTCAGTAGCCGGCTTATGAAGCTGGCCATGCATATAATTTCACTTACTGCAGTGCCTGAAGTGTGTCCGTGTGGTAGGTTGGAGGTAAGGGGTTTGGGAAGTGTCTCCAACAAGGCCACCTCTGTGCTATTAAGTACTTCCTGAGCTCTGACATAGAGGATTGCTCTTGGGTTCCCTGCTTTGTGCCTTTCTTGGAATGCCACCCTTATCAATCAGCTTAGTGATCCTGCCACTTTACTGTGAATCCCTCAGATCACAGGACCTAAACACCTGCTGGGCCTAGAAAATGAAAGGGAGTTATTTCTTTTTACTGCAATAGCCATCATTTCCCCTTTGCATTTTTCTCTTTAAAAAAAAAAAAATTATCTTATTTTTTTCAATGTTCCAAAATTCATTGTTTATGCACCACATCCAGTGCTCCATGCAATACGTGCCCTCCTTAATACGCACCACCAGATTCACCCAACCTCCCACCTCCCTCCCCTCCAAAACACCCTCAGTTTGTTTCTCAGAGTCCACAGTCTCTCATGGTTTGTCTCCTCCTCCGATTTTTCCCTCCATCTTCTTCTCTCCATCTCCCAATGTCCTCCATGTTATTCCTTATGCTCCACAAGTAAATGAAACCATATGACCATTGACTTTCTCTGCTTGACTTATTCCACTCAGCATAATCTCCTCCACTCCCCTCCATGTTGATACAAAAGTTGAATATTCATCCTCTCTGATGGAGGCATAATACTCCATTGTATATATGGACCATACCTTCTTTATCCATTCATCCTTTGAAGGGCATTTGGCTCTTACCACAGTTTGGAGACTGTGGCCATTGCTGCTATAAACATTGGGGTACAGAAGGCCCTTCTTTTCACTACATCAGTATCCTTGAGGTAAATACACAGTAGTGCAATTGCAGGGTCATACGGTAGCTCTATTTTTAATTTCTTAAGGAATCTCCACACTGCTTTCCAAAGTGGCTGCACCAACTTGCATTCCACCAAAAGTGTAAGAGGGTTCCCCTTTCTCCACATCCTCTCCAATACATGTTGTTTATTGTCTTGTTAATTTTGGCCATTCAAACTGGTATAAGGTGGTATCTCAGTGTGGTTTTGATTTGAATCTCCCTGATGACTAATGATGAACATTTTTTCATATGTCTGTTAGCCATTTGTATGTCTTCTTTGGAGAAGTGTCTGTTCATGTCTTCTGCCCATTTTTGTGACGTGATTATCTGTTTTGTGTGTGTTGAGTTTGAGGAGTTCTTTATAGATCTTGGATATCAGCTTTTTGTCTGTAGTGTCATTCGCGAATATCTTCCCCCATTCCGTGGGTTGCCTCTTTGTTTTGTTTACTGTTTCCTTTGCTGTGCAGAAGCTTTTGATCTTGATGAAGTCCCAAAAGTTCATTTTCACTTTTGTTTTCTTTGTCTTTGGAGACATGTCTTGAAAGAAGTAACTGTGGCTGATGTTGAAGGGGTTATTTCCTATGTCCTTCTCTAGGATTTTGATAGATTCCTGCCTCATGTTGAGGTCTTTTATACATTTCAAGTTTATCTTTGTGTATAGTGAAAGAGAATGGTCAAATTTCAGTCTTCTCTACATAGCTGTCCAATTTTCCCAGCACCATTTATTGACTATCTTTTTTCCACTGTACTTTTCTCTTGCTCTCTTTTTTCTTATGACATTTACTATGCTGTCTAGATAAGTCCTTTCTTCCCAAAAGCTTATGCCTTCCCCCCTCATGTAGAATATCCCTATATTATCTCCCACCATAGTCCATGACAACATTGCCTGATGCTGACAATCCCCAGATTATACCTATGGCATGCTGCTATCCTTGCCTCTGAACTTTGTTCATGCTATCCTCTACTCTGTAAATAGCACCCCACATCTTCCCTTATTTTTCAAGTTCTACTTTCTCTATACTTCTCCTTGCTACCACCATCCATGCTTGGAATTTCATTCTTCTATATTTAACGCTTACATTTTGGCATTTGTTGCTTCCTTCCAAATTGCTTCACCTGAATCTAATTTGTGTCTCCAAAATTTTGCTAGCAGTTTCTAACACATTCCATTCTTATGGGCTTTTTTGATCTCCCTACCCAGATACAGAGACTGAATGAAGGAATCCAAGCCTAGGCTTAGAAAAGAAAAAGAAACTAAAGGTCCTGAATACAATAGCACAATTATTCAGGGGCCAGCTGGTTCACTCCACAGGAGAAGGCACTTAAACCTCATGTGTCATCTTGAAACTTAACCTCATGGTTACATGTGGTGAGTCACCCTCAAAACACAAAAGAAAGTTGAGTTACCTTCTTCATAGGGTGCCAAGACCTTTATGCTACCACCAGTAATTCTCAAAAGTCAGGATAGGAAGCAGTTTTTCCCCAGTTTTCAAAGGCTCAGGTACCCAGGTGCTGGGTCCAAGCATGGCATGAGAATGCAGATTTGTGCCTTTGAAAGCAGTCAGTTGTGTGTGAGAAAAGAAAAGAAAAAAAATGCATCTTCGTTAAAACTTGTTCTAAGGGAACATCACATCCACAACTAGGGAACCACAGAGAGAGATCATGCCTGGGGCTCAAGCCCCTAATGCAATCTGCCCAGCTGGAGGAGCCACAATGAATTGTTAAGACCCCTTAATCTGATGATTCACCAGCAACAAGATGAATGCCTAGAATACAGTGATTGCTGGAGGGTTTTCAGACACCCAGGCTGAACAGATGGAGCATGGTAGAGGTATGGTAGGGTCTTAGAGACATACAAACATCATGGCCCCCCACAAAAAAATCATTTTATGTCAACCACAGCAGCATACATCCACACCAAGGTAATAGTGTCTCTTTGAAACTTGCCCCCTTCAAGAGAAGCGAAGGAAGATACTATAGGTGATTGCCCCTTATTTTGAAGGGGAAACGCATCTCAAATTATAGACCTTTTATTACTTCATCCTACCTAATTTCCACTCACCATCTACATGGATCTCTAGTGTCCAACAAAAAAGAGCAGTGCTAAAATCATCTGTGCCTGCTTAGTAGCTTGACAGGCTAATCAGAGGACTGGTCACACAGACACACTTTTTCCAACAGCTGCCAACTTGTCTCAGGTCTCAAGTGAAAAATCACAAAATGTTACTACCTCGATGCCAATTCATAATAAACATGTTCCCTCCATGTTTTCTTTATGTTTAGCAGCATATTGGTAGTTTAATTTTTATGGAGTTATAATTGGTATAAGGTCATTTATTTTTAAAACCTTCCAATTTAGGCAAACTAAACAGACTGTCATCTTTTTTTTCCTATAGTGTTTTTTATGGTGATCTTACTTGAGTTTCTTTTTATCTTTTAATTCTTTACCAAAACCAAAAACAAACAAACAAAAAATAAACAATAAAACATAATCCCCCTGGTGGATAAGTAACTGTTAAAAAGTATAAAAATTTGATCTGATGTCACAGAAATCACCCTGCAAAAAAGTTTTCTAAACTGTGGATGGTAGCTTTTGGGTGCTGTGACTCACTAAGGAGGAATAATCAGAGAATGGTGGTGAGGGAAAAATTAAAAAGGAATAAATCTCCACTTTCAGTTTTTATTTTCCAGTTAATGAATACTAATTAACTAACTAATTTTCATTCATAGAATAAAATAAAAATATGAGTAAAGAATTTTGATTCTATGAATCTGTCCTTCAGGTTCTGGTCACAGCTCTTTCCATCTCAATATGGAAGCCATTAAGAGAAAGTGTATTTGGCAGTGACAATCTTTATTTCAAACACTGTAGAGAAAAATTTCTAGGTAGTAATTGATTTTTTATCCTGTGTGCCTCAAAAATACATGTAGCAGGCATAATCTCAGGAAGAGTCTCAAAGTTGAGCCACAATTCTATCTAAAAGACAGTCTTATTTTAGAAATAGCCCATATGTTTCCACTTTTGAGCTTTTAGTACCAACAGGCAGCTACAGGGAGCCAGATGGGTAACATAGGTAAGATTCCAACATTATAAATCTTCTTAATTAAATTAAATTTTCAATAGAAGGGAAAAATTAAATGTAATGGGATACAATTATCTTAGGAATAACACACATGCAATGTGCCTTGCTGCTTATTTAATCTGGAACTTTTATTGGTACATAATTATTACCCGGGATTGTGGGATACTTTAGATGCAATCTTGATAAAATTAGTGAAATGTTAGTTATCTTTTGTGGATTACAAAATAGATTTCCCTGTTTTGGGCAAACATAAATGGGGAGAAAATAAATCTAATCAAAATATCCAATCCTAGGCAAACAGAAAGGATGTACAATTAGGATTAAGTTTTGTGTAAATATCAGAAACTTCAAAAAACAGTGCTCAAAGAAGTAAAAGAAGTTTGGAGTTTGGTGGTCTAGGCTGGAAAGTAAACCTCAGGGTCTTTGGAGATCCAGCCTCCTTCAACTCTCTGTGGCAACATCCTTAGTATATAGCTAAGTGCACTTAGAACGTCCTCAAAGATGGTTTTATGGTTCAAGATGGCTGCAAGAACAATTCTGTGTCCTAAGCCAGAAGAAAGAAGATGGTAGTCAGGGTTTAACTGGCACAGTTCCCAGCTAGATCAAGCGTCTTTACAAGGATTCCTCAGAAATTCCAACTGACGGCTTCTGTTTATATTTCATTGGTCATCCCTGGTGGCAAGGGAAACTGGGAAATACAGATGTTTTAGCTAAGCACATTTCTGTCTTCCAAAAAAAAACTGGGATGCTGGTAAGGAATACAGAGCAAATGGATAGTGGGGAGAGAACCAGAAGTCTGTGCTATACCAAGTGCTGAATGGGAAAAGTCTTCAGCCAAGACTATTCTATCTAGCAAAGCTATCATTCAGAATTGAAGGAAAAGTAAAGAGTTTCCCAGATAAAGAAAGAAAAAAAGAAAAGTTTCCCAGAAAAACAAAAACTAAAGAAGTTCATGACCATTAAACCAGCCCTGCAAGAATTATTAAAGGAGACTGTTTGACTGGAAAGGAAAGACCAAAAATAACAGTATGAATTTAAGAAATACAAAAGCAGTAAAAATGAATATTTCTGCAGAAAATCAGTCAAAGAACTCACAAAGTAAAAGGAGATAAAATATAATAAACTAGGGGTGCCTGGGTGGCTGAGTGCTTAAGCCTCTGCCTTCAGATCGGGTCATGATCTCAGGGTCCTAGGATTGAGCCCGCATCAGACTTTCTGTTGGGAGCCTGCTTCCTTCTCTCTCTGCCTGCCTCTCTGCCTACTTGTGATCTATCTCTCTCTCTCTCTGTGTCAAATAAATAAATAAAATCTTTAAATATATATACATATATATGTATATATATTTATATAAATATATACATACATACATACATATATATACATATGTATATATACATACACACACACACATATACCTATACCTGTACCTAAAATGTGAAGTGGAGAGGAGAAAATAATGGGTTCAACCTTGAAGGACCATCAACTTAATAGAGACTGCTATATGCAAAAGAGGTTATATACAAACCTAATGGTAACCACATATCAAAAACCACTAATAATCATGCAAAGAATAAAGAGAAAGAAATTCAAACATATTACTAAAAAATCTCACCAAACCATGAAAGAGATTTAAGACAAGAAAGGATCAGAGAAAATTTTCAGAAACTACCACAAAACCAGAAATAAAATGGCAATAAATACATATCTATCAATAATTACTTTGAACGTAAATGGACTAAACACTCCAATCAAAAGACGTAGGGTAGGAATAGATAAAAAAATAAAAACAAAACAAAACAAGATCCATCTATATGCTGCCTATAAGAGACTCATTTTAGACCTGAAGACACCTGTAGAGAGAAAGTGAGGGGAGGCAGGGGCGCCTGGGTGGCTCAGTGGGTTAAGCCTCTGCCTTTGGCCCAGGTTGTGATCTCAGGGTCCTGGGATCAAGCCCCACATTGGGCTCTCTGCTCAGCAGGGAGCCTGCTTCCTCCTCTCTTTCTGCCTACTTGTGATCTCCATCTGTCAAATAAATAAATAAAAATATTTTTTTAAAAAAAGAAAGAAAGTGAGGGGATAGAGAAATATTTATGCAAATGAGTGTCAAAAGAAAGCCAGAGTAACATTACTTATACTGGACAAAACAGACTTTAATATTATAAGAGACAAAGGACATGATATAATAATAAAAGAGAAAATCCAACAAGAAGATACAACAATTGTAAATATTTATGCACCCAACATGGGGGCACCCAAATACATAAAACAGTAACAGACATAAAGGAAATAATTGATAACAATACAATAATAGTACGGGACTTTAACACCCCATTCACATCAATGCACAGATCATCTAAACAGCATATCAGTAAGGAAACAATGGCTCTGACTGACACATTGGACCACAAGGTCTTATTCAGAACATATCAACCTAAAACAGAAGAAAACACATTCTTTTCAAGTTCACATGACACATTCTCCAGAATAGATCATATATAAGGCCCCAAAACAGGCCACAACAAATACAAGAAGATTGAATTCATACCATGCACCTTTTCTGGCCACAATGCTATGAAACTAGAAGTCAACCACAAGAAAAAAATCTGGAAAGACCACAGATACATGGAGAGTAAATAAAATGATACTAAACAATGAATACGTCAACTGGGAAATCAAAAAAGAAATTTAAAAATACATGGAAACAAATGAAAATGAAAACACAACATTCTGAAACACTTGGGATGCAGCAAAAACAGGGAAATATATAGCAATACAGGACTAACTCAACAAGCAAGAAAAAAGGGAGGAGTCAAGATGGTGGAGAAATAGCAGGCTGAGATGACATCAGTTAGCAGGAGATCAGCTAGATAGCTTATCAAACCATTGTGAACACCTACAAATCCAACAAGAGATTGAAGAGAAGAGGAGCAACAATTCTAGAAACAGAAAATCAACCACTTTCTAAAAGGTAGTACTGGCGGAGAAGTGAATCCAAAGCGATGGGAAGATAGACTGTGGGGGGAGGGGCCGGCTCCCGGCAAGTGACAGAACAACGGAGCACAAAATCAGGACTTTTAAAAGTCTGCTCCACTGGGGTGCCTGGATGGTTCAGTGGGTTAAGCCTCTGCCTTAAGCTCAGGTCATGATCTCAGGGTCCTGGGATCGTGCCCCACGTCAGGTTCTCTGAGCCACAGGGAGCCTGCTTCCCCCCACCCACCCCCCGCCCGCTGCCTGCCTCTCTGCCTACTTGTGATCTCTGTCTGTTAAATAGATAAATAAAATCTTTAAAAAAAAAAAAAAGTCTGTTCCACTGAGGGACATCGCTCCAGATGCTAAACCAGGTTAAAACCCACATGGGGTCAGCATAGCCTCAGGTCCTGCAGGGTCACAGAAGGATCGGAGGTGTCTGAGTGTTGCAGCACTCACAGGTATTAGATCAGGGAAGCCAGGTACAGAGACAGAGCCGAGGACTGAGCTCTCAACTTGGGGTTACCTTGAACCATAGTCCATGGCACAGGCCACTCCTCTGTGAGTGGGGTCCCCACAAGATCTGGGTAGACACCACCTGGAAAAGCTCAGGGATCTGCGGGGTTCGGAGACTCCAAGCAGAGCTGCATGACAGAGACAAAGATGCTTGGTCATAGGCTGGGTGAGCTCGGCCCACAGCCAGAGGCCAGGGAGACGGGAGTGACTGAGCACTTTTCTCTGAGGGCACACCAAGGGGGGGGGGGCGCCAAGCTGTCAGCTCCTCCAGGCTGGAGATTGGGAGGCCTCCATTTTCATTCCCATCCTCCGAAAATCTATAGGAAGCATTCAGGGAACAAAAGCTCCCAAAAGTGAACTCAAGTGGATTACTTAGCCTGGCCCCTGGTAAGGGTGGTACAATTCCGCCTCAGGCAAAGACACATGAGAATCACTACAACAGGCCCCTCCCCCAGAAGATAAATAAGAAATCCAGCCAAGACCAAGTTCACATACCAAGGAGAACAGCAGAATTCCAGAGGAGGAGAAAGCAAAGCAAGGAATTCATGGCTTTCTCCCCATGATTCTTTAGTCTTGCAGTTAATTAATTTTTGTAAATTTTTTTTTGCTTCTGCTAAATTTTTTTTAACTTTTACCATTTCCTCTTTTAATATTTTTTAATTAGTTTATCTTAACAATACCTTTCATTTAAAAATAATAATCTTTTTTGAACATTTATTAACATACTCATATTTGATCCTTCATTGTATCTAACTTTATTTTTTGTATACACATAGGGTTTTTTCTTCTAAAAAATTTGGGGTACAACTTCTTCAAAGAGATCAAAATATACCATAAATCTAGCTCCAGGATTGTTCAAGTATCAAGCCCATGCAAATTCTCTCCACTTTCTTTTTCTTTATTCTCCTAACCAACTTAATTTATCAACTTCTTTTTTAGAAATTTAAAAAAAATTTTTTTCAACTTTATAGGCATATTCCATCCCTTCATTGTGTTTACCCTTATATATGTTTTTCATTCTTTAAGATTTTCATTTTTAAGATTTCATTCTTAATTCCCAAAATTAAGTGGGTGACCCTATTCTAGTCACCAGTCTAATATATATATATTTTTTTCTTTTTTATATTTTTTCTTTATTTGTCTTCTTTTTTTATTTTTTTTCTGAACTTCTTTTTATCCCCTTTCTTCCCCCCTCTCCCACGATTAGGGGTCTCTTCTGATTTGGTTAAACCACAATTTCCTGGGGTCTTTGCCACACTTTTAGTATTTTATCTGCTCCTTCATATATTCTTATCTGGACAAAATGACAAGGTGGAAAAACTCACCACAAAAAAAAGAACAAGAGGCAGCACCAAAGGCTAGGGGCCTAATCAATATGGACATTGGTAATATGACAGATCTAGAGTTCAGAATGACAATTCTTAAGGCTCTAACCGGGCTCAAAAAATGCATGGAAGATAATAGGGAAACCCTCTCTGGAAAAATAAAAGCCCTTTCTGGAGAAATAAAAGAACTAAAATCTAACCAAGTTGAAATTTTAAAAAGCTTTTAATGAGGTTCAATAAAAAAATGGAGGCTCTTACTGCTAGGATAAATGAGGCAAAAGAAAGAATTAATGATATAGAAGACCAAATGACAGAGAATAAAGAAGCTGAGTAAAGAGAGACAAACAAATACTGGACTACAAGGAGAGAATTTGAGAGATAAGTGACACCATAAGATGACACAACATTAGAATAATTGGGATTCCAAAAGAAGAGAGAGAGAGGGGAGCAGAAGGCATATTGGAGAGAATTATTATAGAGAATTTCCTTAATATGGCAATGGAACAAGCATCGAATTCCAGGAGGTGCAGAGAACTCCCCTCAAAATCAATAAGAATAGATCAACACCCCGTCACCTAATAGTAAAATTTACAAGTTTTGGCGACAAAGAGAAAACCCTGAAAGCAACCCAGGAAAAGAAGTCTGTAACATACAATGGTAAAAATATTAGATTGGCAGCAGACTTATCCACAGAGACCTGGCAGGCCAGAGAGAACTGGCATGATATATTCAGAGCACTAAATGAGAAAAACATGTAGCCAAGAATACTATATCCAGGTAGGCTATCATTGAAAATAGGAGGAGAGATAAAAAGCTTCCAGGCAAACACCAAACCAGCTCTACAGGAAATATTGAAAGGGGTCCTCTCAGCAAAGAGAGACTCTAAAAGTAGTAGATCAGAAAGGAAAGAGACAATACAAGGGCACTAAATTCATATCTCTCAATAGTTACCCTGAATGTAAATGGGCTAAATGCCCCCAATCAAAAGACACAGGGTATCAGAATGGATTAAAAAAAAAAATCAATATGCTGCCTACAAGAAACTCATTTTAGACTCAAAGACACCTCCAGATTTAAAGTGAGGGGGGTGGAAAACAATTCACCATGCTAATGGACATCAGAAGAAAACTGGGGTGGCAATCCTTATATCATATCAATTAGATTTTAAGCCAAAGACTATAATAAGAGATGAGGAAGGACACTGTATCATACTCAAAGTGTCTGTCCAACAAGAAGATCTAACAGTTTTAAATATTATGCCCCGAACGTGGGAGCAGCCAACTATATAAACCAATTAATAACAAAATCAAAGAAACACATCAACAGTAATACAATAATAGTAGGGGACTTTAACACTCCCCTCACTGAAATGGATAGATCATCTAAGCAAAAGATCAACAAGGAAATAAAGGCCTTAAATGACACACTCAACCAGATGGACATCACAGATATATTCAAACATTCAATCTCAAAGCAACAGAATTCACATTCTTCTCTACTGCACATGGAACATTCTCCAGAATAGATCACATCCTGAGTCATAAATCAGGTCTCGATTGGGATCATCCCTGCATATTTTCTGACCACAATGCTCTGAAGCTAAAACTCAATCACAAGAGGAAATTTGGAAAGAACCCAAATACATGGAGACTAAACAGCAACCTTCTAAAGACTGAATGGGTCAACCAGGAAATTAAGGAAGCCCTGAAAAAATTCATGGAAAGAAATGATCATGAAAACACAACAGTTCAAAATCTGTGAGACACAGCAAAGGCAGTCCTGAGAGGAAAATATATAGCGGTGCAAGCCTATCTCAAGAAACAAGAACAGTCTCAAATACACAACCTAACCCTACACCTAAAGGAGCTGGAGAAAGAACAACAAAGAAAGCCTACACCCAGCAGGAGAAGAGAAATCATAAAGATCAGAGCAGAAATCAATGAAATAGAAACCAAAAAAAGGTAGAACAAATCAACGAAACTAGGAGCTGGTTCTTTGAAAGAATTAATAAGATTGATAAGCCCCTGGCCAGACATTTCAAAAAGAAAAGAGAAAGGTCCCAAATAAATAAAACCATGAATGAAAGAGAAGAGATCACAACCAACACCAAGGAAATACAAACAATTATAAGAACATACTATGAGCAACCCTATACCAACAAATTTGACAATCTGGAAGAAATGGATGCATTCCTAGAGACATATAAACTACCACAACTGAACCAGGAAGAAATAGAAAACCTGAACAGACCCATAACGAGTAAGGAGATTGAAACAGTCATCAAAAATCTCCAAACAAACAAAAACCCAGGGCCAGAAGTCTTCCCAGGGGGAATTCTACCAAGCATTTGAATAAGAATTAATTCCTATTCTCCTGAAACTGTTCCAAAAAATTGAAATGGAAGGAAAACTTCCAAACTCATTTGATGAGGCCAGCATCACCTTGATCCCAAAACCAGACAAGGATCCCATCAAAAAAGAGAATTACAGACCAATATCCTTGATGAACACAGATGCGAAAATTCTCACCAAAATACTAACCAATAGGATTCAACAGTACATTAAAAGGATTATTTACCATGACCAAGTGGGATTTATTCCAGGGCTGCAAGAGGTTGGTTCAACGTTCGCAAATCAATCAATGTGATACAATAAATTGATAAAAGAAAGAACAAGAACCATATGATACTCTCAAGAGATGCTGAAAAAGCATTTGACGAAGTGCAGCATCCCTTCCTGATCAAAACTCTTCAAAGTGTAGGGATAGAGGGCACATACCTCAATATCATCAAAGCCATCTATGAAAAATGCACCACAAATATCATTCTCAATGGAGAAAAACTGAAAGCTTTTCCACTAAGGTCAGGAACATGACAGGGATATCCGTTATCACCACTGCTATTCAACATAGTAGTAGAAGTCCTAGCCTCAGCAATCAGACAACCAAAATAAATTAAAGGCATCCAAATAGGCAAAGAAGAAGTCAAACTATCACTCTTCACAGATGATATGATCCTATATGTGGAAAACCCAAAAGACTCCACTCCAAAACTGCTAGAACTTGTACAGGAATTCAGTAAAGTGTCAGGATATAAAATCAATGCACAGAAATCAGTTGCATTTCTTTACACCAACAACAAGACAGAAGAAAGAGAAATTAAGGAGTCAATCCCATTTACAATTGCACCCAAAACTATAAGATACCTAGGAATAAACCTAACCAAAGAGGCAAAGAATCTGTACTCAGGAAACTATAAAGTACTCATGAAAGAAACTGAGGAAGACACAA
>NC_081560.1:51311127-51312818 GCF_022355385.1 Mustela nigripes
AGTAAGGAGTCAATCCCATTTACAATTGCACCCAAAACTATAAGATACCTAGGAATAAACCTAACCAAAGAGGCAAAGAATCTGTACTCAGGAAACTATAAAGTACTCATGAAAGAAACTGAGGAAGACACAATGGAAATGGAAATGCAAAAATGTTCCATGGTCATGGATTGGAAGAACAAATATTGTGAAAATGTCTATCCTACCTAAAGCAATCTACACATTCAATGCAATCCCTATCAAAATTCCATCCATTTTTTTCAAAGAAATGGAACAAATAATCCCAAAATTTATATGGAACCAGAAAAGACCTCGAATAGCCAAAGGAATATTGAAAAAGAAGGCCAAAGTTTGGCATCACAATTCCAGACTTCAAGCTCTACTACAAAGCTGTCATCATCAAGACAGTATGGTATTGGCACAAAAACAGACACATAGATCAATGGAACAGAATAGAGAGCCCAGAAATAGACCCTCAACTCTATGGTCAACTAATCTTCGACAAAGCAGGAAAAAATGTCCAATGAAAAAAGACAGCCTCTTTAATAAATGGTATTGGGAAAATTGGATAGCCACATGCAGAAGAATGAGAACTGGACCATTTCCTTACACCACACCAAAAATAGACTCAAAATGGATGAAGGACCTCAATGTGAGAAAGGAATCCATCAAAATCCTTGAGGAGAACACAGGCAGCAACCTCTTCTACCTCAGCCACAGCAACTTCTTTTAGGAACATCGCCAAAGGCAAGGGAAGCAAGGGCAAAAATGAACTATTGGGATTTCATCAAGATCAAAAGCCTTTGCACAGCAAAGGAAACAGTTAACAAAACCAAAAGACAACTGACAGAATGGGAGAAGATATTGGCAAACAACCTATCAGATAAAGGGCTAGTGTCTAAAATCTATAAAGCCTTATCAAACTCAATACCCAAAGAACAAATAATCCAATCAAGGAATGGGCAGAGGACATGAACAGACATTTCTGCAAAGAAGACATCCAGATGGCCAACAGACATGAAAAAGTGCTCCACATCACTCGGCATCAGGGAAATACAAATCAAAACCACAATGAGTTACCACCTCACTCCAGTCAGAATGGCTAAAATTAACAAGTCAGGAAATGACAGATGTTGGCAAGGATGCGGAGAAAGGGGAACCCTCCTACACTGTTGGTGGGAACGCAAGCTGGTGCAGTCACTCTGGAAAACAGCATGAAGGTTCCTCAAAAAGTTGAAAATAGAGCTACCCTATGACCCAGCAATTGCACTACTGGGTATTTACCCTAAAGATACAAATGTAGTGATCCAAAGGAGCACATGCACCCGAATGTTTATAGCGGCAATGTCCACAATAGCCAAACTAACAAACTAAGGAAAGAACCTAGATGTCCATTAAACAGATGAATGGATAAAGAAGTGGTATATATACACAATGGATTACTATGCAGCCATCAAAAGAAATGAAATCTTGCCATTTGCGATGACATGGATGGAACTAGAGGGTATCATGCTTAGCAAAATAAGTCAATCAGAGAAAGACCACTATCATATGATCTCCCTGATATGAGGAAGTGGAGATGCAACATGGGGGGTTTGGGGAGTAGGAAAAGAATAAATGAAACAAGATGGGATCTGGAGGGAGACAAACCATAAGTGACTCTTAATCTCACAAAACAAACTGAGGGTTGA
>NC_081560.1:51312918-51324892 GCF_022355385.1 Mustela nigripes
TCAGAGAAAGACCACTATCATATGATCTCCCTGATATGAGGAAGTGGAGATGCAACATGGGGGGTTTGGGGAGTAGGAAAAGAATAAATGAAACAAGATGGGATCTGGAGGGAGACAAACCATAAGTGACTCTTAATCTCACAAAACAAACTGAGGGTTGCTGGGGGTCGGGGGGGTCGGGAGAGGGTGGTGAGGTTATGAACATTGGGAAGGGTATGTGCTATGGTGAGTGCTGTGAAGTGTGTAAACCTGGCAATTCACAGACCTGTACCCCTGGGGATAAAAATATAACATATGTTTATTAAAAAAAAATTTTTTAAAGAAAAAATAATAATAAATTAATTAAGTAATATTAAATAAATAAATCAGTAAATAACACCTCTAGCACTATTGAATGAATTGCTCAGAATTAGAAACAAAAATATGGGTCCTCTTATTATTATTATTGTCACCTGCATTTGAAAACATTCCATCCATGGGGTGCCTGGGTTGCTCAGTGGGTTAAGCCTCTGCCTTCAACTCAGGTCATGATCTCAGGGTCCTGGGATGGAACCCTGCTTCGGGCTTTCTGCTCGGCAGGGAGCCTGCTTCTCCCTCTCTCTCTCTGCCTGCCTCTCTGCCTACTTGTAATCTCTGTCAAATAAATGAATAAAATCTTAAAAATAATTCCATCCATAAACTAAATGTTTTGGCAATAATTTTTGACTTATCTAGTTAATTATTTCCAAAAGAGAAAAGACCAGTCTTTTTAAGCTGCCCCCACATAAAATGGCTAATATATTGAACTTTCTTGATAGACAATATATCACAATAAGGCAAATTTTACCATGTGTAACAGAATCAAATTCATCATAATCAAAAGCCATTTTATATATCATTAATACTGTTTGTAAGTTTTGATAGCTTAAAAATTTATCCTATAAAGGTGGATTAGATGTTCTTAATTTGACCAGGCAGGACAAATAACTGAAAACAATTTTTGGTGTTTCCTAGTGTATCTAAGATACAATGTATTTTAAAATAGTGTCTTTCTTATCCTGCTGGCTGAATTTATCCCCAGTGAGCTTTTCTTATTAACTCAGGCTGGCTTCTGATTTGAGACAATATTTAAAATCACACAATATGTGGGTTCTAATCCTTAATACAACCAGTTGATACATGGAATTTCTCTCTTCAGATTCCCTCTGAGCCCTCATATTGATTCTTATGTCCATTTTTCCACCCTCTTGGAGGATGTCAGTAAAACAATTTTTACCATTCTCTGAGGTTCCCTCTCACTCTCCAATCCCAACAGGCTGAGGATGACATATCTGGTTTGTGGAAGAAGAACAACTATCATGGCTCATGATTTGTTTCCTTCCTACCACTCAGAAGCAGACCAAGGAAAACTCTTCAGCTGCCCCACCTACAAGTGGGAAGCTGTATTATTCAGTATTCTCAAGAGAACAAAACCAATAGGAGAATGAATGATTGATTAATTTGTATATATATATACATATTTGACATATATATGTCATTTGACATATATAAGTATGTGTATATATATACACATATGTGTGTATATATGTGTGTGTATATAAATATATAAATATATATATATATATATATAATAAAGAGTTTCATTACAAGGAATTGACTCACACAACTATGGAAGCTGAGAATGAATTCTCAAGATCTGTAGTCAGCAAGTGAAGATTCACGAGAGTCAATGGTACAGTTCAAGTCTGAGTCTGAAGGCCTGAAAACCGGAAGCGCTGATGTTGTTATAAGAGAATTCTTTTTTTTCCTCAGCCTTTTATTCTACTCAGGCCTTCAGTTGATTCAATGAGGGCCAAGCACATTAGAACAATGTAGAACAATGTAAAACAATGTAAAGCAATCTGCTTCACTCAGTCTAATGATTCAAATATTAATCTCATACAAAAACACCCTCAAAGACACACCTAGAATAATGTTTCACCAAATATCTGGCACTCCATTGCCCAGTCAAATTGACACTTAAAATTAACCATCACAAAGGCCAAGTCAGTTCAGTTCAGGAAGAGTACCTCCAGTACAAACCACCTTCTCTAATCCACTTTCATAGTGAATCTCAAATTGGAGTAAAAGACTCACTCCACTTTACCCAGCACATGAGAACTATGTCTAAAGTTGATCAAAACTGGAAGAGGATCTGTTTAATTATCAAGCCTCCACAAGCAATCTTATATAATAGTTATTAACACTTATTTTTCCTAATTTCTTCTGATCCTTCTTCCAATTTTTTTAAAGATTTATTTTACTTATTATTTGAGAGAGAGAGAGCACACAGGGTGGGAGGGTCAAAGGGAGAGGGAGAGAGAGAATCTTAAGTAGACTCTGTGCTGAGCATGGAGCCTAATACAAGGCTCCATCTCACAACCCCAAGATCATGGACCATCATACCCATAAACCAGCCCCAAAGCAGTATCTTCCAAAGTGCAATCTCTTACCTCTTACTCAGTTTCTTTTTTATTATTTTTAAATATTTTATTTATTTGTTTATTTGACAGAGATCACAAGTAGGCAGAGAAGCAGGCAGAGAGAGAGGAGGAAGCAGGCTCCCCACTGAGCAGAGAGCCCGATGCGGGACTCGATCCGAGGACCCTGGGTTCATGACCCGAGGCGAAGGCAGAGGCTTTAATCCACTGAGCCACCCAGGTGCCCCTCTTACTCAGTCTCTTAGCCTCTTACTCAGTGATTTTGAATCAGCCTAGGGTGGAGCCTTGAAATCCATTTCTCTTAACTTTTCCCAGGTAATTCTGACATGCACCCAGATATAAGGACTCCTGCCCTAAATAGCAAATACTGGTTCTAGGTGACCAAGTATGCACCAACACACACCCACACCCACAGACACACACACACACACAGAGACACATACACATAGTTTCCTTCTGATTTGATTATGCTTACCTTCTCTCCCTGTCTAATATTCCCTTTCTGCCTGAATTTAGACCCAGTTCATTTGGGTCGTCCTCCTGCCTGCCTTGGCTCATTGGACCTTGGGCACATGTGCATTTGGTAGCTTTTTTCACTCCTCTGTTCTTCTTCCAGAGTGGCAACTCCCCACTCTGCCTCCTTGGCCCTCTAGAGCAACCTGGATCCCAAATATCCCTCGTCTACTCCAAAGAGATGAAGGCATTCAAGCAGTCAATTAATGTCTTTACCAAAACTCCAGTATAAAGCACAGCACTATAAGCAAGCCTGAGGGAGCAGGGGACAGAGACCTAACTATTGATACCTCCTGTTTCTTTCTATGAGAGCCAAGGGACCCCTCCCACCACTCACCTAATATGTAGTTTAAACATAATCCCATTTTTTTCATTACACAGGTAATACACAAATATAATCTCACTGTAAAATAACTTAAAACAATACTGATAGGCTAAAGCTGCAACGCCCTGTTTCTAGTCCCCTCCCCATAAGTAATTGATAAAAAATCAGTCTGGTGTACATTTTTCTATCTATATATATTAAGTTAAATAAATGGTTCTTAAGGCAGGAGAGGATTTTGCTCCCCAGGGGACATTTCACAGTATCTGAAGACATTTTTGATTATCACAACTGGGAAGTGATAACAAGAGCCAGTGAATAGAGGTCAGTGATACTGGTAAGCATCCTATAATGCACAAGACAGCCCCCACAACAAAAATTAGCTGGCCCAAAATGTAATAGTGCCATGGCTAAGAAACCCTGCATTAAACTATATGAAACTACCAATGTCTAAACAATTCTGACCTTCAAAAAGGCAATTTTATATGGCACAACATAATAAAAAAATATTTGTAGAGAGACAAAAATAATATATATAAGAGAGAAAAATAATATACTTTTAAGTGAAAAATATTATATAATTATAATTATATAGTATATAATATATTAAAATATTTTATTGTACTATTATATACTATTGACATTATTTAGTAATATGTTATATAATATACAGCTATAGTTATATTCTATTTACATATAATTACATGTATTACTATATATTATATATTAAAATTATACATTGTATATAAATTTTTTTAAGAGAGAGATTGCATGAGTAGGAGTGGTGAGGGGGTTTTGCAGAGGGAGATGGAGAGAAAGAATCTCTGGCACCTAGTGTGGAGCCCAGTGTGAGGCTTGATCTTACAACCCGGAGATCTTGACCTAAGCCCAAATCAAGAGTGGTATGCTTCAGTCAATACAGAGCTACACATGTGCCCCCTTTCTTGTGGCTGTTTTACATAAATGTATTAGAACATATGTCTTATTATACAACTTTCTTTTTTTCTTTAACAATATGCCTAGCAGACTCTCCATGCCCGGAGCCAGAGGTCTGCCTGATTCTTTTCTAACTGCTATAATGTATTTATTGCTGAAAAAGCTCCTTGTGGTCCTTAAACCAGTGCTTTTCAGAGGGATGTGGCTATTTCCAGTTCCTCACTGCTATAAACAAGGCTGCAAAGAGCATCCTGACCCACTCCCTTCTCCCCACACTGGTTAGGTCGCAGGTATTACTGAGAGAGGAAGGGGTTTGCCCCCAAGGGAGGGCAGAGAGTCTGCTTCCTCCCTTGGTCCTCCTTAAGGCCTAGTTGCCATCAACTGTATTGCCTCCTTCCCCTCATGGCAGCAACCATTTCATGCCACAAGCATTTACCACAGAGGGGTGTGAATTCTGAAAGCTATTTGTTAGATGGCCACCCCCCTATTCTCATGGGTGGGTAAAAAGCTCAGGAAGCAATTTATACCACTTGCCTGCCTTTCAGGCCTTCTCTAAGCTGCTGGAAGTTTCTGTCACACCTCTGAAACCTACTCAGATGTCAACACATCACTCAGCACAACAACCCCCACATACATTTTCTAAGCATCCAGTATCAATATAGTCAAAGAACAAGAGCCTTTGCATTTCCACAAATGGCTTAAGGGCATTAATTATCATGGAAAACTACACACCAACTGTTGAGAAACAAAAAGACACCCCTCCCCACGAGTTCCAAGAGAATAGCATATTGTCATCTGAAAGAGTAATTTATTTCCACATAATTGGCTCTATAAAGGGCATCTTTGGTGTCTAATTCCCTAAATAACTCAAGGCCTAGTGTAGCTAGTTCTGACCCCACAGGGGAAGGAGAGATGTAATTAATTGACTCATTTTTGATTAATGCATTCCAGCTTTCCTTTACTGCCACCTTTCTAGGAGAGAATTGGCCAGCCCTGTGACTCTATTTCCAAGGACCTAATTCGTTTAAAATACACAAAGAAATGTGGATGATAAGACGTTGGTTGTTCATGGGATACCCCAGAGGCTGCAACTTTCCTGTGTGTCCTGTACATCTCAGAAGACTATTTGAGAGAGGGATTTTGTTTGGTTCTTGGCAATAAGATCTTTAATACACAGTAGTAGAGGCCTGTTTTTGTTGTTGTTTTGCTTGTTTATTTTTGGTTTCCTGGTTTATTTAACAACTGTGGTACCTAAAAGAGGTAGGAATGGAAGAAAGGAGGAGAAGAAAGAAAGAAAATACCCCAAAAAGCACTTAAAGTGGCCTCACCTCTTCACATAGTATAAAGGCTATCTATTTTGGGGTCACACCCAACCAATGTATTTTTATGAGCAAAGACTATAATGAAGCACAAACTGCAAAGTTTTTTGTCTTGGTTATTTGTGAACATCCTATTGTGTCCTTTTTGTTTTTTTTTTAAAGATTTTATTTATTTATTTGACAGACAGGGATCACAAGTAGGCAGAGACACAGGCAGAGAGGAGGAAGCAGGCCTCCCGTCGAGCAGAGAGCCCAATGTAGGGCTCGATCCCAGGACCCTGAGATCATGACCTGAGCCGAAGGCAGAGGATTAACCCACTGAGCCACCCAGGCGCCCCCCTATTGTGTCCTTTTAATACCTCTTATCTGAGCTCAGATTCATGGAAAAGAGTAGCTCAATGACTTGCAAATTCAAACATATTTCTTTAATCATCCAGTGCCATTTTTTTAAA
Source organism: Mustela nigripes (assembly GCF_022355385.1). Taxonomy (NCBI): domain Eukaryota; kingdom Metazoa; phylum Chordata; class Mammalia; order Carnivora; family Mustelidae; genus Mustela; species Mustela nigripes. The sequence goes on from NC_081560.1 coordinate 51,318,920, forward strand.
GCAAGACTAGATACTAGGTGCTCTCTCATTTTCCTATTTCCCCTATTTCTCTATCAAAACCATACAGTCCCATGTGCCCCATTCTCAGTCTTGCTAGATAATTGAATTCATATTTAGATAATTGTGCTGCCCACACCTCCCATGGGTGAATTATATTCACCAGTTCCTAGTTTTATTATTCCAAGGAGATATATATTGGTGTCTTTAATAGGCACCCTGATAAATTCTCTATTACCCTATTATTCTGTTTCCAAAGTCATCATTCTCTTCCCCTCCCAACTCTTTCTCAGGTCTATGATAACTGGATTGGACTTTCAACTCTTATGCATTTCCTTATAGACCCTAGACAATCACAGTATGATCTCAGGATCTCCAAAAGCAACAAATGGGGTCTTCAACATAAAGATAATAGCTAGAACCTTTCAAGACCTCCTAAAACAATGACAACTTCTAAATAACAAACCTTCAAATGAGTATAGTTCATGTATCAGTTGATACCTGTAGGAACCCAGGGAAGAAAATGTCAATGGGGAGGTCATTCACATCCTGCTTCAAGAAGTTTACTTAGACATATTTTTACATTTTATAGATGAGAAATTTGGCGATTAGGAGTAAGTATCCACCTTCATGCAACCCAGTCAATGACACAAATTCTCACTGACCAGCAAATTTATAATTCTTTTGTTGATACTGATTCAGTTTTTTTAAAAAAATGAAACATATGCAACTTGAGGAATCAAGGTCATAAGGGGTAAGGCAGGAATGACACAGCAAAGCCTATAAATTCCAAACTGATGAGAATGCTCTGTGAAACCATACAAGTTCCAAGGCCTCTTGGGTACTCACCTTAGCAAGATCCTCACCTCTCACAGTTTTAAAGATCTAAACTCCTAGCAGATTTTATGTCCAAACCCTTGACATAGTCATCATTACCTCTCTTTAGCAAAAGTTCACAAACTAGCACTACACATGAGGATCACTTGGGAAGCTTTTAACAAATACAAATGTCCAGCTCCCAAGAGATATGATTTAGGTAGGCTAGGGTAGCGCCCTGGCATCAATATTAATTAAAAACCTCTCAGATGACTCTCATGGTCAACCAAGGCTGAGAACCACTGGTCCATAGGCATCTTTGGTCTACAGCTACTATTAATGGTCAGAAAAGCTCTGACTCTCTTCTCTGCCCCTCTTGGGGCCTATCCTCTGAAGTTCCTTCTGATAATTCCCTCTATGAAGGCCTTCCAAAATTGCCTTCTCAAAATTCTTTCCAATTAATAAATATGAGCTTTTTCACAGGGAGTAGAGAACAGCAAGCGGACTGTGGACAAAGGGAAATTTTGCACTATTACCTATTATTGAAAATTTATTTAGCACTCACAATGTGCTGAAATAAAGAATTTTGAGATTGCCTATCTGGTTATCAGTTGGTATGAGCACAGTCCGTCATGTGGTTTTATATCCCTCTATTTAACTGCCTGTGAAGTTAATAGGTAGATGCAATGCTGGAGTTGAGCTGGTTCAACTCTGAACTCAATATTCAGCTTCTAAAGATATGAGAAGTTGTTGCCTCTAAGATTGCAAAAATCCAATTAAGTATCACTTTCCCCTGCTGCTAGATAGACTTAGACCCTGGAAGTAATGTTATCGATACCACGTGAACATCCAGAACAAACACCAGGCCTCTTTTACTGAAATCACACCCCAGCCAGCAATTAAACAGAAAGTGCAAGAATATTAATTCAACCCCCTGGCTTTTTGTTGTCAGACAAAATACTACAAGAAACAGAGGATGATGTGGGCCAGACAATAAATTTAAAAAGAAAAATGTATCATTATTCTCTTTTCTTTTTCAAAGAGGAGGCATTCAAGGTCAACAAAACAGATTACACAGATATTTTCCCAAAAGATGTCCTTTGGGATCCACTGCCCCAACCTATGTGCTCCCCCATGTGTTCTCTACTGTAATTAAGATACATGCACTTTTCTGAGCTTTCAAAGTTGCTGACAGACAGCTCAGCTGCCAACAAAGTATAAAATGCCAAAGGCAGATGCTCAATGTTAGATGGTGCCCCAGGCAATGCCAGAGTGTGCAGCTACACCTGGGACCTAGTCAGACTACAAAGCAGGGTGTTAAACAGTTTCAAGACAAAAACTGGCATTTGATTTAGATTGCTGTTTTTCCTTTAAAATATGGGTGTTCCCTAGACTGAACAATTTCATCTGGTTCTTGGCACTTACCCCACCAAACCCTAACAGTCAAGCCTCCAAACCTCCTTTAGGAGCTCTTTCCTCCTCAAAGTGACTTAGGATGGCCCCAGTTCCATTTCTGTTCTAAAGCATGAGTCTGACGCCTCACATTGTGAGTAAAAGAAAATAGGGTGGCTGTAATGGACTGAACTGCATTCCCCCCAAATTCATATGTTGAAATCCTAACACCCAATACCTCAGAATGGGACTGCATTTGGAGATGGGATCTTTCAAGAATTGATTACATTAAAATGAGGCCGTTAGAGTGGGTCCTAATCTAAGCTTACAGCTGTCCTTATAAAAAGAGGAAACTTGGACATATAAAAGAGACACCAGGGATACACACAAAGAGAAAAGAGACCACATGAGGACACAGTAAAAAGACAGCCACTTGGCAGCCAAGGAGGGAGGGATCAAGAGAAACCAAACCTGTCAACACTTCGATCTTCGACATCCAGGCTCCTGACCTATAAGAAAATAAATTTTTATTGTTAAAGGCATCCACTTTGTGGTGGTGTTGTTACAGCAGCCCTAGAAAACTAATACAGAGGCCCCTATATTATAATTAAACATTGTATTGACATAAAAATCAGAGAGTAGTCATCTTTTTGTTGTTGAAGAAGACTAAGAAACTTCAAGAGTGTTCACTATGAGGGGACCTGGTATTCCTACAGTGACATCTTGAACCACACCTGTTCATAAATACCGGGAATCCCAGCCAGCCTTGGAAAGTGTTCTTGGGTGTTTGCTAGACCTTGAAGGATCTGAATACAATCACAAAAGTGACAGTTATTTCACAGACCAGAGCAAAGCTCCATTTGGGCTAGTGGGGGGTTGGGGAGGTCTCATAATCCTTATCAATCAGAGGTGAAAAGTGAGGTAAAGTCAATTAGTTCTGAGAACTTTAAGGTGAAGTGCCCTCAGAAGAGTCTTTTGTCATCCTGGCACTTAAGAAAAGCTGGGGGTTGGGCACCTGGATGGCTCAGTTGTTAAGTGCCTGCCTTTGGCTCAGGTCATGATCCCAGGGTCCTGGAATTGAGCCCAGCATTGGGCTCCCTGCTTAGCTAGAAGCCTGCTTCTCCCTCTTCCACTCCCGCTACTTATGTTCCCTCTCTTGCTGTGTCTCTCTCTGAGAAGAAATCTTTAAAAAGAAATTTTTAAAAAGAAAAACATCTTTTAAAAATCTTTAAAAAGAAAAGCTGGGGGAGTGAGCAGCAACACTCCAGTGCTGTGGAGGCCTGGCCCCCCGCTCACAAATGACCACGGGCCCTGAAAGAAGAATCTCTCAGACACCTGTCACATATTCAGACTCCGCCTCCAGAAAGGGTCCCCCCAACTTGGACCCTAAAGTCACTTATGCAACACTAAAACCTTTTTACAAAACTTTATTACTATCTTATACTTATTACTGCCCAAACTTGTCTATATTTACCAACCTGAAAATATCTGCCAGTCAAATGTAAATTCTAGTAACCTGCTCTACTGCTGGAATTGGGATGAGGGGGTGGGGTGGGGGTTGGGAGTGTCCTATATCAGCCTGAATGACACCATATTTAATCTCCCAAGGTACTGTCTCATCAGATTTGCACAAAACTTTCCTGACTTCCTAGAATGACAAACTTCTTTCGTGCTACAAGTCACAAGACAGGTTCACAGCTGAGCCAATTCTCTCCATTAAGGGTCCCAAAAGAATCTCTTATATGATCTCCCTACTCTACCTACCAAGTGACTTCTTTTCAATTTAAACAACTTCTACTGCTTAGAATTTTCTATATTATATTGAAATATAATGTATATTTTATAGAACAAAATACCTCATTTTGTTCTATCATTTCTCTCCTTGTTTTTCCTTGGATTTCCATTATAGTTTTAAATATTATTCTTTGTTTTGATTAATCTTCAGTTTGTCATCACTTCTAAACTTTAATTTTCAGTTTCTGGGCTCCACATTATTGCCTAACCCTTAGACAAGAGGAAAATGAACTTTGAATACATCAAAGTGGTCCTATTTGAAGGATCCTTGAAGATCACATTAAAAAGTCATTTTGTGTTGTGCGTATCCACACACATGTACAAGTATACATGCCTCATTTACCAACCTTGAAGTTGGCTTCTCTGTATACACAAGGTTTCCTTCAAGCAGAACCTCCTTGTATTGTTTTCCTTGAGGAAAAAGAGCTTTCTTTTCCCTTCTTAGAAATTTGTTCTTCTAAGAACACTTAATTTGGGGAGGAGGAACATCTAAATTCTTTGAAACACTTTTTTACTAGTTTATAATTTCTTTTTGATTCAAGTCCACTTGGTTTCTTGATTCTCCCCTACTTTAGTTTCATCATTGCTAGCATAGAGTATGGCAGCAGCAAAGACAATTATCTCGGCAAGCTGTCTCACAAACATCTCATCACCTATCTGATTTACTCTTACCTCACTTCCAAAGTATCCTGACAAATCCCTCTCAAAATTAGATGGCTTTCCTTAGCAGATATGTCCTCAGTTTCTAAGAATCTGTCCTTTTATCTCCCCAACAAACATCTTCCTTCCTAGATAAAGCTGCATCATCCAATATATATCTTGTGAGTATATACATATATATTTTTTCTTTTTTTTAATTTTCTGGACTTTCTTGTGTTAACAGGATCTTCCCTCTGTTTTTCCTAGACATTTCCTAGTTGTGGTAATTCAGATAAATGATAAGATTGATCTCACTTGAGCATTACCAAAAAACCCATAGGAAAAGTACCACTGTGATCATTCTATATTAAGTATCTGAAGGCTCAAAAAAGGGAATTCACTTTCCCAAAGTAGTAAAGCCAGAATCGAAATCTGGTCAGTGGTACCAAAGCCTACATTTTTTACTTCTGGTCTAAATATCATGATTGGAGGGAAGGAAGTTTAAGTGATCAGATGAACTGATTGATATCAGCTTAAGGATAGACCAAACACCCAAGACAACATCCACTCAAGGCAACCAAAGGGAAAAATGACTGGATGATAACAAAGAAATTTACACCCAGTAACCACATCAAGCTATGTGAGGAAAGAATATGCTGACAAAAAGGAGGTTTCTACACCTGTTCATTTGTTCATTATCTATGAAAAGAAGTAAAAAAGAAAAACATCATCTTTGTTAATGATACACATACTAGTGTATGATACACATACCAGTGTATGGCCATCACTATCCAGGGTAGAGACTCCTCAGGCCTAGATCCAGAGGTTTTACCAACACTAGTATGTCAGGCAGTTGCCTCCAGACCAGTCTGAGAGCACTTCACACCAGAACTAATCACCCAGCACCACCCCAGAGGTTTCTCCAGGAAGAATGAAATCTTCCTCAGGAAGCCAAGGCCAGAAGTTGTTGGGTGACTATCTCAGGGACTATTAAAAACCTTGGCTAACAGACACATGAAAAAATGTTCGTCATCTACTGGGTATTTACCCTAAAGATACAAACATAGTGATCCAAAGGGGCACGTGCACCCGAATGTTTATAGCAGCAATGTCCACAATAGCCAAACTATGGAAAGAACCTAGATGTCCATCAACAGATGAATGGATAAAGAAGATGTGGTATATATACAAAATGGAATACTATGCAGCCATCAAAAGAAATTAAATCTTGCCATTTGCGACAACGAGGCTGGAACTAGAGCATATCATGCTTAGTGAAATAAGTCAAGCAGAGAAAGACAACTATCATATGATCTCCCTGATATGAGGAAGTGT
>NC_081560.1:51324902-51381038 GCF_022355385.1 Mustela nigripes
TGATGCAACATGGGGGCTTAAGTGGGTAGGAGAAGAATCAATGAAACAAGATGGGATTGGGAGGGAGACAAACCATAAGTGACTCTTAATCTCACATAACAGAGGGTTGCTGGGGGAGGGGGGTTGGGAGAAGGGGGTTGGAGTTATGGACATTGGGGAGGGTATGTGCTTTGGTGAGTGCTGTGAAGTGTGTAAACCTGGCGATCCACAGACCTGTACCCCTGGGGATAAAAATATATTATATGTTTTTAATAAATAAAAATAAAAAGGTGTTGAATCACATAAAAAAAAAAGTTCGTCATCATTAGCCATCAGGGAAATTCTAATCAAAACCACATCTTACAGATATCATCTTACACCAGTTAGAATGGCAAAAATTGACAAGTCAAAAAACAATAAGTATTGGACAGGCTGTGGAGAAAGGAGAACCCTCTTATACTGTTGGTGGGAATGTAACGTGGTACAGCCACTTTTTAAAACAGTGTAGAGGTTCCTCAAAACGTTGAAAATAGAGTTACTCTATGACCCAGCAATTGCACTACTGGGTATTTACCCTAAAATACAGATGTGGTCAAAAGAAGGGTCATATGCACCTCAATGTTCATAGCAGCAATGTCCACAGGGGTCAAACTGTGGACATTGCATTGAGATGCCCTTCAACAGATGAGTAGCTAAAAAAGATGTGGTTCATATATACAATGAATGTTACACAGCCATGAGAAAGGGTGAGTATCAGACTTTTGCATCAACATGGATAGAACTGGTGGAGATTGTGCTAAGTGAAATAAGTCAAGCAGAGAAAGTCAATTATCATATGATTTCACTTATTTGTGGAACATATAGAATAGCTGGGAGGACATTAGGAGAAGGAAGGGAAAAATGAAGGGGGAGAATTGGAAGGGAAGATGAACCACGAGAGACTATGGACTCTGAGAAAAAAAAAACTGAGGGTTTTGGTGGGGGAGATGCGTGAGTCCAGTGATGGGGCTTAAGGAGGGCACATATTGCATGGAGCACTGGATATTATATGCAAACAATGAATCATGGAAAGCTACATTAAAAACTAATGATGTACGGTATGGTGACTAACAACATAAAGAAAAAAAAAGCATTTTACATATGTTATCTCATTTAATCATTTCAACAACCCTATGAAGTATTATTATCTCCAAACTGTAGGATACCTAGATCTAAATTCACAAATAAGAAAGAAATTGTTTCAACTCTGTACTTGAGGTAAATGTACTAACATCTTAGGGCTAGTTGGTTGTGTGTGTGTATATCTGTGGGCAGTGAAATGGAGAATCTCATGCCCCCAAATCTGCTTAAGAGAATCCTGTGGTACTCAAGAAACATGCCCCCAGAATTCCATGCATGGTTCTACAGGGCATCAACATGAGACACAGCCTCCAGGAGAAATCAAGAAAGTTCATGTTACATGAACAAGAGACTTAAAGGAAAAGCTGACCTGATTTGAATCACCCTTGCACTGATCTAAACCTTTCTCTAGATCATTTAGGAAATTTAAAAAATACTGAGGTCTGGGGCGCCTGGGTGGCTCGGCGGGTTAAAGCCTCTGCCTTCGGCTCAGATCATGGTCCCAGGGTCCTGGGATCGAGCCCCACATTGGGCTCTCTGCTCAGCGGAGAGCCTGCTTCCTCCTCTCTCTGACTGCCTCTCTGCCTACTTGTAATCTCTGTCTGTCAAATAAATAAATAAAAATCTTTAGAAAAAAAAAATGCTGAGGTCTGCTAAATGACCCCCCACCCCGAGATTCTAATTTAATTGGTCCAGGGTGTGGCAGAGCTTGGGGCATGTTTTAAAACTCCCCAGTGGTTCCAGTGTGCAGCCATGGGTGAGAAACACAAGTTTTTCAGATTCCTTCATCAAGGAAAAGATTGGTTTCCAGAAGCTGAGAGGGTATACTCAAAGAGGGTCACTAGTAGTTGGAAGGGGAGAGACTGGGATGTGGAATGGAGCTAAGCTGGTCAAGAATAAAAAGTTCATAGCCCAAAGCTTTCGTTTTCCTTCCAAAAGTCTTAACAGGTATGGCAAGAAATACTGAGTAAGCAGAGATATTATATTTATTTACCAAACTGACAATGCTATATCATACTATCCACTGGCACTGGGGAGAAGTCAGTGGTAAGGCCCTCTCATTCACTCCAGATTGAAGTCAAACTCTATGGCCTTTAGGGAAGAGGACTTACCAGTATGCATCAAGAGCCTTAAAAATGTCCATAGCCTTTATATCTGCATAAAAGAAAGGTATAGAAGGTATGTACCAAATTAACAGAGGTTTTTGTCTGGTTCATATGGTTTCAGGTGAATTTTATTTCTTTATGTTTTCATAGACCTCTATGTTTTCTGTCTTTTACACAATGAACATGTATTGTTTGGGGAAAAACAATGAAATATAAAAATAAAAGTTTTACATCTTTGAAATGACTACTATATTCATGTATTTCCCACAGATTTCCTCCCCACCATTCCAGTTTTTCTTCTTTGGGCTCATAAGTCATATGTCACCAGACATAACTGCACATTGTTCCCTGCACAAATGAGCATGGAGACTTGAACTGTGTTTCTCAAACACTGCAGGATCTCTCAAACAGATCTGGGGGCACAGGATTCTCCATTTCTCTGTCTACAGATACACACATATACAAAAAAGGAAAAAAAGAGGGAGAAAAGTCAGCACATTTCAAAATATTTTGTTCAATGAGATTACCTCATTCCAGAGCCCAAACATTAAGAACATGGACTGTGGAGTCAGAAGTCTTAGAATCAGTGGGCGCCTGGGTGGCTCAGTGGTTTAAATCCTCTGCCTTTGGCTCAGGTCATGATCTCAGGGTCCTGGGATCAAGCCCCGCATGAGGATCTCTGCTTGGCGGTGAGCCTGCTTCCTCCTTTCTCCCTCTCTGCCTGCCTCTCTGCCTACTTGTAATCTCTCTCTGTCAAATAAATAAGTAAAATCTTTAAAAAAAAAAAAAAAAAAAGAAGAAGAAGAAGAAGTCTTAGAATCCAAGCAGTATGAACTTAGGCAAATTAATATTTCTGTGCCTCAGTTCCCTAAATTGTAAAGAAGGGTTGAGAAGAAAAACTACCCTCGGGGACAGAGATCACTTGCATTGAGTGTAGTGGGTTTCAGGCTCTGTTCTGCCCCTTGAGAGCTGTTCTACCTGGTACTTGCTTCAGCCTCCTTGAGCTTCAGAGTCCTCATCAATAAAAGTGGGATAATCATAATAAACCTACTCCTCTCACTTTAGTGTAAGCACCGAGACAGTGTATGAAAACTCTAAAGGGCTATGTAAATGCCACTTAACTATTTTTACAAAAGTTTGTATTTCATTCTGTCAAATTTGATCCACTCAGCACCACCACCCTCACAATGACTGTCTAGGAGCCAAGTACAGGGTTGTGCTGCTTGCATTTTTTAGGAAAGCAAAGAGGCCCAGAGCTTTCAATTTCCCTCATCACTGTCAAAACAAAGAAGTAACTTTGGCAGCATTTCAACCCCATGATGTGTGCTAAACCCCAGAAACCTGGAAAGGCATGGCCATCTAGTCACACTCCTGAGGTGACTGCTGAATTTTGTGGATTTCAAATAGAAAGCAACACAGTTCTACCTAGACAAGCCATGCTGCCACAGTAGGCATGGATATAGCCCTGAAACTCTTGAGATCTTTTAAAGGTCACATTTCTACAGCTCTCTAAATCAAATATAAACTTCTCTGAACACTCACCCACCAAGCACTGGCAGGAATTTAATCTCTGTTATTTTATCGATGAACTATTCTGCTCTCTGGGACCTTACAAGATTCCCCAACAGCACCCAATGCAAAGGTCATGGGCCGTGATCCAACATAGCTTCTGCTCTCTAAAATGGCATTCAAGCCCTAGACCTCCAGCTTTGAGGGGATTCTGTTCTGCATGGATTCAGCGAGACTTCTGGCCCAGGTGAAACATAAGACAACAGACTCAGATTGTAAACAAACTTTGTCATCTTCTAAAAATGGCTATACAGGGAAGCAAGAAGATCAGGAGTCCTCATGGTCAATGGCTGGACAGACACCATACCCAGTTTCTTAACAGAGCAAAAAATAGATTTCCTTTTGCATCCTGATACCAACTTAATATCTGCTGAAGAATAGCTTTGTGGTTGGCAGAGGAGGGTCTGGCCACTCAGAGGAGACAAAGTGACATGATACTCCAGGGAGGGGGAGAGGAGTTACCCTCTGGTCATACCTCAGCAACCCACAAAAGAGCTACTTTTAAGGGGTGCTGATAGCATGGTGTGAAAGATGACAGAGTTTTTGTCCAATAAGACATTTAGGATCCACATTTTATCGAGATTAACATTTTCTCTATCTGTTCATGTAACATGAAGTTTTGTCTACTTAAGGGGTCAGGAAAGCAAAAATCCTCTAAGGACTACTTTCTGACAGGAAACTTCATAATTAAGTTGTTCCAAAATGGAGGTTGAAGTTATGTGCTAGCTTCCTGTTCCCTGACTTGCTTTCCCATCAGCCATCTTCCCCAAGCAGCTACAAATCAGACTGTTTCCTGCATAAAATCCACTACTGGCCTCCCATTCAGTTCGAATAAAATCCAAATCCTTTCCATGAGGTGGTCTCTCTTACCTTTCTAAGTTTATCTCCCTATAGTTCTCTCCTCACTCTGTCCCCACCACTCAACACCATTCACTTTGACCCAGACACTCCAAATCCTTGCTGTTCTTAAAATACTCAGGCATATGCTGTCTCAAGGCCTTTGGACTTGCTATTCCCTCTGCCTAGAATATTCTTACTCCAGATATCGGCACAGTTTCTACTTTACTTCAGTCAGGTCTTTACTCAAATGTTACCTTCTCATGAGGACTTCCTTTACCACCCTTCCTAAAATATCAACCAACACACACACCCATGTATGCATGTACTTTCCAACCCTTTCCGCACTTTATTTTTCCACATGATACTAAACACTAACATACTATATATTTACTGATTAATCTTTTTTGTCTATTTTGTTCACTATTGTCTCCCCAGTTACCTACCATAGTACCTAGCATATAGCAGGTGCTTAACAAATACTTGTTGAGTGAATGAAGGACTTCATGTGACTGCCTACTCATCATTCAGGTCTCAACTCAAATGTTGCCTCCTCTAAAAGGTCTTTCCAAACATGTGTAAAGATGCCCAAACTGTCCACATGCACTATTTTGTATTCTCTTTAGCATATATTAGTTCCTAGATTATCATGTTTATTTGCTTATAGATTTATAGTCTGTATCCCAACCCTAGAATGGGAGCTGTCTGAAGACAAAGGTTGTGTCTACCTTGTTTATAACTATATCCTTGACACCCAGAATAATTCTGTACATTTAAATATGCTCAATAAAGGAGCACCTGGGTGGCTCAGTCAGTTAAGCATCTGCCTTCAGCTCAGGAAATGATCCCAGGATCTTGGGATTGAGCCCTGCATCAGGATCCCCCTGCTCTTCTGTCTCCCTCTCCCTGCCGCTCTGCTTACTTGTGTTCTCTCTCTGTCAAATAAACAAATAAAATCTTGTTTTAAAAAAAGAATGCTCACCAAGTATCTCATAAGTGAATGAACGGCAAAGGAAAAAGACCTAAGCAGGTGAGTAAGTTGGTCTTCTGAATAAAGTTGTTAGATGAGAAACCAATTAATTTTTAGGGGAAATAAATTGCTTGGTCACATTTCAGTTATATTCATAGAAAATTTACAAATTAGGAAGCCGAAGTCTCCCATCCATGGACTCCATTCCCCTAATAAGTAAACTGTGGTAATTGGACTAGATATGGAATGATATACCCTTCCATTTTGAACAGAAAAATTCAAAATTTAATTAATTAATTAACTAATTAATTAAAAAATTAAAAACTCCTATGGACCTTATATCCTAACAAAGAAAATAGACAATCAGCAAATAATCACGTGTGGTGAATATTTGCATAGGGCTTATAAGCATGTAACACAGGGCTTGGTACAGCTGAAAGGCAGATGTGGTTATGGAAGACCACTTTGAAGAAAATATTTTAAATATTTGTTCTAAGACTTGAAGTGCCTGGTAAAGGAGTGGATCATGGAGGAGAGCTGGAAGAGTCCACTGCCAGCAGAGGGAGCAGCATGCAAAGCACTGGGGTGGACGACAGCCTTCCATACTAGAGTCAGAGGGTAAAGGTGTAGCAGAAAAGACAGGCAGGGCCAGATCATGCAGAGCCTAGCCAGTTACAGCAAGGATTTGGGATGTTATCCTATGTGCAATGGGAAGTTTCTGGAAGGATTTAAAAAGGGGAATGTCATTAAAAGGTCATCTACCTGCAGGAGAGATTGAGAATGGATGGGAAGAAGGTTACCCTGGGATCAGCAGACCAGTTAGGAGTCTAGGGCAATAATGTGGGAGAAGGACAATCCCAGACCAAGGTTGCAGCAGTGGGATTCCGGAAGAAACTGGTGATTGACAGGTAACAAAAGATAAAAAGAACAGAGGTGCAAAGAAGACTTGGCATTTCTTCACAACATGGTGAATGTTGTTACTTACTGAGATCAGGATAAGACAAAGAAAGTCAGATTTGAAGGAACATATGATAAAATCAATTTAGGCCAAGTAAGGATTCAAGCAGAGGAGCCAAGTAGGTAGTTGGATAAATAGGACTGGAGCTCAGTAAAAGTCTGGGCTCTGTTTTCTCCTAGATGCCAGGGCTAAGATTAACAGATTCTAGAAGATTCTAAGAGCCAGTGTTAATCCAACAATCAGCAACTTGACCTTTTAGCTCATGTGGGAAGTGATATAAGCTTCCTTAAAAGCGGGGCACCTGGATGGCTCAGTCATTCAGCATCTGCCTTCGGCTCAGGTCATGACACCATGGTCCTGGGATTGAGCCCCACATCACACCCCCTGCTCAGTGGAAAGCCTGCTTCTCCCTCTCCCACTCCCCCTGCTTGTGTTCCCTCTCTCGCTGTCTCTCTCTCTCTCTCTGTCAAATAAATAAGTAAAATCTTTAATTTAAAAAAAGAAGCTTCAGGGCGCCTGGGTGGCTCAGTGGGTTGAGCCACTGCCTTCTGCTCAGGTCATGGCCTCAGGGTCCTGGGATCGAGCCCCGCATCGGGCTCTCTGCTCAGCAGGGAGCCTGCTTCCCCCTCTCTCTCTGCCTGCCTCTCTGCCTACTTGGGATCTCTGTCTGTCAAATAAATAAATAAAATATTAAAAAAAAAAAAAGAAGCTTCATTAAAAGCAAAGAGGCTTAAAGACCTTAATACACCCTCCCATATGCCTAATGACAACCAGGTAATAATCTTTCCTGGTTTCTCTAACAGAGATAATGCCTTATCAAACAAAGATCCACATGTCATTGTGAAACTGAATTATAGCAGCTTCTATTTATTGAACCAATACTATGTGATAAGCCTTCCATGCTTATAATATGAGGATAATCATTGTTAGAAGTTGTTGATGTTCATGTTATCATGAACATGTATCATGTTGTTCATGTTACCTATCCTTTTGTTGTTCCTGTTGCACATGATTGCACTCAATCCTCAGGACAACTCTTGCTGTAGTCATGATAATCATATCCATTCTTTGCACAAAGAAACTAAGTTTCAAAAAAAACTTAAGGACTTGCCCAAGATTATTCAAAGAGGGAGTGGAAATGCCATGATGCCGAACCAGCCTTGTCTGACGATGCCCTGCTCCTCCTAATCTAGGCAAAAACTTTCTAGATATTTCACCTTAGTCTTTTGCTTTCCCTGAGGCTTAGGAAACAATATTCAAGGCACAAGAACTAATCATTCTGGTATGCCTCTGATTATCCTGTCTATACTGTCACTTCATACTAAGAAATGGGGTCTGGAAAGCTGTCATTAGCAGAAAAATATCTACTTTACAGTTATATGGTAAACTGCCAAAAATCAAAGTTCTCCAGACTGTGTACAGTTCTCTTATGTGAAAGATAGCATATAGTCCTGAAGTCCAGGGCCAAAAATAAGTCTATATCACTTATTTTTCAAACCTCCATATACCTAGGGACATTGTGTACCAACAGAAAATATTCTCAGGACCTCAGTGCAGCAGTGGGAGAGAGTGTCACTTCTTTGGTAGGTAACCTTGGGCAACTGACTTAATTTAAACTTTACTTTTTTCATGTGTTCAGTGGGGCTGATAGTGGTCATGGTGGTAATATTTCAAATCAATAATGGCTAATCTTTCGATAAGGTTTAGTACAGATTAGCCCCTGCTCTAAGCACATATATTAACTCATTTAAGCCTTCCCGCAATCCCACAGGACAGGCTGAGTAGGACCTATGATTATGCCCATATTACAGAAGAGTAAATGAGGAACAGAGAGTTAAATAATTTGCCCAGGGTCACACAGCTGATAATAATAGAGCTGAGACTCAAATCCAAGCAATCTGAGAGAGTCTCGCCACTGAATCATACAGCTTCTTTACATTGGAGGATTAAGTGAGAGGACACATGTATTTTTAGCACAGTACCTGGTATATAGTAAGTACTTAGTTAATACTATACTATTATTTTTATTGTAATCGTCATCACTGAAAGACTGAAGCAGAATACAGACATAAAACTGAGAGATAACACCGTAACTCCAAAAAGCAGACTTCCAACTTTTTAGAATTGTCTTATAAAAAAGGAAACACTATTTGCAAAACAGGATCTTCAAACCCAACCTAGAGGCACGGCACTTTTTTTAAACATCCCATTTACGCAAGCAGTTCAATAAATGCCAAGGGAGCTGAATAGCACTGTAGACCAACCACTGAGGGAATTCCCCCATAAAAGCCCTAAAACCATTTAGAACACAGTCAGCAGGAGATCAGCAGCACACTCATCCTTGCCATCTCTGCCTCACTACCTGACAAATTAAGAAATTGCCAAATCCTTTTTAGGAAGGAGAAGAAAATAAAACTAATTAGTAAAGCTTTATATTGCAATGAGAAGCCTGCTTTTAATGCTAAACTCAGTCAGGAGTGACAGGAAGGATTATAGGGCTGAGTGGAGGTTTTGATGTTCTTCCCACTGTGGGCTCCTCCTCAAAACCTAATGACACCATCTCAACAACCTTCTTTAACAACCACATTTAAAGCAGATTCCCCCCAGTCACCCTGCTCTTCTCCTTCTTGTACTCAATCCCTAAATCTTGCATGTAACTCGTCTGTTTCTTATCACACATACCTCTCTAGAAAAGCACATATTTCCAATAACGTCCAGTTGTTCAATAAATACTGAGAAACAAGAGAGAAATTCCAATCTCTATTCATGCCTCATCTCTGAAAAACATTTAAGAGTGTCCAATGTATTATACAGAGCAATCACCACAAAAATTCCCTCTCCTCTCTTTCTGCTCTAGTATAGTGCTACTTGATAGAAATTTATTACTAGCCACGTAGCAGTAATTTCAATTTTCTATTAGAACATTTTAAAAAGTAAAACAAGCAAAATTGACTTTATTAATATAATTTATTTTTCATTTAACTTAATATATTCAAAATATTACCAAGATGTCAATATTTAAAAGTTATCAAGACCTTCTACTATGGTTTTTTCTTTTCTTTTCTTCTTTTTTTTAATTCAAAATGTTTAGTTAAAATTCAATACCTCTTACCTTCATAGCACGTCTCAATTTGGATTAGCCACACTTTGAGCCCTCAGTAGTAAATGTGGCTAGTTGGCTGCTATATTGGCCAGAGCAGCTCTAGAACCTTAAAAACTCTCAAGAACCTCTCTCCCTATCTTGGGAAAACTCTGTGCATATGCTCTCTTTCTCTCTTTTTCCCTGTCTCTCTGTACTTCCTATTCCCTCTGCCTAGAAGGGCATCCCTGCTCTATCCCTAAGAGGTACCTTCTAATTGTTCAGATCTCCAACCCATATTATTTATTGCCTGTCTATTTGTTTAATTCCTGTCACTGTCAATTAGGATATAATCCCCATGAGGCAAAGACCTGATAGTATCTCCAGAGCCCAGCACCATGCCTGACATATCCTAAGCCCTCAACATAAAATAATATTCACAGGATTACAAAGAAAACTCATTGCATGTAATTACAGTTGGCAAATTTTCCTTAGAATTGTGTATGGTAATATAGCTCTTTTTATTAATGCAATAAATAACAAGATCTTGCAGTGGGTCTAATAACTTCCATAATTTTGAAGTAGTTCTAAGGGTACATGCCTTATTGAGACATCTGTCAAACTATAATGTGATATGAAAACATTTGTAATTCTTATGGGTGACAGAGTCTTAGGTGCTGCTAATATCACTCTACTCCTTATAAAAGGAATTGCTACATTTCAGTTCTCCCCCATTCAAGTTCATAAACTCCTTTGAATTCTATTCACTTCTTGGCATCCATGGACTCCAATTTAAGAGCCTCTATGTTAAGTAAGAGGCTAGCCCCTCAACTGTGTCCTTTTTTCCCTCAGAGTGAAGGATTGAGAAGATAATTACAAAATGTCTCAATGGTCCTCTTCCACTGTAGTCTGCGGGCAGCTGTTGAGGGTATGGCTAATGCTTTAAAAATAAAGAAAGGCATCCTGTCCAGGCATCATATACACTGGTCAGAAGCATGAACTTCAGGCTCATCCTAACCTGGCTCTGTCACTGCCTAATTCTGGACCAAACAAATCATTAGCCTCCTTGAATCTTGACTGCTTCACCTGTAAGATGAGGTTGAGACCTTTTACTCACAGGATGGACAGCAGGATGCAATGCAATAATGAACTTACTTACCAAAGGCTGTGTGCACTCAGAGGATGTTACCTAGAGGGCTGATGTTTCTCCTGGCCCATCCCTGCCTCACGCTGTTTCTCTACCAACAGCTTCAGTGTCCAGCAGGTCCTCCACAGTAGTTTCCTCAAGTTGTCTAATCAGCACACTAGCCATCTTTGCTCTGCTCTCAGGTCATTCTCCCTCATTGGCTCCTGCCAGTCCACATGCTTGGGTGGAAAGGGATTAGAAGTATCCCTGCCTGAAATGGCATCCTGGAGGTCTACAGATAAGTGAGGTTGGTCAAGTTATTTCACTCCTTAGGGTCTCACATTAACATGGTAATAGGCTTCCCTTAAAGAGCCACAATTAGGATTAAGTGAAAACACAGTATTGTTTAGTAAAGTTAGCTGTCTTTTCTTCGTTGTTTCTTCAAATGGAAATTAATTACAAGGAGGGGCATTCAGGTAGAGCAAAAGTGGCTAAAAGGAAAAGGAACAAGAAAATAGGTTTTGCCACATTTTCTTTCACAGTGTTCATTTCACGTTCAATTCAATTTTTTTTTTTCTGACTTTGAGTTTCCCAGTCAAAAGACTTCAAACGAGTATCTACATTTGAAAAGATAAGATTCCCCAATGAGGAGATAAGAAGCCCTCTATCCCTACCCCCAATTATAAGGGCCGGACTGTGCTGCTGGCAAGTGGAATAGGGGAGTAAGGGGGAACTCAGATGGTTCTGAGGAATGGCCAGAAATACCCTCATAAGCAAAATGACCCTCTCTCGGGGCGCCTGAGTGGCTCAGTGGTTTAAGCCTCTGCTCAGCGGGGAGCCTGCTTCCCCCTCTCTCTCTCTGCCTGTCTCTGTGCCTACTTGTGATCTCTCTCTATCAAAAAAATAAATAAATAAATATTTTTTAAAAAAATGACCCTCTCTAAGCTGTCCTGTAACCCAGGGATTTTTAAATGATTTCCATATAGATGATGGGAGAGTACAGAGGCTGGTTTTTCAGGGGCCAGTCATAGTACTGTGAGCATTCCCCAACTACAACCACTACCTCCCCATACTGCCTCCTCCATCCTCCAAGTACTGGGAGAAAATAATGCCTTCTCAAGACTAGTGTGGGCTTGGAGTCAGACAGGCCTGGATTCATGTCCCAGCTCAGTCACATATCACCTGGATTGACTTCAACAAGTCAATATTCCTTTAAGCCTCAATTCGTCTCATCTGTAAAACAAAGAACATAATGCTATTATGGAGGTACTATGAGGACTACAGATTCTATATAAAGTATCTGGCACACAGTAGGTATTAAATAAACAGCAAATATTATTGTGTAATATGAATCACAAGAATCAAAAAGAGGAGCACTCTGAAAAGGAGAAGGTGAGGCAAGAGATCAAGAGAAGGGAAGAAAGAAATCAAAATGAGAGGCCTGATTGCTGAAGGAATTCCAACTTGTTCAGTGCTACTATGAAGTAAATGATAGTGTAGGGTTGATTAGAAGGTAATTTTATATAATACAAAAACAACTTGTTCATTAGCACAGCACAGAGCAAGAGATGAGAACTGATACGCACAAGAGGTCAATTACAGACATCATTCCCAGCATCTGAACAGGGCTCTCATAGCATCTCACAACAGACCAGTCCTTACCCTCCATGTGCACAGCCTTGGTTATCAAGAGACTTGGGAGGCAAAGTCCCTCTGCTTCCCAAAGTGATGACAACAATCGAAATGTCAGGAAAAGAACGTCACTATTTCTTTGGTGACCAGGATTTTTTTGTTGTTGTTGTTACAATTTTTTTAAAGGATTTTATTTATTTATTTGAGAGAGAGATACAGAGAGAGAGAGAACATTAGCAGGGGGAGAGGCAGAGGGAGAGGGAGAAGCAAACTCCTTGCTGAGCCAGGGGCTCAATGTGGGGCTCGATTCCAGGACGCTGGGATCATGACCTGAGCCAGAGGCAGACATGTAACCATTTGACCCACCCAGGCGCCCTGGTGACCAGGGTATTTTTAACTTTTCAGTTTCCCTTCTCTGACTTTTGGGATCCTTGTAACCACTGCTAGTCTAAAGCCTTTAAGTATACATGATATTCATTAATTTTCATTATTTAACCCTATTCCCAAGTTTTCTTTTTGCTTGTATATATAAATAGGAAGGTGTCAGTGCCAAATGATAAACAGGAGGCTTGATTTTGCTCTCATAGTCCAACAAAAGTCCTGGGAAGCTCTGTTCTCAATGTTCTCTTTCTCCTTTTCTTGCCTGCTCCCTGCATTTCCCCCAACCCCAGTCATACTTCCTGATTTCCTCCGAAGACAGTTAGGTCACCTATCAGGATCCGATGAAGGAGAGCCAAGCCTAGGAGTTACTTAGGAGTTACGACAGAAGAAAAGTGGAGACATGACATCAGCTCCTGCCATGAGAGGAAACCATTCTGGATGCTGGTGGGAAAGATGGTGAAAACCCACCAGATACTTGCGGTCTGTGTATTATAAACAATGAAGTTGAATGTCTTTTCTCAATTCAGAAAACAAGGTCCCCACTATCTATCCCAACCCTCAGTTCCAGTCCTATTTTTCACCCCTTTTAACTCCTGGGCCTCGTCCTTTACATGAGGCCTCCATGTGACAACTGAAAAGTAGACTTTGAATCCAGCACTACCAATGATAAGATGTTTAACTTAGGCAAACCTGTTAGCTCTTCTTGGCCTCGGTTTCCTCGACTCTAAAACGTGGATAATATTTTTCATAAGTTCACAGGAAGATTAAATGAGCAGACACATACCACGTGCCTGATAAGAGAATGACAGAAAATTCTCATTAGATGCCCATCCTTCCACACTAGGTTAGATATGAGTAGGAACAAGGGAGAAACTCCCTGTTAAAAAAACTTTTTCTCTCATATGAATATACCAATAAGAGATTCTCTTGTGTCAACAATCTTTTATAAATGCAAATCACCTGTGAGCATAAGTTTATCAATTCCCGTCTTCATGTAAATTATTTAAATCAAATCAGTACCTTCCAGACTTTGATATTTCAGTGTTGTGATTACGATGTAGGGGAACAAGGTTATTTAAAAAAAAAAAAAAAAAAAAAAAAAAAAGAAAGAAAGAAAGAAAAAAACTTTTTAGGAAGGAAGCAGATGGCAAGGAAGAAGTTTGGACATTCAGAACACAGCAACGGGGTGACTGAAGGTCAGGGTTGGGTAAGGGGGAAAGAAGGAAAATAGAAGAGTAGAAGAAGGACAAGGGAAGGGAAAGGGAAGCAGAAGGCCCTTGCATACAAACTTATCCCACTTTGTCATTGTGCCTTGGGCTCTGGTGGCAGCTGGACTGTCGCTGACAATCACCCAGCCTGCTGCCTTCGGCATATTCACAGTGGATTAAGACATCAAGATGCATTTGTCAAGCTGCCTTGTCAGCTTGCCCTGGTTCAGCCAGACTTCTTAGTACAGGCTCTTTCTGCTCCCATCCAACCTAGGTACCTCCCACACAAAACCCTTCCCTTTCCCCTACTGAGATAACAAAGAAAGGGTGGAAAGAGAAATGAGGGAAAAGATGGAGACAGATGAGCACATATAAAAGTAGGTCAGAATCTTGCTCTCCCGCATAAGCAGTACAGTGCTTTAAACCAAAGGACTACAGAAATTTATCCTTCGCTATTTTTCACATTCTCCTTAGCTTCTTGCATGTATGTGGCATTTCATGTTTTCAGACCATTTGATTTTCATAACAGATGTGTGAACAGATTGTGAGCAGAGCAGGTAGGACTATCCCATTTAAAATAATGAGGAGACTCTGATCCAAAAATGTTGGCGCTTTCCCAAATTCTGACTGCTAGTTAGGAAACAGGCCACTTTGGGACTCAAGTCTCTTGACTCTACATTCCAAGATAGTAGGTCAGGACTCAAACTTTATTCCAGGCCATTAAATCACTATGTCATAGGAACTGGGGTGAGGAGTCTCCACTGCGTGGGGCTGTAGGCAGAAATGGAAGAGCTGCAGGTTTCAAACACCGCCTCTGCCAGTGTTACTCGTGAGACTTTTAAGATCTATTTGGTCCTTGATTATTTTATCTGTCAAATGTGTCTGGTATGGACAATCTTCTGACTCTGAAGTATACTAGAATAAACACTTTTATCTATTTCACAATTGTACCTCTGCACAATCTCCTTCACCTAACAGATTCAATACCCTATCAAATGTTCTGAGATTTGGCAAGGCCTAAAATAACCCTAAATATGGGCAGCAGTGCTAGAAACCCATAGTGAGGTTCATCTTCTTTGTCTTCCCATTCAGGGCTCTCACTCTTGTCTCACAACCACCACCCGCCCCCACTTGTAAGAACAAACAAGTGCCCCTTGGCCACTCTCAGTCCTAGTAACAGACATGCAGGTACCAGCAGCATGGCTCAAACAAGAGAAGAAAACCAGGAAATAGGCTCGGGACTGCTAGGGGTAAGGAATTTGGGGTCTCAGATACCACAATAAGGTCTAGAAAAGAGGCATGCTTTAAATGGGCACACCCTTTCAACCCTGCAAGAAATGTTGCAAGAGGGTTGAGTGGTGCTTTTAAAGTGTAAACCCAGAGCAGCAGCCCAGTGCCTCAGTTTTGCCCATGATTACTCAATCTTCTCCATCCCCAAGTATCTGTTCCCAGTACTCATTGCTGGCAAAACCCATTAATTAAAACTTTTTCACCCATGGGCAGATAAAAATTTAAAAGGCACTTTGTCCTATTTCAATAATCCCCAACTTTGTTTTCATGGGAATTCTTCCATTATCTTAAAAGGAAAGGCATGGAATTCTCAAAAAATCATTTTTATAATGATTAAAATTAATCTTGACTTAAGAGATAAAATTCTTATTCAAATAGCCCAAAGATGGAAACAACACAAATATACAGGAGGAGATGAACAGTTAAACAAAATATGATATATACAGATAGTAGAATATTATTTAACCATAAAAAGGGATGAAACTCTGGGATGCCTGGGTGGCTCAGTCAGTTAAACATCTGCCTTGAGCTCAGATCATGATCCCAGAGTCCTAGGATCAAGCCTCACATGATTGGGGGGCAGGGGGCATACTTGCTCAGCAGGGAGCCTGCTTTTCTCTCTGCCTGCCGCTCCCCCTGCTTGTGCTTTCTCTCCCCCACCTCGCTGACAAATAAATAAAATCTTTAAAAAAAAAAGGGGGGATGAAATTTCTGATACATGCTACAACATGAATGAATCTTGAGGACCTTAGGCTAAGAGAAATAAGCCAGACACAAAGAAAAAATACCATATGATTCCACTTACATGAGGTACCTGGAAGAGTCAAATTCACAGAGACAAAAAATAGAATAGTGGTTACCAGGGGGTGGGAGGAGAGGAAATGGAGAGTTATTGTTTAATGGGTACAGAGTCTCTCTTGGAATGATGAAAAAGGGTAGTGGTGATGGCTGCCTAACAGTGTGAATATATTTAATGCTATTGAAATGTACACTTTAAAATGGTTCAAAAGGTAAATACTAAGTTACATATATTTTGCCACAAGAACAAAAGAAAAAAAAAAGATGAAATGCTACTGAGCATCTCAAAGGTTTTCTGGAGGCAAAATGACAAAGAAGAAAAAATAGAGAGCCTGAAACCAAATTTCCAAAACCAATGTCACCTCTAAAAAGACTGGGGACAGTTCCCTAAGGGAAGTTGTATATTTCAGCATCATCCAAGTGTCATAATTGTTCTGTACCCTCTTCATTTGCACATCATCCCTTATCAAAGAAGTCTGCATTTAAGCAAATTAATTCTTCCTCCTTTGCTGTTCACAATACCTTAAGTGGAAGATAAACCAAATTAAAAACCACCCCAAGGCCAATGCTAAACTCAATGTTGTTGTAAATCAGCCCTACACTACAGAGCTAAAACTCTTCACCCACACCTAGCATTAGAATTACCCATGGGGTGTGTGGGGGTTCTAATTTTCAGCTTTTATAGCTTTTGAAATTAAATGAACTCTCTGCACCCATGCTCATTCTCAATGGGTACAGAAATTTCCACTGACACTCAGAAAATGATGACACGTTACAGATGTGACTGCTGAAGCAATTATCCCTTTGTTACTTTAAAATGGCCACATACCATTTTTAGCCAGGTCTTCATTGGCAGAACGGGAAATGAGGCCATCGTCTAATTAATTTTTATCTCAATTATCTGGGCAGCTGCCTGAATTCTGATCTTCCCTTTGTCAGTAAAAATATGATACAATTGTTGGAGTTAGATATGACAAGAATGGGCTTCGAAAACTTTTACCAAACTGCCAGATTTCTCTCTTCAGTAACCATGTTCATGCCCATCTTTCCTCTCTATTTACCCCTTTAAGCCTCCTCCTCAAAGTACGGCCCTCAGACCTACAAGATCAGCATCATCCAAGAACCTTCTTAGAAATGCAGCCACATCTAGGCCACTACCCTAGACCCACTGAATAAGATTCCCAGTTGTACCCCGTTCCTAGGGTATTCATATGCACTATAAATTTTAAGAAGCATATGGCTGCTCTAACAGATTACCACAATCTTGGATTCTCACAACAACAACAATTTAATCTCTCACAGAGACACCCTCAGTCTGGTAAGCATCTGACTCTTCAGCTCAGGTCATAACCTCAGGGTCTTGAGCTTAAACTCTGTCTCTCATCAGGGAGTCTGCTTCTCTCTCTCTCTTTCTCACCCACTCCACTCTCCATCTGCCCCTCCCCTGCTCATGCTCACTTGCTCTCTCTCTCTCTTTTCTCAAGTAAATAAATAAATCTTCTTTAAAAAAAATTAATCTCTCACAGTTCTGGAGGCCAGATGTCTAAAATCAGTTTTGCTGGGCTGAAATCAAGGTGTTGGCCAGACCACCCTCCCCTCAGGTGCTTGAGGGAAGAATCTGTTCCTTGCTTCTGCCAGCTTCCAACAGGAAGGACATTTGTGCTTACATGATTCTAAATAATCTCATCTCAAAATCCTTAATTTAAGTGACATCTGCAAAGATGCTTTTCCACATAAAGTAACATCGACATCATCCAGAGATTAGGATGTGGGTATCTTCCAGGGAACCATTTTCCAACCTATCACAGCCCTGCATCTAGGAAGTTTTATTTCCACATGCTAACTGGGATATACCCAAACTACCTAAGGGATCTGTATAAATACCATCTCCAGATACATTTAACAAAGAGCCACCCTTCAAAACTTATTTTCAGCAAAGAAGCCCTGAAATTTCAAAAACTGGTCTGTTAGTCAAACCCAAGGGCTCTGAAGTTTCCTCTCATTAGGGACTAACAAACATAGCCCTTACCCACCCGGGGCATCTGTCAAACATTCAGATTTCTAGGCAACACCCCGGAACTATAGGGTCCAAGTCACCATGGAAGGGTCTACGATTTTGTATTTTTAGCAGGCACACTTTGGTAATTCTACTAGTAATTCTAACCAACAGACAAGTTTGAGAAACACTGCTGAGACCAGCAGTCCTCATCCCTCACTGCACATTGTAATCATTTGGGGAAATTTTTTTAAAACACCAAGTCCCAGGTCCATTCAGACCAATTCAATCGGATTCTCTTGAGGTGGGTATTTACCAAGCTCCCTCGATGATTCTAATGTGTAGCCAGGCATCAGAACCACTGATTTTACCTCTGCAGGGCCAGCTAAGTGAGTTAGATGGGATTTAACAGACTCGGGTAAGCTACCCATTAAACTAAGCCTATCTGGGCTGCTGCCTTTTTCAGAAGATGCCCAAAAGGCCTCTCTTCAAATGGGGGGGTCTGTGGTTGTGAAGCACTAGGCAATTATGAAAGTGCTTGAGAAAATCACCCGCCAAGAGTTCCTACCCCAGCCAGGAAAACCCATGCACCACCCAGTCTTAGGCACTAAGCACTAAATAATAAAGCTACTCACCCCAAGTAATCTTCTCACTCACCCCAAATCCCAACCTTCTTTATAAAAAGGAACTTATTTTCTTCTCTTCATCACCAGCTCCCACACACACTTTCTTCTAGCCCCCTAATATCAAAGAAATTAAAAAAAAAAAAAAAGTCTTCTCGTACCCACTTAAGCCCCCATGTTGCATCACCACTTCCTCATATCAGGGAGATCATATGATAGTTGTCTTTCTCCGCTTGACTTATTTCGCTAAGCATGATACGCTCTAGTTCCATCCATGTTGTCGCAAATGGCAAGATTTCATTTCTTTTGATGGCTGCATAGTATTCCATTGTGGATATATACCACATCTTCTTGATCCACTCATCTGTTGATGGACATCTAGGTTCTTTCCATAGTTTGGCTATTGTGGACATTGCTGCTATAAACATTCGGGTACACGTGCCCCTTTGGATCACTACGTTTGTATCTTTAGGGTAAATACCCAATAGTGCAATTGCTGGGTCATAGGGCAGTTCTATTTTCAACATTTTGAGGAACCTCCATGCTGTTTTCCAGAGAGGTTGCACCAGCTTGCATTCCAACCAACAGTGTAGGAGGGTTCCCCTTTCTCCGCATCCTCTCCAGCATCTGTCATTTCCTGACTTGTTGATTTTAGCCATTCTGACTGGTGTGAGGTGATATCGCATTGTGGTTTTGATTTGTATTTCCCTGATGCCGAGTGATATGGAGCACTTTTTCATGTGTCTGTTGGCCATCTGGATGTCTTCTTTGCAGAAATGTCTGTTCATGTCCTCTGCCCATTTCTTGATTGGATTATTTGTTCTTTGGGTGTTGAGTTTGCTAAGTTCTTTATAGATTCTGGACACTAGTCCTTTATCTGATATGTCGTTTGCAAATATCTTCTCCCATTCTGTCAGTTGACTTTTGATTTTGTTAACTGTTTCCTTTGCTGTGCAAAAGCTTTTGATCTTGATGAAATCCCAATAGTTCATTTTTTCCCTTGCTTCCCTTGCCTTTGGCGTTGTTCCTAGGAAGATGTTGCTGCGGCTGAGGTCGAAGAGGTTGCTGCCTGTGTTCTCCTCAAGGATTTTGATGGATTCCTTTCGCACATTGAGGTCCTTCATCCATTTTGAGTCTATTTTTGTGTGTGGTGTAAGGAAATGGTCCAATTTCATTTTTCTGCATGTGGCTGTCCAATTTTCCCAGCACCATTTATTGAAGAGGCTGTCTTTTTTCCATTGGACATTCTTTCCTGCTTTGTCGAAGATTAGTTGACCATAGAGTTGAGGGTCTATTTCTGGGCTGTCTATTCTGTTCCATTGATCTATGTGTCTGTTTTTGTGCCAGTACCATGCTGTCTTGATGATGACAGCTTTGTAATAGAGCTTGAAGTCCGGAATTGTGATGCCACCAACGTTGGCTTTCTTTTTCAATATCCCTTTGGCTATTCGAGGTCTTTTCTGGTTCCATATAAATTTTAGAATTATTTGTTCCATTTCTTTGAAAAAGATGGATGGTACTTTGATAGGAATTGCATTAAATGTGTAGATTGCTTTAGGTAGCATAGACATTTTCACAATATTTATTCTTCCAATCCAGGAACATGGAATATTTCTCCATTTCTTTGTGTCTTCCTCAATTTCTTTCATGAGTACTTTAAAGGGATTGGGAGGGAGACAAACCATAAGTGACTCTTAATCTCACAAAACAAACTGAGGGTTGCTGGGGGGAGGGGGCTTGGGAGAAGGGGGTGGGATTATGGACATTGGGGAGGGTATTTGCTTTGGTGAGTGCTGTGAAGTGTGTAAACCTGGTGATTCACAGACCTGTACCCCTGGGGATAAAAATATATGTTTATAAAAAATAAAAAATTATATATATAAAAAAAAAGAAAAGTCGATGCTTATTTACTAATCACAATGTTCTCTATTCCCATGGCTTTAAATATCTGAAAAGTTTACATTTTTGGTCTTTTCCACGGAAAAGTGTTATCTAGCTGAGGAACCCACAGGTGAAAAGGCAACAATTCAAGCCAACAGTTTTGTAAGATATTAGCTGAACAGGGAACAAGGAACCAGGAGACAGTCACTCTTCTTGCTAAAGGGAAGAATTTATGCTCAACAGAAAACTATGCATTATTTACTCATTTTTCTGTGTTATCTGATTCTGAGTTTGTTGAATCTATTCTTCCACTCCTTAATGTATAGATAAAGGACAGCAATGCAAAATAATCCTTGTCTATAGACAAACATATTCTATCCTACCCAGTGGAGATTCAACTGACTTGCCTCCCCCTCTGTGGAAAAAGGTTTTCCTCCATTTGCACATTATGGAAACTTTCCTTTATTCCATGTAAGTTTGTGTTTCTAAATTTTTTCCTTTGAATAAGATATAGCATCATGAATAAATAAAATCTTCTAATGAAAGTTCATTTTTACAATAGTGTGAGAGTAGTGATTTTATTCTTTTTTGAAACCTAGCTTTTGACATTGCTCATGACCACTTTGGATGCCTAGGAGAACAAGATTCATGGTGACTGTGCAAACTTACAGATTAACCCTAAAACAACCAGGGGAAGATCGAGAGAGTTTATCTCTGGGAGCGAGCCGTCCAAAGCTTCCCAGGCACAGTCTCCAAACTCATCTTAATCTGGTTCCTTCTGCTCTAGCGGAGCAAGCAATTTACCACCTAGGACTATTAAACTGTTCTCTCTACCTATGAAGCTGGATGCAGGCACAGAAGGCATCAGAGTGAGGGATTCTTTTCCCTGGGATCCTGTTTGACAAGAAATTCCAACTCAAAGCCCCTTCCAACTCAAGGGGATATGGAGCTATTTATAGGTGCCTACCCCAGCTTGGGACTTTGAAAAGGGTATCGGGAAAAATTGTCAGTGGTATTTTCTCCAAGTCCTCAAGAATGGTAAAGATAATGTGAAAAAGTGGGAAGTACCCCCAGCTAAAAGGAAAACTAGCTATGGGGAAAATCAGAGAATTCTCCTAAGTGCATGACATCACTTAGGTAAGTTGTGATATTTAAGCATGGTTCTATTTATCATTGTTATGCTCAAAATTGCAAGTATTTCATCAAGATAGAAAATTTTTACCACCATCCCCTTGTCCAAATCATCTATGCCCCCAGCACATTTTAATAATGATACAGCTGCAGTTGCCTGCACCCCAACTCTTCTAAGGTTTCTGAAATTAGTTTTGCTGCTTTCTCCATGATTCTCTACCCATGGCCTGCTTGACCTTCAAAGTCAGTATTTCAACCATCTAGCTCTTCAGGGACAATCTCTTTTTTATAGCTGTTTAAAATACTCCTGTAGGGGCGCCTGGGTGGCTCAGTGGGTTAAGCCGCTGCCTTCGGCTCAGGTCATGATCTCAGGGTCCTGGGATCGAGTCCCGCATCGGGCTCTCTGCTCAGCAGGGAGCCTGTTTCCTCC
The DNA here is from genome assembly GCF_022355385.1 of Mustela nigripes. Lineage (NCBI taxonomy): Eukaryota > Metazoa > Chordata > Mammalia > Carnivora > Mustelidae > Mustela > Mustela nigripes. Next base: position 51,347,016 of record NC_081560.1, read on the forward strand.
TCTCTCTCTCTGCCTGCCTCTCTGCCTACTTGTGATCTCTCTCTGTCAAATAAATAAATAAATAAATAAAAAATCTTTAAAATACTCCTGTAATATTTTTTCTTCAACATCATTGGTATAGTCCTTTACCTTCTTCCTATCCACCAGGATATCTCTCTGCCTTTTCAATATTCATTATCACAGTCCTGTCTTCTCTTCCCTCCCTGTCTTTGATTCCATTATCTACTACCTAAAATTATATTTTTGCAAATATCCTATACTCCCTTGCCTCTTTCTCTCGAAATCCCACTGTCTGGCAAAATCGACAACCCAGATAAAATCACCTAGCACTTTCTCCAAGCCTTCGCCTGGCATCTGAGAGCTGCTGGGAAAAACCCCCACAGTAGGAACAATTGGTGTCACCCTTAACCAGATCCTCAACTTGACCCTATAACCTCATTACATGGCTATAGATAATTTCATCCCCCATCACACACATTTTTCAAACCTTCTCTCTTCTCTTACTTCTGACTTCATCAAATCCTTCTGTTACTCTCAGCAAACAAGCCAATATCACAGAAGAAAAAGCAGTCTTCAAATGAGAATACCCCTGACTTCCTGCTGTCAAACCTGCATATGCACTAGAGTTTATGTATCCTCTAATCCTGTCAGCAGGGGCCAGTCATTCTGCTCTGTATCCTCACACACAAACGTACCACCCCTCCTCCTCAGGGACTGAGTATAGTTAGCTACCGCTCTGATGATCCTTATCTTCAGCTTCTCCAAATCTACTGGATCCTTCTTCACCACAGGTAAACATTCATAAGTTACTCTCTTATTAAAAAACAGAAAGAAAAGCTTCATCAATTTGGTTTTCCCTCTCCATATACTGCCTTCTCTTTCTCCTCTTCACAAATTTCTTCCTCTAGACTCCTAATTTATGTATTGTTTATGATCATTCTCATCTCATTTAGCTCCCCATCCTTCTCCCAGCCTCTAATTGTGGAACCTCCCCAAGCCTTGGTCTCATAACAACCTTCTTTCCTCACTCTTTATTCTATCAATGCCCAGGATTTCTAGGGACAAGCTGTGTACAGGTGACTTCCTAATTTATACATCCAGCCCTGGCCCCCATATAAGCTCCAACCCAAAATCAAACTCTAGATCATCCCTCTTAAAAAAATACTAATCTTCTTCCAGTGTTTCCTATCTCAATGACTGGTATCACTATCATTTTGGTTAGACAAAACAAAAATTTTCAAACCATCCCTGCTATCTCCCTCTCCCTCAGCTTACATACCCGTTTCATCACCAAGTGCTGCATTTTTGCTTCCTCTTTACATGTCAAATTCGTCCACTTTTTTTTTCATATCTATTACCATCTCTAGTCCACCCTGTCACCATCCCTTGTTTGAACTGCTCGGTGACCAACCACCCAACACAATGCAAGTGGTTCATGTCCAGGCACTTGGGCAAGCAAGCAGGTGAATGAGTGAATGAATGAATGTCTAGAAGAAACAAGACCTGATGGACTGACTACTGGGGAAAAAAGAGTCTATTGAGTCAACAGATATTTTTTGTGTTTCCACTCTGGCCTAGGCATTGTGTTAGGTAGTAGAGACAAGATGATCAGAGAGCCATTCCTCAAAAAGCTTACAATTTAGTAAATGGTAGGAGCATTCAGTCAACAACAATAAAACAAAGCAGCATACAAAAAAATCCATAAGCAAAATAGCCATCCTCCCTGCCCCCAGATGTCAGGTAAAGCTCAAAGAAAAGAGAAATCACATAGTTGGATTTTTAAGAGACACATTCTGAAGGAGATGGTACAAACATATAGAAACAGGTTAACGGGCAATAAGTACATGCTAGAAGGAAGTGACCTTCTAAGCAAAGAAGCAGAAGACAGAGAGTACAGAAAAAAATAATTCAATCTGGCTGAGCATAGAACTAATGAGAGACAGAGCTGGAATGGAAGAGTCACTGTAAGTCCACTGTCAGAAGAAATTCACTGCAACATAGGAATAGCTCCAAATACAGGATGCTTCTTCCTAAGTGGCTGTGCTTTAGTTAGAATTTACTTTTTTAGTTAATTACTTAAGGTAAGGGAAAGCTTTAGGTCTATATCACTCCATGCAGACATGGGAATGAATAGAGAATAATGTCATTGATGACATATACGCAATCAGTTGTCTAGGGTTCCTCACAGTGCTTAAAATAGAGACACACCTGCAACTTCTACCTTCTGAATTAGATCTGCATCATATTTAGATTGCCACCTAAGAATCCAATTACAATGACTAATAGATCAATATTGCCTACTCCTTCACATAAATGTGATTGGCCTCTGCTATCGCTCCTTCACATAAATATATTAAACTTCTTTAAAGGAGCCTCAGAAATGTGAGGTAGTGGCCTGAGTCATCTATAATCAGAACAGAAGAAACAACCATAGCAATCAGAACAGAAAGAAAGAAACAATGTAAGCCTCTTGGGTAGTATTTCTTATTATTTTAACCCTTGATCCAAAAAAAGAGGAGGAGATACTACAAAGAAAGGAATTATGGCACAATACAGAGAGAGAAGGGAGAGTAGGCAACTAAAAAGCAATGTGCCACCACATTTCATACCTCACCAGTGGCAGACACAACCCATCAATCATAACATTCTTTCCCAGAGAACCCAGCAATGACCTCAGATTATTTTTGAACTTACTGCTCTAAATAATGACCAGTAAGCAATCAAAATTAGCCCACCAAAAGAAAAAAAAATCTCTTTTACACTCTCAGAATAATGAAAAAGAAATTAGAGTCTGCAGACTCTGGGGTCAAACCTGTATTCAAACTGTTACCGGCTATGTGACCATGAGCATCCCCAACTCTCTAAACCACAATCTCCTGCAGCTTTGAATGGAGGTAATGCTTTTGCCAGGGTGGTGGCAAGAATCAATGAGCCAATGTATTGAAGAACACTCTGAAAACTGTAGGGTGCTATAGAGGTAAAGTGTTCTCCACATAGGAGATGTTACGATTCACTACTTCCAGAACACTCCCATGTTCCCAGAACACATTCCTCAATATTCATCAGTTGCATGTAGGGCCCCGTGTGAAAAGAAACCAGCAGGAGGAACTCAGCAATTCTCTACTACTCTTTATATTCTTTTCACATGTCCTTCCCTGTTCCAAGTGGACAGTCAGATTGCTGTCTTTGGTACAATTAGCCTGATAGCCCAATGGCTTTGTCCAGTCTTTTAGTTCACAAGGCTAAGGCCTTGTAGCCTGCTGCCTAAAACTGCTGGCCCCACCTATACATGGGTGAACCAGTCAGTCTTTATGGGTTTGTACACAAATGCAAAATGCAAACAACACAGCTGCAGTTAAATGAAACAATTTACAACAGATTAAATTATTCTTTCCTAAATAATAATTTTTATATGCTTTTGTTTTGTATTTTGTGATGAAACAGGGTCAGGTACTCTGTACAGACAGGGCCCTCCTAAGTTAATAAGGCATAGGGCTTATCTAAAAAGGACATTCTGGCTAGAAGTCCTGGAGGTTTACTCAGCAGCCTAAAGTTAGATTCCAGCCATCATTAGCTAGAAGTTGAAACAATGATGTCTTTGCAGCAACAGCAACACATGAATGACATGCCAAGAACATCCAAGGAGCAGCACAACGAATGTAGGACTCCTATTCATGTTCCCAGGATAAGCAGTGTACAGCTTCTTACCATTTTTATTCTATGATGTGGAGAATGAATTATAAGGGCAACTGAGGAGGTGGAGAGACTAATTTAGGAAACTACTAGAATAATCCAGATGCAAGATGATCATGGTGAGAGATGCAGAACAGGGAAAGTGTCTGGGTTGAGGATTATTTTGGAAGTAGAATTGCCAGACTTCTTGATGAACCAAATGGAGGGGATGAATGAAAGGAAGGAGTTGAGAATGGTACTAATGTTTTTGGCTTGAGCACCAGGGAAAGTGGAAGCAACATTTTCTGAAATACGGAAGAACAGAGTGGGTGTGGATGAGAACCCACAGACCTATCTTGGGCACCGAGAGGTACTTTCCTTCTTGACATCAACTGCATGGTATCTTTTCCAACAACACTTCTCCAACTCTCCAACACTAGCAAGGTGTCCTATATTCAATTTCATTCTGACATTAATTACTTGGAGTTAGCATCAAACCCCACAAGGTTAAGGGTTCAGTCCCATAAGACTGCCCTCATTCCAGAGGCCATTTGCAAATATCAAGTCACCCACAGTTATGCCTAGCCAGCTATAAATCAGGAGTTCCTATTATTCCCTCCTCAGTTTCAATCTGCTAGAACAGTTCACAGAACTCAATAAGCCACTTTACATACATTTCTGAGCTTTTACAAAGGATACAAATAAGCAGCTAAATGAGGAGATAAATAAGGAAAGGTCTGGAAAGATCTCAAGCCCAGAAGCTTCTGTCCAGGAGTTGAGATGTACCACCCTCCCAGTATATGGATGTGTTCATCAACTCAGAGGCTCTCCAAACTCCACTGTTTAGGAGTTTATATGCAGGTTTCAATTACTTAGGCATGGTTGATTAAATCATTGGTTTTTGACAACCAACTCAATCTCTACACCCTCTCTACTCCCTGGAGGTTGGGGAGTAGGGCTGAAAGTTCTAAACTACTAAACAATGCTTGATCTTTCTGGTGACCAGGTCCCTTCATGAAACTATCTAAGGGCATACGAAGAGTCACCTCATTACAACAACAACAACAAAAACTCTCCCATCGCCCTTATCACTCGGGAAATCTCAAAGATTTTAGGAGCAAATAAAGATCTTTTTTATACTGCAGGCACAGAAGTTTCATAGGGTGCCTCTACCATCTCATCAGACAGGTGGTCATATAAAAACCTGAGGCCAGATTCGAATCTTATCTCTACCACTTACTAGTTTCTGTGACTGTAGACAGGCACTTAGCCTCTCCCCATCTTAGCTCCTTCATCTCAAAAATGCAAATAATAACCATTTTTCAGGGTGCTATGAAAATAAGAGAGCATATAAAGCTACCGTCCAATCAACAAATATGTATTGAGTCTCTATCTACTCCATGCCAGAAGCAATTCTAGGGTGTGGAGATAGAGCATGGAACAGAACAAAAATATAGCCTTCATGAATCTGCATGGGGAAAACAGAAAATGAACAAATAAATAAGAAAGCACATACCATGCGGTTGATGGTAAGTGTTATGGGGGGAAAAATCAACAGAAAAGAAGGATAGGGAGTGGGGAATTATCAATGTTGTCATCTTAAATAGAACAGTCAAAGAAGACCTAACTGAGAAGTGCCAGAGACCTGAGAAGGTGAGAGAGAAAACCAGGCAGACAACTAGAGAAGAGCATTCCAGGTAGTGAGAAAACTAAATACAAAGACCCATGGGTGGAAGTTTGCCTGATATTTGTGCCAAGCCCAGAAAAGGGGCCATTGTGGCCAGAGGTGACCCACTGAGAAGTTATAGCCCCTCCTCAGAATTCCAGTAATGTTCATTATTAGGATGGCCTATTCAGTTTGCGTCCTAAACTACTACTTTTCAGATAAATGTTGTCTGAACTCTCCAACTACATTCTAATTATTTATCTGCTAATTAACTCATTAAGAGAAGAGCTGTTTTTGACTGACACTCCCATCCCAACCAAGTGCCGTAGACATGGGGAAAATCAACTGTCATCTGGAATCTGACTAAACATGCACATGCAAACATAAGAACAAACAAATTGGCTACTTTCTGAAAAACTAGTTTTTGTGTTGTCTCAAGTTGTCTCATCTCCACAGTTTGACTAAAATTTTTTTTTAAAGATTTTATTTATTTGAGAGAGAGACAGTGAGAGAGAACATGAGCGAGGAGAAGGTCAGAGGGAGAAGCAGACTCCCCATGGAGCTGGGAGCCCGATGTGGGACTCGATCCCGGGACTCTGGGATCATGACCTGAGCCGAAGGCAGTCGTCCAACCAACTCAGCCACCCAGATGCCCCAGAGTTTGACTAAATTATTTTAAATTTGTTTGCATTAAGAAGTGTCCACTCTTGGGAATGCACTTTTAACATGGCAATCTCCTCCAAACCTGGCTTTCTGGAATTCCTTCAATAAGAATACTACATACACTGGCTCCATCAACAGCTAACCCCAGCAAGAATGAATCTAAATCTCATAGACCTGAATGCTTTCAGATGCAGGAAGCTTTATTAGCAACACATGTTTTCTCTCCAGATCACAATTGCCTGCTGTTCCAAAGGGTGTAATTTGAGGAATAAGCTTCTAAAGTGCTAGAAATGCATGTGAAGAAAGTTAAAAAAAAATCATTAGTCTTCATAATTGCTCCATGAAAAAAGAATAGGCACTCCAGTAAAAATAATCACTAACATTTATTGAGCATTTACTATCAACCAAGTATATAGTTAAGTGCTTCACTTACCTCAGATAATTAAGTAAAATCTTTAAAATACCCTGCAAGGTAGGTATTAGCCCTAAATTACAGATTTAAAAAATAAAAAATTTATGTTAAAAAAAGCTACCTCCTAAGAGGTAAAGAGGGGTGAAGTCATAGGCCCAAGGTCACATAAGCTACTGAGGGACAGAACTAGGATTTGAATCCAGAACAACCAGTAGGGAAAACAGGACACTAAATGTATATACAACAATGATTCAACAAGTGATCTCATTCTGAGACTTAGGGCAAAGTTCCTTTCAGAAAATTAGAATGTTTGTCCTTACTGATACCCAGGAAAAGCTAGAGCTGAATACCTGGATGGACTGTGACCAATCCCCAAGACAAAATGAAGATTTCCCAATCTTCCTGGGAAGAGGTTGACCGAGGTAAGAAGTTAGGATTCAGGAGCACCTGGCAGCTCAGTTCATTGAGCATTTGACTCTTGATTTCAACTCAGGTTATGATCTCAGGGTCGGGCTCCCCTATCAGCAGGGAGTCAGCTCCAGATTCTCTTTCTCTCTGCTCCTCTCCACTCCCTCCCATGCTTGCTCTCTTGTTCACTCTCTCTCTTTCTCTAAAATAAATAAATCAAGCTTGGAGCACCTGAGTGACTCTGTCAATTAAGCATCCAACTCTTGATTTCAGCTCAGGTCATCATCTCAGGATCATAGGAATGGCTCCAAGCTCAACTAGAGATTTTCTCCCTTTCCCTCTCCCTGCTTGTGCTTGTTCAAGCTCTCTGTCTCTCTCTCTCTCTCTCTCTCTCTCTTAAATAAATAAATTAAATCTTTAAAAAATAAAAAATAAAATAAATCTGGAAGGATGAGAGGGAGGGAGAAAGAAAGAAAGGAAGAGAAAGAGAGAGACAGATAAATATATATACATTTATTTGTTTACTTACTTATTCAGGGAAACAAGCCTCAGGTCGAGATGAATACAAAAATCCCTTCTTTCTAAAAGCTGGAGGTGATAGTATTAGAGCAAAACCTCCTGTCTCCAGGTAATGAAGAATTATGGTAAGAAGGACAGGTAGGGGCTAGGGACCCCTGCCCCACCCTAAGAGAATACTACTCTTAAAAGGATTTTACATTATCCTTAAAGGAGCCCACCACCCTTTCCCACCTAAACAACTACCCAATAGGTATATGAACACATGTACAAAATCCTGATTAGGTGACAGGTGCATGGAGGGTTCATCAGATTAAAACAACTGCCAACATTCTCAAGAAACCCCTAGACTTAGAAACTCCAGTGGCAATTCTCTCCGGTCCTCTCCCTCTTCAGGAGCTTGGTACTATCACTCAATAAACTTTGCTTTGCTGCCCACCACTCTTCACCTGGTCTTCCTCTTCATTCTTAGAAGCAGTGAGACCAAGAACCATGGGCCCTGAAGCAAAAGAAATCCTGCAACACATGATGAATACAAAAGAAAGTATACATACTGCCACCTTGGCTCATTCCTTGGACTTTTGTTTCTGGGCCACTCTTTGTCAATGCTGCCTAGCTCCACAAAGGCATGGATCCACCCTCAGCACCCAGACAACAGTAAACAAGAATGTCACTGAAGGCTGGGAGGCACAAAAGACCATTAGAGCTCTGAGCAGATACTGTCAGCTGAATGTCACATTTCCCCCAGGTCCACCAACTCTGGGCAAGGCCTCTCCCTCTGTCCTTAGTTCTCTGCATCCTCTAACCTGCAGCCTGTTGCCAGCCCCCCATCAAGAGCTCCTGTCCCAAATCTCCTCCAGGTCCTTTCCAATGAAAAAGCATTTAATGCTCCCTTCACAATCAAAATATTTTTCTATTCCACCCACATAAAGATGACACTCATTTTCATTTTTCTTTCAGTTTACTTTAGAAATTTACTTTAAACAGAAGCAGTTTAGCTTCTGGTTGCGTTAAACCTTTCTACTCCAGAATAGGTTCTTGCCTTTATCTTATCTAACCAGAAGGCCCAAGGATGTTAACTTCTGTTGTTACAGGAGCAATCTGCCCTCAAAAGTCAAGTCAGACTTCAATCTCTAGGAAAGCAGAAAAAATGTTGGAAATTTTAAAATAGCTATTACCCACCTCCATTCCAACCACTGATGCTAGCCCTCAAGGTTGCAAGAAAATATCAGGGGTTCCATCGAGTTCCATCACAAAATTTCTGTTCCTATCTCAAAGTAGAGAAGACACACAGATGTTTTCCCGTTTCCTTCTGACCTTGACAGAATCTTCATATTTTTAGAGTTCTGTCAATATTTTGTTCTGCCCCAATACACCCAAGGAAGATAATAAACTCTGTCAGTAACAGCACCCACAGACCATAGCAAGGATTCTCATTTTGGGGGCAGAGTACACAAATGTTATAGAGATAGAAACAATTTTGAGAAGAAAGTTGTATAGTTTAAAAGGTAATTATAATATCCCTCCACTCTCAACCCTCATTTTCCTCTCAAATAAAAATCAATTTTTTAAATGCTCTAACTTGCCTATTTTTTTCCTCCTGAGCCATTCTATAATTCAGCTATGTTTATTACAAACCTCACCATTCCCTCAAAAGTGGAAGTCCTGGGGTCACATTAATGTCTGCTTTCATTTTTCCTGCTCTGCCCAACAAGTTCCTAATACCTAGTAGGAATCCTAGGGACAAGCCCAATGCTCCCCTCATTAGAATCAAATTTTACATTGTAAAGAGCAAAAACAATGCCTCAAACACAGTGATCAGATTCCTCCTACATTCTCCTCAACCTTTCACATGTCCTAAAAATGGCATGCCTTTGGGGGCACCGGGGTGGCTCAGTGGGTTAAAGCCTCTGCCTTCGGCTCCGGTCATGATCCCAACGTCTTGGGATCGAACCCCGCATTGGGCTGTCTGCTCAACAGGGAGCCTGCTTCCTTCTCTCTCTCACTGCCTGCCTCTCAGCCTACTTGTGATCTCTATCTGTCAGATAAATAAATAAAATCTTTAAAAAAAAAAAATGGCATGCCTTTGTTAAGAGCTCAGGAAAGTGCTACCCCATCAAATTTACAACAGACTTAAAGCTTTCCTGTAGTTTTATTGTTGTTGTTTTCAAGATTTTATTTATTTATTTGACAGAGAGAGAGAGAGAGAGAACACACAGGAAAGTGCTGCCCCATTTACAACAGACTTAAATTACAGACTTATTACCGACTTAAAACAGACTTAATTGACAACAGACTTAAAGCTTTCCTGTAGTCTTGTTGTTGTTGTTTAAGATTTTATTTATTTATTTGACTGAGAGAGAGAGAGAGAGAGAACACAAGCTAGGGGAGTGGGAGAGTGAGAAGCAGTCTCCCTAGCAAGCAAGGAGCCCAACATGAGCTCAAAGTGGGGCTTGATGTGAGGCTCAACGTGAGGCTCGACATGAGGCCGGATCCCAGGAAGGACCCTGAGATCATGACCTGAGCCAAAGGTAGATGCTTAATGACTAAGCCACCCAAGTGCCCCTTTCCAGTAGTTTTTTACCCTTGGTTTTCAGAATGATACAGTTGTTATCAAGAACACCCCTCCTTTAAGCAAGACCATTACATAAAAATTATATTACCTGAAATAAAAATGAGTGTATATTCACTTTGTAAAATCATTTACACATTGAGTTTCCCTGGTACTTTTGAAAATTATTAAATTCATTTGAAATTCTGATTTATACACCCATATGGGTAGCCTTATGATGTAAAGTAAGATATACTGATATCCATAAAGAAAATTCTCCCTCGCAAATTCACCAACCTTTCTCTATACATTCTATTTATTTATATATTCGTTATAGTCATGAATGTCCCAATAAATACAGAATATGAGTAAAGTAACTACACAAACATATAATTGCTAGCTACCATTTGGGTACTTGCTGCAAGGAAACCTGTATTTCACGTCACATCAGAAAAGATTGAGCTGAAATGTCAGCTTCAAGATAAACACTTTTAAGTGTCTGATTAGGTGAGTTACGCTTTTGGTATCTCAGGTGCCGAAAAGCTCTGCCCTAACATTTACTCAATCCTGGAGAAAAAAAACTATGCTGAATCACAGGCAGAAAGATAAGAAAAACATTTTAAGTCTTCAAATTAAGTTAGTCACTCATTTTGCAACCGTATTCACTTCTGACAGCCTTGATAGACAAATATTTCAGGGGAACTGTATATAAAGAAAATAAATTGCCATTTGGAACTTTTCATGCCTGGCACCCTTGAGGAAAAAAGAACCCCAGCCTTATTCTGCACACAGCACTTCCTGCCACTTTGTTCTTTATTTGGTTCTCTTTAAAGTTCAGCAGCATTTTAATTCTTTCTCAAACTCTCCAAAATTCTAAACCACTCTCTACGTGACAGAATTTTGAATAAATCCTCAAGTTCTCAAAATATACAGTCCTGAGCCACAACTGAAAACAGCAGCTGGTGGTTTTGTCAGGTACCCTTTCTCCTCTGGCTGGGCGTGGTGCCCTCAGCCAGCACCATCTCCCCTCCACTGACCACAGCCGCCTGGTGCCTCACACTCACATGGGGCCTTCTGGCCTCATTACCCACGTCTCTAGCGCTTGTCTCATCACTGTATGCATATTAGCCTCATCATCCTCTCCTTCCCCACAGAATCCTCACTTTTTTTCAAGTACCCACTCCTCCACACAAACTCCAAGGAAACTGACCCAGGCCCCTGTTTCAAGAAGTGGATCTGGTTAGTCTGAGCAAATCAGTAGCTAGCACTCTTCTGATGACCATGAGTTGAGTTGGTCCTTTTGGACTGAAGAGAAATACTTACAGCTCTTGGTTGGAAAAGAAGTTCTCTCACTCTCCTCTGTCCGCTGGACATGAGTAAAGAAATATGAGACCTTAGTTGTCAGTAGCAGCCTCCCTGTGACCTAGGGAGAACCATCTTTGGCATGAAATTGATGTGGAAATCTGAAATGGTTTCTTGATGTTATTACTGAGCCACTAATCATATCTCTTCTGGAGACTACCTGACTTCAGAATTTCTTTCTTGAAAGACTACACAGAGGCTTTAATATTCTAAAACACACTATGAATTCTTTCAAAAGGGGAGCGTAGAGGCACCTGGGTGGCTCGATCTGTTAAGCATCTGCATTTGGCTCAGATCATGATTTCAAATCCTGGGAACAAGCCCCACATCAGGCTCCCTGCTCAGCAGGGATTCTGCTTTTCCCTCTTCCTCCGGCCTTCCCTACTTGCGCTCGCTCTGTGTCTCAAATAAATAAATAAAATCTTAAAAAAAAAAAAAAAAAGGCAGGGGAAGTGTAATACACTGTCTTTTCCAAATATATTCGAACAAATAGCCCTATTTCTTTCAAAGACCAACATTCCCTGGAACCCAAATCAGGAAACATGCACTATGGTCATATTAGGATTCTCTAACACCACAAATTTCTCCTGAGAAATTAGCAATCACCAGCCACTGAAGAGTAGAGGTAATGAACACACAATCTGAACCTTCAAGCCCAAGATTCTCTGCTTGAGATGCACACTCTGTGTTGGCAGTTTGAACACAATCATTTAATAATTTCTTTTTCCAAATCAAGTCAGTGCGTTGTTAAATCATATATCTACTTTACCCACAAACATTTTATATATGGCTTGATTCTTCTGCCCAAGAAATTAAAATGCCAACTACAGCAAGGCTTACTTCTTCTGCCTGACTTTCAAAGCCATCCTGATCTGACTCTTCCTAATTACTCATTTCTTATAACTCCCTAACCCAGACTACAGTTTAGACTCATTACCCACTCCCATCCCTGGGTCCTCAGCTCAGACCCCAACCACAGCAGCCTCATCCTTCTCCTGTTCCTTTTCAGGTATGGAATTCCAAATTCATTTAAATTAGACATTTAGTTATATAAGCAATATATTAATACCTCTCCCTGTAAAAACTTAAGCACTATGCTAACATTCACTTCAACAGGCTCAATTCTGGTCCATCTCCTGCTTTTCCAGGAGTATCAAGCTGGTATAACCTTCCAGACCTTTCCCAAGCATTTGTGCACATAAAAATGAACCTACAGAACATACAGGGCCCATATTACATTCTATTTCCATTCTCTGTCCTCACTCTGATTACTGACAGCTTTAAGATCCTGGAAGCCAGGGACGCCTGGGTGGCTCAGTTGGTTAAGCGGCTGCCTTCGGCTCAGGTCATGATCCCAGCGTCCTGGGATCGAGTCCCACATCGGGCTCCTTGCTCGGCAGGGAGCCTGCTTCCCCCTCTGCCTCTGCCTGCCTCTCTGTCTGCCTGTGCTTGCTCGCTTTCTCTCCCTCTATCACTGGCAAATAAATAAATAATCTTAAAAAAAAAAAAAAAAAGATCCTGGAAGCCAGAAGAGCTATTAGCTTTAAGAAACTGAGAACAGGGAAAGAAAAGTACAACTTAGTCTATCAGGAAAAAAATAGTGGTATGTAGCACCCACTATTCCACAGAAAATGCCACATTCTCAGAAGGGTAAATACCAGACAGCAGAGCCATCTCACAAACAGACACAGAAGAGAAGAGAGAGAAGACGAACTATGGGGTATTAGGAATAAGGCTGTAAGGCTCTCTGAAGAAGACTTCCTACATCCATCAGGCATTGGAGAGAAGCAATGATTTGAGGTAAGCCATATTCCAACACTATGCTGTCCAGTTCTTCACTGGGATCCTCTTCTCACAGTTAAGAGGTCTAAACCACACTCTGCTCTACTAGTTCCTTTTCATTTCCTATTTCTGCTGTCTGGGAAACTGGAAGGGATGCCACTTTGGATTTGGACAGCTACTTCCCAAAAGTTCAAGCCATGGGATAGTAAGATAAGAAAAAAAAAGTGTGTTTAAAATTGGGTTTGTCAGTTCTTAGCTCACCTTTCACCAAGATAGCCAGCACTGTTCTCTTCTGAGTTTGACAGAAACACACATAGGGCAAGCATGTTCATGGTGCATGTTTTCCCCCAGGATCCAAGAGAGAACATAACTGGTGTCTGAGGTGGCTGGGACTTCACAGATAGACATCTGCAGTCTTACCAGTTTCCATCACTTGCTTCTCTGCCCACTCCACCTTCCCCCTCATTTCCTAAACTAGGCCTTTGGTTATGAAACCTCTTTTGTTAATATCCACTATATTCACTTGACTAAAATAATAAAATAACCAGATATAATGATTCCTAATGATTCTACCTTGTCCTAAATTCTACCCTGTAAGAAAGGTCTTCTTTGGACATCTTATTACTAAAAGATCTATCATATGCCACTAACTAAGGAAACAAATGAATAAGGCCTAGAGTGCTGCCCCAGCCAACTGCTCTGCTCCAGGGAATCCTGAGGGGGCTGGACAAATGGAAAGCATAACTCCTGGTTAGATTTGCCAAAACTGTTGCCAAATAAACTGAGATAAACTTGTTGCAAGAAAAGTCAGGAACTTGAGAGACAAGAGTTTGGAAAAGAGAAAGAGAGAAATTTATTTTGGGTGTCAGCAGCCGGGGAAGATGGCAAACTTAAACCTTAAGAACTGACATCTCTGCCTGCTAGATGGACACCGGGGGTATTATTATAATGAGAGATTGTCGGGGTACATGCCAAAGAGCAGGCAAGGAGTTCCTCATTATGGCTGAAGGTGGTATATGTTCAGCCAGTGATCAAAGGCTGGGAAAGGAATTTGTAGGGTGTGGTCTTCCAGGTAGTCTGTTGCTTTTAGGGCTTTTTTTTCTGGTCTGGTGGTTGGGCTAGTCTAGTCATTGCAAAACACCTTCATCAATTGCCTCAAGAAAGTGCAGTAAGAAATAAGCACAATGAGTTTTAGTTACAGCATGAGTTAAGTGGTCTTGACTATTTCTGACTTTAACTTGGGAGTCTATAGTTGAGTAAGAGGGCTCACTAACAATCTGATCCAATGTAGTCACTTCTTTCACATCTCCCTGTCTTAGATTTCTGCATAGCGTTTATCATATTTGATGTTTTTCTTTTTCCTATTGTTTTTAAATTGTCTGTCCTCTAGACTAGAATGGGAGTGGGGTACCATCTTGTTTACCCCAGCATCCCAGATACTGAAAGCAATGCCTAACATATAGAAAGTACTTAATGAATAAGTGTTGAATGAATTAATCCTTGGATCTCCAACTTCGCATGTAAGGCCGTGTGTATCCTCTCTCTCTCACCTCTCTCTTATTTCTCATCCTTCCTCCAACTCCTGCTATTCTTCACCCAGATTCATCTACCTTATTTTTTTTTTTTACTTTAAATTCTCTACTCATGTGTGTTGTTTCATCTCTCATTCTTTTCCACATATTATTATTTCCCACATATCATTCCCTCCCCTGCTGTTCCCAACCCTAGGTCCTACTGTCCCCATGTAGTTGAATCCTCCCTAACTATCAAGCATTACCTTTTTCAGGAAGAATCCTCACCTAACTTCTCTCACCCTCATTAAGCCATAAGTTCTACCACTGTGCCAAGAATTCTGTGCTTGAATCTATCAAAATATGTATCTCATAGTCCTAACTATGTGTCTTTTACCCCCACTTTCTCTCCTGGATGCTGAGGTCAAGAATTGAGGTCATGGTAGTTGCTACACATCTGCAGCCCACTCAAAGAGGTTGTTAAATAAAGGAATAGGAAACATCCAAATATTTCTGAAAGGAGGAAAAGAAAATTGGGATGAAAGGGAGGTAATTAGCTTAAGTGAAGGATAGACACTATTTAAATTTTTCAGATTTAATGAGATAAAGGAGAAAACTCTGAATGAGATCTGAGAAACTCTGTATCAAAGCCAAAATCTAAGTCTGCAATGACCCTCCCTCATCCACTCCACTGAATTTCATGCAATGATGTGGATATCTACTAGTTATAGTCTTCTCAAATTATTTATGTTTATTATAGAGCTATTGAAATAAAAAAATATATAATCCAATATGAAATTCTCAAACTTACCTAAACTAAGCCTTCCTTTTAGCACACATACTATTCACTTCTTTGGGATAGGAATAAGCTACAGTAACAACCTTTATGTGGCATCTGTGATAATCCACTATCACCCTGTAGGTATGGATGTACTTCCCCCATTCATCCACAGCTGCCTAAACCTATTCTAGAGATTCGATCCAATAACGGGATTCTCATTGTGTTACAAGATTTTTTTCTCCAGTGTCCCCAGTTCTTGGTCACACCACTTTGAAGAATGAAGAGGTAGACCAGACAAAGTGGAGGTCAGCAAAGCAGGGTTTATTGAGTGATAGCAAAGTGGTAGTACAAAGCTCCCAAGGAGGGAGGGGACCTGAGAGGGTTGCCACCAGAGTTTCTAAGACTAGGGGGGTTTATGGGCTTGTTAGTAGACTGTTTTAATCTGATTAAACTTAGCTGCCCTGTCATCCAGTCAGGTTTTTGTCACCTATATATCATGTGAAAAAGGCTGAAGAGCTCCTTCCAGACTGGCATAAAATCGTTTTAAGGATAGTTTCCTCTTGGGATGCATGGGTGGTTTAGTCTGTTAAGTATCTGCCTTGGGCTCAGGTCATGATCCAGGGTCCTGAGATTGAGTCTTGTGTGGGACTCCTTGCTCAGCAGGCAGCATCCTTCTCCCTCTGCCTGATGCTTCCCCTGCTTCTGCTCTCGTGTGAGCTCTTTCTCTCTCTTTCCCTCTGACAAATAAATAAATAAAAATTTTTTTAAAGGAGTGTGGTTTGGGGTGCTTGGGTGACTCAGTGAGTTAAAGCCTCTGCCTTCAACTCAGGTCATGATTCCAGGGCCCTGGGATGGAGCCCCACATTGGGCTCTCTTCTCGATAGGGAGCCTGCTTCTCTCTCTCTCTCTCTCTCTCTCTCTCTCTCTCTCTCTGCCTGCCTCCCTGCCTACTTGTGATCTCTCTGTGTCAAATAAATAAGTAAAATCTTAAAAAAAAGATTTAATAAAAAATAAAATAAAATAAAAGGAGTGTGGTTTCCTCTTTGTGCCAGGGGCCCTTGTCTCTGCCTGCCTTCTACCTGTCCTTCATCAGTTGGAGCAATATCAAGAACCATGCTCCAGAAGCTGAAACCTCCAGGATCAGACAAGGGCAAAGAGAAGATGAATTCCTGCAGCAGCATCATAGAGCTATGAAAATTTCATTAGTGGAAATCAATATGTTAGTCCTACACTTGTATATGTATATGCTGTTACTACAACCCTATGGTTATAATTTTTATATATGTATAAATTAAGCAATGCTAAGGTGTTGGTTTTAGCTTTAGTTTTTATGTATATACAAATTAGGCTATTCTGTATGTCAGTTCTAGATGTAGTTCAGTATACTTCAAGAGTAGAGTAAATGTGGTTAAATATACTTCTAGAGTAGACTAAGTATCAGAACAGAACTCCCATCTGGCTGGAGCTTTGCATATATGTAAATTAGGTAATCCTAACATGTTGCTCCTAATAAGATGTGATGTTTTCTTTCACTGGACATAGACAGCTCTTATAGGTTAGTATAGTAAGATAGTCAGACCATAGCTGACCTGAGAATTGTAATTTACACACACACACATACACTTCACACACATTGGAAGCTATAACCTACACTGTATAATTCCGTCCTCTTAAAAAGAGATGTATATATGATTCATCTCATTCTGCTCATAAAACTTACAAAGAGAACAAAAAGGACTCTCAAGGCTCCTTCCCAGATCTGTAATACTTTACATAGGCTTTAACCAAAGTTTTTTTTTTTTTCTATCCTCTTTTATTGTCTGGTGGTATTAAGGGTATGGGGTATGATAGAAAGGGTCCCAATTCTATGATACATAAGTACCCTGCATTTGACCCCCTAAAACTTATAGTTAGCCTAATTTTTCTTCTTGATATCCTAAGAGAAAAAAAGATATTATAAAACACTGTAGGTCAACAGATTGATGGCCCCATAACAAACACCTTTCTTTCCCCCTTCCTTAGGTGTTTTTGGGGAGTTGAGGGTTTAGGGGTTTTTTTGTTTATTTGCTTTTTGTTTGTTGTTGTTGTTTTTAAGATTTACCCATTTATTTGAGAGAGAGAGAGCATAGTGGGGGCAGAGAAAGAGGGGGGCAAACCCCCCCACTGAGTGAGGATTCCCAGTGTGGGGCTCAATCCCACAACCTCAAGATCATGACCTGAGCCAAAATCAAGAGTTGGATGCTCAACCAACTGAGCCCACCAGGAACTCCACAAACATTTTTCAAAGACTATTGAATGAATAAGGATGCAACACATAGACACATAATAAGATCATAAAGCAAAGAGACAGATTTCCCAATATTCGTACAGGCCTATTAGTTTCATTTCTGTAGTTGTGCTTCATATGTCAAAAGTCTCTAGGACAGAGAACTGGTCACCTACTGGCATTATAGCCTCATTCTTCATACAATCTTCCATTTACTATGGCAGAAATGTACACCATTACTGTGCCATCCTTCTCCTCTAAAGCTACTTCCTCTAAAGGAAGCTGAGAAAAGCGCCAAGTCAAGAGATGAATATGGTACACCTTCCTCAAGTTCAATTTTACTGAGATATTTGAAGGAGAAATGATTTGAAAGAAAAGTATTGCAAAGAAACAACAGGTCCAAAATGGAGTCACTTATGTTAAGCTCCACTAAGACTTAATACCTAACCTAACTACAGTTTCAGCCTCTCCCAGGAGTGGAATTTTAAACCACTCAGTCTAGAATTTGCTGATTAGCACTAAGGAAGTCATTTACATAAGACCCTTGCTCTTCCCCCTAAAGGAAGGTGAATTTGCCTGCAACAATCCTTTTCCTTTTGTTATTCTATTTGTTAGATGGAACACTGCCCATTTTATGAATAATTTTAAAAAACCCAATTCGATCTTAAAATTTACTGGGTTGAATTTTGTTCTTAAAGAGATTTGATGACAGCAGGGGACCAAAGGAGAATTCTTTGGTTCCCTGCTTCTTTTTCCTTTTTTAAAAAGATTTATTTATTTATTTTAGATACCATGAGCAGCAGGGACAGAGGAAGAGGAGAGAATCTCGAGCACACTCCACGCTGAGCACAGAGCCAACTTGGGGCTCAATCTCACACCCTGAGATCACAACCTGAGCAGAAGCCAAGGGTCGGATGCTTAACCAACTGGGCCACCCAGGTGCCCTAAGAATTTCTGTGCCTTCTAAGACAACGGGAAACAGGCACAGAGCCCTCAAACACTTTTAGTTCTCTTTCTCACCATTCCTGAAGTCCACTGATAGGTTCTTCTCAGGTCTGAGCTCTCATTCTCTGCATTGAGCTCCCAACCTAATTTGCTTTCCAAAGTATCTTATTTGTTTGGAAACCCCAGCCCTTGGTTCCTTCCCCAGATTCCACATTGGGAACTTCCCAGTGGATGTTACAGTTCATTTGTTTGGAATCAATCCACAGTCCCCATTCTTTGGGGGTCTGTTGGTTCAATCCTTCCTCCAATTCCCAGATTTCACATATTCACTATTGAATGTTAAGCCAGAACTGAACTGGGTCTAACCTAAAAACCAGACTGGTTCCAGGAAAGGGATGGGTCCAGTTTGGGCTGGACTGGGTCCAGTGGGAGGCCTCAGATGAATATCAAAATGGGAATCTTGGAAATCAAAAAGCCCACAGACATTAGTGAACATGGGTCAAGCATTCAGTGGTTATTATGCTTGCCACCTCAAAAAGACTCCCATGATAAGCCCTCTTAGAAAATAGTTTGGCTCCAGCAAACCCAAAGGCTTAGCTAAAATAAATGGGATCCTTTATATCCAAAGAGTTGAGCATGTGACTTTATGGGACACTTGCTTATTTTATGTTTAAGAACTATAGTCCCAGAAGCTGCAGATATCTAGCAAAGTAGAAAAACTTTACTAAAAATAACCTAGAGTTACAATAGCCTATTACAGGGAACATTCCAATTAGACAAGATCACTCATTTAAGAAATGCACTTGAGAGGAAGGAATCCCAAGTTAAACAGAATAGGCTGTATACTTAATTGGTATGCAGAGCTTCCAAAAGGCTTCAAGACTCTAAAACAGCTTCACTAAAAGATTCCTTACAAAAGACTAATAATAAATTTAGGATATAAGAGGCACCTAAAACAAAAGATAGTAGGTCTGATATAATTCCTACTGCTCCCCCTTATCCTTTTTTACCTGAGTGCTCACATTTTCCTAAACTCTGTCTACCTTTCTACTCATAGACTTTTAGGCAGTTACCTTTTTTTTTTTTTTAAACTTAATTTTAAATCCTGGTAGAATTACCATTCAGTGTTATATTAGTTTCAGGTATACAAGATAGTGAATCAGCAATTCCATAAAACACCCAGTGCTCATCAGGACAAGTGTACTCCTTAATCCCCATATAGGCAGTCATCTTTTAAAATAAAATTACCCAAGGTTGCAGACAAACTTCCTCAGTCTCCTTCAACCCTTGGTCAAAGACGAAGCTAAGGGCCATAGTTAAAGATTTCCTAAACCTAGGGTGGAACACTGAAGGTTTTCTGAAGAGTTTAGAGTCATTATCAGGAGCTATGACCCTGGCAGCCAGATCTTTATCAGCCTGTACACAGGTTGGTAGCCCCTGGTGAAGCTCAAAACTGGAGGCAGGAAGACGGCAAAACCACAAGGATGATATTCAAGATCCTCTATCTTCAACATCTTAGGGACTCAGAAAAGCTCACAAAATACCAACTGAACTTTTACAAGCCACTCCTAGAATCTTCCCTGCCTACACTGATTGGTCTAGTATACAAACTTGCAAACAAAAAATAGATGAATCTGTGGCAGACTTTAAAGCCCATTTGGAAGCCCTTTTTCTATGATATTTAGGGTTCCATACAATTAATAAGGTCATCCAGGCTGCTGAGCTGCCCTCTTTGTAAACAGATTATCTCTTGAGACTAGTAGATTGATAAAAAGGTAGAAGATAGATGGAAGGCCACCAGCGTAACTGAATTCATGACTATAGCTAAGCATTTTGAGAGGACTCTGAAGCAGGATCACAAAAATCTTCCCAGCTATTAGCTTTACAGCTACAAGAGCTCCAAAACCAGAAACCCAAAACAACACCTGGGCCTCCCACATTGTACCCCCTAGGGGTCCATCATCAAATCACTGATCTAAAGATGATAGTATGGGCTACTATCAGGGAGATTCAAATCAAAACCACATTGAGATACTACCTTACACCCATCAGAATGGCCAAAATCAACGAAACAATAAACAACAATTGTTGGAGAGGATGGGGAGAAAGGGAAACCCTCTTACACTCTTGGTGGGAATGTGAGTTGGTACAGCCAATTTGGAAAACAGTGTGGAGATTCCTTAAGAAATTTAAAATAGAGCTACCCTATGACCCTGCAATTGTACTACTGGGTATTTACCCCAAAGATACTGAGGCAATGAAAAGAAGGGCTATCTGTACCCCAAGGTTCATAGCAGCAATGGCCACAGTCACTAAACTGTGGAAAGAACCAAGATGCCCGTCAAAGGATGAATGGATAAAGAAGATATGGTCCATATATACAATGGAATATTATGCTTCCATCAGAGAAGATGAATACCCAACTTTTGTATCAACATGGACAGGACTGGAGGAGATTATGCTGAGTGAAATAAGTCAAGCAGAGAGAGTCAATTATCATACAGTTTCACTTACTTGTGGAGCATAAGGAATAACACGGAGGACATTGGGAGATGGAGAGAAGAAGTGAATTGGGGAAAATCGGAGGGGGAGACAAACCATGAGAGACTGTGGACTCTGAGAAAAAAACTAAGGGTGTTTTGGAGGGGAGGGAGGTAGGAAGTTGGGTGAACCTACTGGTGGGTATTAAGGAGGGCACTCATTGCATGGAGCATTGGATGTGGTGCATAAACAATGAATTTTGGAACACTGAAAAAAAAATTTAATTTTAAAAAATGTATACCCTTAAAAAAAAAGTAAGTATGGGCTATAATCAACTGGACACTGAAATAAAGATTGTCCTCAAAGGTGTTATGCAAATTCTTCTCAAATGCCCTCTTATTTAACATCCAAAAGCAAGCCCCCATTTGGGTCCCTCCCACAGTTAACAGGTCTCCAAGGGGTTCTCTGGTAAACTATTACCAGCAATTTTATTAAAACGTCAAAAGAAAACTAAAAATAAAATTAATACGAAATCTTTCCAAATTTTACTTGATGACAGACCTATACTTTCTACTTTAAACACTAACCTCATAGGACAACAAACCCCTCAGACTAAGAAGATTTCAATAGTAGGGGTATCTGAGAAAGTTCAGAGAAAATTTTTATCTCAACCCAGTACAAATGACTCTCAGACCTTCTACTGAAAAACATTCCTTTTGGCTATGTGTTACAGCCCCAACCAGCCTATTAGATAATTAAAAGGGCTAAAACATTTTGCCTCCAGTGATATCTCACCTCAGAATTTCCTGACCATCTGGACCTGATCTTTTATGTTCCTTAGTTTGTCCTTGACACAGAAGAGGAAGAATTCCAGCAAAAGTCCCCTAACTTAATTGAGGTACCTGAAAACCATGCGCTGCTTGTAATATGACAATGGAAGAATAGAAACTATGGCACCTATAAAGATTTGAATAGATAATACTAAACCTCTCCCTTAATTACCTCAGTATCCAGTAAAACCTGAGACCAGACAAGGCCTCATACCACAGAAGGAGGTCTAATTACCCAGGGGCTAATCATTCCCTGTACTGGTCCCCACAACACACTAATCTTGCTGGTCCAGAAACATAATGTATAGGGATGGTGATTTGTCTAGGATTTGAGAGCTGTTAAGAAGGTAATTATTCCCCATTTCCAATTGCTCCAAACCAGAGTACCCTCTGTCACAAGTGACACCAGATTTAAAGTAGTTCACTGTCATAGACCTCTGTTCAGCCTTTTTTAGCTTCCCTATAGACCCCAACAGTCAGTTTTTATTTGCCTTTCCTTGGACCAATTATACATGGACAGTTATGCCTCAAGAGTTCCCTGAAGTCCCTTCTTACTTCTCTCAAGTACTTCACCAAGATTTAAATAACCTTCATCCAGTTCCCTCAGAGATGGGGCCTGGTCTTTTACCATACCTAGATGATCTTTTGCTGTGCTCAGGTACCAAAGAGGCATCCGTAATAGGTTCCATTGATTTGTTGCCACAGCTAAAAAGGGACACAAAGTCTCTGAAGAAAAATTACAACTATCTCTAGATACTGTCCATTACCTAGGTCATGATCTAAATGCTGAAGGAATTCAGCTGTCTCCAAAAAGAATAAAGCTAATCCAGGAATTTCCTAGACCCACAACTAAGTGAGAGATTTTGGATTTCTAGGTTTATTTGGTTATTATAGGTTGCTAATTTTTCTCTATTAGCTTCCCACTGTATGAACTTTAATAAGTTATTCATCCCTGAGTACTTTTTTTGAGAAGACAAACATGAACAGGATTTTAGGAGACTAAAACAAACACTGCAAGAACAGCCAGGCTTAGGGCCACCTAACTATTCAAAACCTTTAACCTTTGTACATGAAAGGGATAATCAAACCCAGGATATGCTCACACAAATAATGGTAATAAAACAGGCCTTTTGCCCATTATAGCACACAACTTGATTCAGCTGCTCATGCCCATCCTGGCTGTCTTAAGGCTATAGCCACAGCTGCAAAGTTAGTAGAAGCCTGAGCAGATCTGACCCTAGGAAATGACATTTATTTGCAAACTCCACTGGCTGTCTAAAGTCTTAACTCTGAACTGACTCACCATTTCTCTGCAAGTAGACTAACTTCCTCCATGATCTTTCTGTTTTCATCACCTAATCTCCATCTTAAACGTTGCAATGTCCTTCATCCTGCTATGTTATTACCTCTGCCTGATGCAAGCAAGTCCCAAGACTACGAGGTAATAGCATTCCATTATGAGATACCCCTTTAATTAATCCTGCCCTAATCTTGTTTGTTGATGAGTCATACTGTGGAATAAAGGAATTTTTAAGCTGGTTTTGCTATTTCTACTCAATGTGACCTACTCAAGAGGGAACACTTCCCTTCAGCTAAATCTTCCCAACAAGCAGATCTCCATACCCTTAACTAGTGCATGCCAGTTATCAGAAGGACAAACCATTAATATTTAATATATTATCCTGATAATTGGTATGTCCTTGGAGTCATCCATGATTGGGGGATATTATGGAAACAAAGGGGTTTTTTTATATCCCCTGGGACCCTAATTAAAAATGGGCAACAAGTAAATGATCTTAGTGCTAGTCTCTTACCTTCTGAAATTGCTGTCATTGAAATTGAGGCTGACACAAAAAGGACTAAATGTGAATATCAGAGAAGCGCCCTAGCTGACCTTCATGCAAAGGCAACAGCACCAGAATCTATAAAGATTGTAGCCCATGTGGTTTTGTGTCCATTCTGCTTCTGCAAAATATGGTCCTTCCTTTGCCAGATTTTTGTCATCCTGATGTCCTTGTCACATGGCAACAGTCTGCTCCTAAATCAGAGTGATTAAAATGGGCAAAAATGGTTAAATTAAACAAATGATCAGGGCTATGGGAAACCTAAAACAGCTGCTTGGTTCCTCCCAGCTCCCCAGCAAATCCTAGTTTTCAGTTTTTGCTTCCCTTCACTTATCATAGTATATTTAACGGGACTCAAATTATGAATTGACTTTGGTAGGGAGATTTCTATAAAATTGCAAAAACAGTTTACTGCTAGGTTCACAGTTCTGGAAAAACGATTTTTGTCCTCCAAGACCTCAGACCTCCTCCCTCTGGACCCTTTGAAACCTGCAACTGAACTTCATTCAACTACTATTTAGTATGGATTATCAATATGTTTTTCTTATTGTACATATGTTTTCTGGATGGGTTGGGCTTCCCCTGCCTCAAACCTGATGCCCTCCCGCTGGTAAAGTAACTGTTAGAAAGTATGTTTCCCATTTGGGGTGTACATTCCACAGTCTCCAGTGGTCAAAACTCCCACTTCACTGGGTAAATCATATGAGTCTTAATGAAAACCTTGCAAACTTCTTGGAATAATCAATGTCCCTAACAACCTCAATCATCAGTCAAGATTGAGAGAATAGGATCCTCCAACTTAAAATGTCTAAACTTGCCAAAATCACCAGACTCCCCTGACCTAAGGTATAGCCTTTGGTTTTGCTGACTGTTAACAGTACCCCCTTTGGGAAACATAAGCTCACTCCACATAAGATGGTTACTGGCAGACCAATGTCTGTCTTTTGGTATACAACCTTCTGCTAATCCCTTGCTGTCTCACGCCAGTATGACCAGCTACTGTAAGTCTTCAATCCCTTATATTTAATCATATCACCACTAGATTGAAGAAGTTTTCCTAGATCCCAATTCAAAGGATCCTGTTGATCACAGTTTAGAGCCTGGTAACTGGGTAATCTTGAAGTATCACCAGAGGAAGACAGCCCTTGAGTTCTACTGGAAGGGAATTTACCAAGTATTCACGGCCACTGACACTGCTGTAAAACTAGAAGACATTGAACCTTGGATACACCATCTCACAGCTAAAGAAGACTCCACTGACATCTGGTCCTATACAGACACTGAAGACCTACAAATCAAGTTGATGAGGAAGAGAAGGAGCTGACATCAAAGTAGACAACTTCCAAGACACTGGATTAAGGGACACCTGGGTGGCTCAGTCAGCTAAGCATCTGCCTTCAGTGCAGGTCATGATCCCAGGGTCCTGGGATCAAGGAGTCCCACATCAGGCTCCTTGCTCATTGGGGAACCCACTTCTCTCTCTGTCTGCTGCGTCCCCTGCTTGTGCTCTCTATTTCTCGTTCTCTGACAAATTAAAAAAAAGTTTTTTTAAACCTTAAAAAAAACTTTCTTAAAAAAAAAATGCTGGTTCAAATCAAAACTTTATACAGTAACTCACCATGAAATCCTTTCTCCTTTTTTTTTTTTAATTTAAATTTTTTTTACCCTACCCCTGGCCTAGAAAGATAATGCCCTTGTCTGTATCTTCCAGGCCATTCCTAAAGGGGGTAACCTTTCAGATGCTGAATTGGTCATGAGGTAAGAAGTCCTCTGGTCCTCCCTATGACCAATTTCTCTTCTACTCCCAATGTCATTGCAAACTACAATTGCTCCCTCAGAAGTATTTGCCCAGCTCGACACATTTGTCTACATACATCTTAGCACATCTGCACCCTTATATTCCCATGATTATCTAGATCAGATTTGCCACCAGGTCCAAGAGATTTCACCAGCAGTACCCATCTTTATAAGTCATTTAGGGTACCTTTTATTTCAGGTTAGGATATTCTTTTCCCATATGTGTTAAAAACCTGACTGATCCCTGGCTTAAGAGTAAATGCGATTGAGGATATGATCAGAAATTTCTCCTTAACTCTTGGAGACATTGCAGATTCCATTGCTAGGACACAAGGTACCCAACAAAGGTCCCTAGATTCTCTGGCCCAAGCTGTTCTTGCTAACAGTATTGTCTCTTAGCTGAGCAAGGAGGTCTCTCTGCTATGACCAACACCACCTACTGTATCAGGATTAATACTTCAGCGGAAACTGAAATGAAGTTACATAATATCACTGAGCAAGCCCTCTGGCTTAAAGGGTGACTCCATTCATGGGTCTTTGATTGGTTTGGGGGCCATGGCTCTGAAGTACACTCAAATATCAGGAATTGTTTTGTTTTGTTTTGTTTTTTTAGGATCAAACCATTTTATTGAGGGGCTTAGGAGAAAGGTCAAAAGGGAGGAGGACAAGGAGACCCAACATCCATTAGTCTGGCTGGAACCTCACCCCTCCAGCATCACAGTCCCCCAAAAAAGCAGGAATTGTCTTGCTTATAGTTATCATAGTAATCTCCCAGGTACACTGCATTCTCCCAAAAGCTTTAAATGCATGTTGAGATCCCCTAACCACCATGCAAATGATCACCCTGAGAAATGGAACATCAAGAAAGGAACAAAGGGAATGATCAACTAAAAAAAATGTGGGCATAAAGTTGTGATCTCTGAATACCACAGTGATTCAAAAAAAAAAAAAAAAAATGAGATCAAAGCATTGAATAGAAAACAATAGGCCCAAAATGGAGTCACTTGTGCTAGGCCACATCACCAAAATGAAGCTAAATACTGAACTTAATTACAGTTTCAACATCCCCCAGAAATATTATCTTAATAGGCAGTCAGGAATTTTCTGGTCAGTAATCTGTCTCATGGGCCCTTTCCATCCCCCAAAGATAACCTTTTTTCCCCAAAGGAAGGTGACTTCTCAGGACTTTTTCTGTTCATGACTTCCTTGGTCTGCCTTTAAAAACCTTTCCCTTTCTAAAACCCTTTGGAGCTCTCTTCTGCTTGCTAGGTGGAATGCTGTGCAATATATGAATTGTTTAAATAAGCCAATTAGATCTTTAAACTGTACCCAGTTGAAGTTTTGTTATTTAACAAAAACTTCAGGAAATACAGATCAGTAACTGAGAGTAGCCCTAATTCCTTTAATTTTGATCACATCTCTGTTAGGCTGAGAGTTTGATTAAAAGGGAGGAACAGTTAAAAGAAACAAACTCCAAAATGGAATCAGTTATGTTAAGCACCAAGATTTAATACCTAATCTCATTGCAGTTTCAGCCTTTCCCATGAGGATAATTTTAAACCATTCAGTCTAGAATTTCCTTATCCACACTAGTGAAGTCATCTATATAACACTCCTTGTCCTTTCCTCCAAGAGAAGGTGGCCTTGCCTAAAACAATCCTTTCTTTTCTTTTGCTAGTAACTTATTTGCCCTGCCCCATTTCACCTATAAAAGCTTTCTATTTTGTACAGCTCCTTGGAACACTCCAATATTTTTCAACAGTATGTTTCCTGATTCATGAATCCAGGAATAAATAAAGCAGATTAAATCTTTGAATTTACTTAGTTGAATTTTTGCTTTTAACCAATGGGAAGTAGCTTTAAACATAATTTGGTATAAAAACAAAGATATATTATAATGTCCAATGCAAAGTGTTCATTAATTGTAAAGATTAAATGAAGAACAAAAAGTATGATCTTGTTGTAAGCAGGTTCAGGTTCTGACTCCAGCCCCCATTTTCTCCGACTAGACTGGTGACCACTCTCCTTTGTCTTGGTGTTTTTTTCAATGGAAAAGTTTAAGACACATTGAATCCCTGTAGATTTTCAGAAATATAGAATGAGAGCTGAAACCAAAAGGGATATTTGTGTGCACTTTAAATGTACAGAAAATTCATGTAATCAGGACGTAGCATCTCTCTATTCTGAGTTTGTCCTTCTTTTTTTCTGCTGTACCACAGTACCACCCTACCCATGCAAAAAATAAACTCATGCACGTATTCCCACTGTTCCCAAGCATTCTGAGTCCACAAAACTTTACTTGCACTGATGATAATGTGCATTACACATGAACATATCCATCCATCCCCCCATCTAACAATCAGGGAGTTGGGCACCCGAGGATACAAAGGTAAGTGTGATGTTGTTCCTAACCTAGACAAATTTACAGGCATGTGAGGAATCTAGATATCAATTTTTAAATGGCTTTATAATGTGATAAATCGATGAATAAAGCTACAATGTGCTGCAGAGGCGGGGAAAGGATTCCTTGCTACGCACGGGAAGAACTGGCAGGGGAGATTTCCCAAAGGAAGCAGCCTTCAAGGATCCACTTAGGATCTGTGCAGCAGCAAGTGAGCCTCCATCTGAGTGGAATCCAGATATGATCTGAGAACTCCTCTGCCCAGCTGGCTTCTTCCTCCGTTCTCTCCCTCACTCCAGCCCTCCATATCTCCAACGCCTGCAGTTCATTCAACAGTTCCAAAACACTTTCTTACTTTTTAAATTATGTTAACATTAAACCATTTGTTGAGCATTTGTCCTATGATTTTTACTATAACATTTAATACTCCCCAAACCCACATTTTATCATTCCTACTTTACTCATGAGATCATTGAAGCTCAAAGAGGTTATGTTTCATACACAGATCGATCTACATTATCCACTGCACTCACTATCTCCCTTGGTTATAAAGTTGTCTTTGCTTGCAGATATTTGACATGCATATTTTTATGAATGAAATACTAATATCTAGACTAGCTAGCAAAAAGATTCAGGATGGACATGGTCATTATTTCAGGATGGAATTATGCATTTTTAAAAATATTTCTTTCCACTTTTACATGTTACAAAAAAAAAAACTTTTCCTCTTAATATGAAGAAGATAATAGAGAAACTCAAATCAGAAGATAGGGAGGGAGGGAGAGACACATAGTAAAGAGAAAGAATAACGAGCAGCCAGAAACATGGAGACATGCATGGAGTGAGGTACCTTAGAGAAAAAGTTCATACAGTCCAATCTCAATCTCCTTCGAAATTTTAAAGGCCCTGAAAATACTGATCTAAAATCAGGAGGCATCAGGCTACAAATGGAGCCTGGGAAATTACAGAGAAGCAAAGCTCTCAAGTCTTCAGTGCAAACAGCTCAACTAAGCAGCCCCTGGTGAACAGAGCTCTGGTGTTCACAATTCAGTTGTGCTCAAGAGAAAGGCCTGCAAGGTATCCATCTCCATAATCAGATGTAGACAAAGAACATCCACCTGCATCGACACTCTCCGCTCCTCTGAGTTTGAATGCAAAGCTGCAGCTGGCAACACGACACTCCCCAAAGACTGCCAGGCCCAGAGTGAGACCAGCACTACTTGCAGAGCTAGAATCTATGTCCAGGCCAAAGGGGTGTGCCAGAAGTCAACAAGCCAGGAGAGAAATGTAAGAACACCCTCCCCTTGTCAAATCTCTGCCTTCTGCTGTCCTGTGTGTCCTGAGGATGAAAAGGGGCAGCACTTCCACTGCTGCTGTGTCAAGGAGCATTTCCCAGGGTGGATTTGCCAAGAGACTGAGGCAGAGCTTTGTGACAGAGTCCTCCTCCTGCAAACTCAGGTGGCTGCAAGAAGGTATCTTAAGCTAAAGACCCAATCAACAGGGAAGCTAAATTGGATATTTTCAATGCCTCTTTGGCTCCCACTCTATTCCTCTAAGGTCCTTTTCAAAATCCATGTGGTTTTACCAAATACTCACTTAGACCTATTAGAAGTTGAAGAAGAAAAAAATCAGTAGCCCAAGCAGACCTCATCAATTCCTTTTTTCCTGTGGTTGCAACATCAAAGGCTGTTGGATTCAGTCATAGTTGCCATTTTCCAGGAGCTGGTGATCACAGAGGGAATGGATTTTATTTATGGTGGGGGGTAAAAAGGCAGCAAGATCAATTTATGTTTCTTGGAAGCAGTGAATACCAGGGGCTGGATGCAGATAAGATTATCTGAACTAACAGTGTAACAGGGATAGCCTATCTCCCAGTTCATTTCTAATATTCTGTCTACTGATAAAGAACTGCCAATTAAAGAAAACCTCAACCTAGTGTCTGTCAAAAGGGAGAGTCACGAGTCAGACTGAGAAATTCAGATAAGAGGTGTCAGCAACATTCCAGGAAGCAAGTTGAGAGAAAGTTATACATGCATACATGCACACACACACCCACACGCATGTGTGCACAGACAGGAAATACATACAAGACATCAGGGGTGTAGTATTGCTGGTAAAAACAGATGCAGTGCCCTGAGGTATAATTAATCACTATTCCTGTAACCTCAGCAAAATATAAGTGTTCTCCACCCAAACCCTGAAGAGCCTGTCAAAATGAGCTAGGGAAAAAAAAAAGATTACAATTTTTCTCATTCAGGTGTTATGATGTGGATGGAGAAGAAAGTCATGCCACAGTTGCAGAGCTCTCCTGACACTGAAAGGAGGTCCTCTACAGGTTGTAGCTTCTCATCTCCCCGCTGATGGCAGTTACAAAGGAACGTTCTCATATTTCTAGGAATGCTTCTGACATAGAAAGTGAAATATATCCTTCTCAACAGTCCAGGCCCTGAGAATATGAGCCTGGGCTGTCAGATCCGCCCATGAACTAGAGTGAATAGAAATCTTTTGTGTGCTGTCTCTCTGCCCAAGTCTTGCATGTGGCCTGCATTTCTCACTCCTTACTTACACTATAAGTGACTCTCCCTGTACTAATGACTGCTTCTCAGGGGACATGCAGTTGTATTCTTGTCTCTTTTCCTGTATGCTTTTATCTTTTTCACTTTCCTACCTCTCACAGAGAATGGACCATAGGTAGGTGACAGCACAAAAAAACCTCACTGCAACCCACCATTTTCCCCAGAACCAGTTATCCCAAAACACAGGTAGGACCATCTTTGCCCACAACATAATGGGAGTTGTGCATGTAATATGATTTTAAGGTTGTAGCTGTGTTGACTTGGACTAGCCTATCATAAAGCCTAAATTCTACCGTGATGAGTAATTTTTAGAATACAACACAGTCAAATGTGCCCTTATAAAAGTCCACAAATAGAGAACACATAATCATTATTAATGGACAGAAATTGATCTTCTGGTTGTTTATGAAGGAATGTGGCAGAGGAAAAAATAAGGAAATTCTTAGAACTTCTAATCCAACCCAGTAAATCCTTTCTCCGGCCAGGCCCCTTCCAACAGGTCTGCCATGGTGTTCAGAGCTCCATGAGATTAAACTGAAAGTATCTTCATATGCAACACTAACCTCAAAACTTTCATCTTTAAATATAATACTAAACTCTATTCAGCTTTGCAATACCCATTGTTTGTTACTGGCCCTTAGTTCCCAGCCATTTCCCATCTAAAACCAGTGGTGCCTCCCTGAAAATTTCATTCTCCTTCCAGTCATTCCCTAACAAATATTTGCTCTGTTTCTCTCTTCCCCTCTTTCTCCTATCACCCATTCCCCAACTTCCTCTCCTTTACTTTATAAAACTCAGATGAGTCACATTGACAAACATACCATGTAAGCTTCATCCCAAATGGATTTCCAGTGAGTTAAGGGAAATTTGAAGATAACATTTCTTGAGTTTCCACTGAGCTGATTAAAGCCCAGATTTTAAGAGTTTGGAAACATGGCAGATAGTAAGATGACAGGGATTTACTGACTGCATAAGGATTGCATCAAACCCCACTGGTAAGGAGATGTAGTAGGAAGCAGAGGCTGCTGGACTTGGGAGTCTGAAACAACTGGATTTAAATCCTGGTTCTACCATTTAATAGATATGCAAATTTGGACAAATTATTCTGTCATTCTAAGTCTCATTTTTCTCATCTCTAAAATGGAAATAACAATATCTCCTTTTCAGAGTTGTATTAAATGAGGCAATAAATGTAAATGAATGAAATAAAGATAAATGGAAAAGTTTTGTGTGTGTGTTTTTTAATTTATTCTCTATTCTTTCTGATCAAAGTATCAGTGGCTTCTTTTGACTTTCAGAGTAAAGAGCTCAGTTTTCAGTTCCATTTTTTGGTCCTTGGACTTCAGTTGAAAATGCAGCTTACTATATGGCCATTGGGTATGACACACAGTAAACAGGTAAAATCAATGTCAAGGGGCACCTGTGTGGCACAGTCAGTTAGGCGTCCAACTCTTGGTTTCCACTAGGTTATAATCTCAGGGTCATGACATCAAGCCCCACTTTTGACTCCATGATCAGCAGGGAGTCTGCTCGAGATTCTCCCTCCCTCTCTCTCTGCCCTTCCCCACCCCACTCTTTCTCTAAAATAAGTAAATAAATAAAATCAATGTCAAATAAAGAACTTGAAATCAGATGAAAATTTATATTCATATTCTTTCTATATCTTTACTTCCAGACAAGGCTACTTGAGTGATTAAAGCCAATTAAATATCACCTTGTCTCTGAAGCCATTTAAAAATAATGCCCTCTGTCCTCACTAGACGATATGGATAAAATGGTGAGCAAAACAGATGTGAGCCCTGCCCTGCAGGAGTACCTCTATATTTACAGACATGCCTCTTCCATTAGACTCTAGAGTCCCAGCCAAGTATTCTTCACTCCAATCTTGGTGTACAAGTATTCAAAAGAAATTACTGAATGAATGAATGAATGATTGGTTGAATTCAACCCTTCATAAAACATAAAAGTTATTTTTTTTAAAAGGAAAGGTCAGGACAGTTTTATTTATTTATTTATTTTTACTTTTAAAAATTATAGTTTTTATGGAACACCTGGGTGGCTCAGTCTGTTAAATGTCTGCTTTTGGCTCAGGTCATGATTTTGGGGTCCTGGGCTTAAGCCCCACCTCAGGCTCTCTGCTCAGTGGGGAATCTGCTTATCCCTCTTCCTCTTTGCACGCACTCTCTCACTTGCTTGCTCTCACTCTCAAGTGAATAATAAAATCTTTTTTTTTTTTTAATTATAGTGCTTATTCCTAATATGCCACTAGTTGATTGGCTACTGCCTTAGTCTGTTCAGGCTGCCATAACAAAAATACCTTAAACTGATGACTTAAACAACAGGGATTTCTCACAGTTCTGGAAGATCTTAGTCCAAGATCAAGATGCCCCTCAATTCAGTTTACCAGTAAGGGATCTCATCCTGGTCTTCAAATGGCTACCTCTAGCTCTGTCCTCACAAGGCAGAAGAGAAAGAAAAAGAATTATTTTTCTTCTCATAAGGACACTAATCCCATCCTGGAGTGGCTCATTTTCATGACTTCATCTAAACCTAATTACTTCCCAAAGGCCCCACCTCCAAATACTATCACACTGGGGGTTAGGCTTTCAGTGTATGAACTGGGGATAGGAGGACACAAATATTCCATCCATAATAGCAACAGTCTTTTATAATTTACCCAATAGAGGGCAAACAAAAAGTTTTCAGGAGATACATTCTAAATATTTAGATTGTTTTAAGTAAGAGAAAGAAAGGAGAGGGGATGGAAGGAAAAGAAAAAAGAAAAGAAGAGAGGAGAGGGGGAGGAGGAGGGGAGGGGAGGGTAAGGGAGGGGAGGGGAGAGAAAGAAAAGGGAAGGGAAGGAAAAAGAAAAGAAAAAAAAGGAAAGAAGAGGAAATTAAAGGAAAGGATAGGATTGATTCCTAGCGGCAAAACATATTTCATGGAAAAATCCTTCAAGAGTAGTGGATCTGGGAGAGGATGATTGGGTTATGGACATTGGGGAGGGTATGTGCCATGGTGAGTGCTGTGAAGTGTGTAAACCTGGAGATTCATAGACCTGTACCCCTGGGGCTAATAATACATTATATGTTAATAAAAAATTAAAAAAAAATTTTTAAAGATCCTAACACTGGCTCTATAACAAATTACAATGGGCTTTGATCAGGTCACTTCACCTCCTTGCTCCTAACAGGGAAGGAGCTAGACTGAGTGATCCTCAGGTCCCTCTCCTGTTCTGCTATGCTGAGATTCTCATAGAAGTAGCCACCTTAAACATTATTTTTTAATTTGAGGGTCCCTATTGTGGCCTCTCCTTACCAAACTCTGACACAGATTGAACAGAAACACACAAATGAAAACAGTACTTGTTTTCATTCAAGACCACATCATCCACCTGAAAGCAATTGTCCTCCATTTCCCCTCCCCTACATGGGATGCCAGGTCTGTGATTAAAGCACCCAGAGTCCTACTTGAGGCAATCTGCACTCACCTTAGTTAGTGAAAAGACGAAAGAAAGAAAGAAAGAAAGAAAGAAAGAAAGAAAGAAAGAAAGAAAGAA
>NC_081560.1:51381048-51405843 GCF_022355385.1 Mustela nigripes
GGAAAGAAAGAAAGAAAGAAAGAAAGAAAGAAAGAAAGAAAGGGAGGGAAAGAAACCAAATTGAGCCTCTTTCAGAGGGTACTCTGTACTTGAAAAAATACCTAGTTCCACTAACATAAAAAAATGCTCCTTAAGAGTTAGTAAATGCTTACATTCAAGTCTAGTATATTTATAAACAACAAACCACTAAAACCATATAACTCCTCAGTTTTTAAAAAGACTGGGGCTGATAAGCTGCTCTTATTTACATGCACTGTGTTTTCTATCTTGAATTTTGCAAATGTATGACTGCAGTCAAAAAAAGATGTACCCACAGACTTCTCAAAGAACAGAAAGCCCCAGTTGAAGACCTTCTGTATAGAATGTTCATGTTGCTAGCTCAGTTTCCTCTCTGTGCTTCTCCCAGATAACCTTAATCTCATTTGGGAATTTTAATAGAGGTAGATTGGTAATAAAAGTTAAAAGGACTTCTCTCTTTCCCCCTGCTGTTTTCTATTAGCAGTGCATTGCACTGTATTATGTTCTAATGTTTACTTAAAACATCTCATAAATATTAGAGAACTAGGTTAGCAAGAATGGTGACCACACAATAATGAACAGTTGAAGATTAAACATTTGAAGAGACAAAGTTCACATAAGCCATACTCATGTGCATATAGGCAGCCCAGCTCCCAGTTCAAAGTAGTGTGTTCTGTGAAATCACATGGGGAAAAAAGCAGATTTACTCTTTTGCACTGAATCCTACAGTTATTCCCTTTTTGCTGGTAGATAGTGGCTGCAGTTACAAGGGGAAACCATGAAATCAATGACAGAAAAAGAGATTATAAATCAGCAGGCTAACTATATGCCAATATGCAAAAATACCCTTTCATGGCACCCATCTGAACAAGCACCAAAAGTCTCCACATACACTGTCTAAAAAAATTCTCACAACCTTGTGAAATGTAGTATTATCTTCACTTTACAGGTAAAAGAACTGAGAGAATTTAAATAAATCAGTAACTTAAAGTCACTCAGTTGGTAAGTGATAAACACCCAGTTCTGGTAGATTGCTAAACTCGTGTTTGTTCCTCTATACTCTGAACAGGAAGAACAGGTACCATCATAGGCACTGAGGGATTTAAAAAACAAAACAAAACAAAAGTCTAGTCTATGGACTGAATTGTGTTCCCCCAAAATTCCTATGTTGAAGTACCAATCCTAATGTAATTGTATTTGCAGATATGAACTTTACAGATGTAATTAAGAATAAA
This sequence comes from Mustela nigripes, assembly GCF_022355385.1. Lineage (NCBI taxonomy): Eukaryota > Metazoa > Chordata > Mammalia > Carnivora > Mustelidae > Mustela > Mustela nigripes. The sequence goes on from NC_081560.1 coordinate 51,382,302, forward strand.
TGAAGCCATAAAGGTGGAGCCCTGATCCAAAAGGATTGGTATCTCATAAGAAGAGATATGCCTGGGTGATTCAGTTGGTTAAGCAACCAACTCTTGATTTTGGCTCAGGTCTTGATCTAAGTGTAGTAAAATGGAGCCTTTCATTGGATCTGTGCTCAGGCAGAGTCTGAGATTCTGAGAGTCTGAGATTCTCCCTCTCCCTCTGCCCCTCCCTTGCTCACTTACATGCTCTCATTCTCTCTTTCTAATAAATAAATAAATTTAAAAAACAAAAGAAGAAGAAGAAGAGATACCAGAGAGTTCTCCCAACTAACGCACAAAAATGATGTCAGATGAACACACAGTGACAACACAGCCATCTGCAAACCAGAAAGTGGACATGAAAGTAGACACGAAACCCCATTAACAAGAATCTTGATCGTGGACTGCTGGGCTCCAAAACTGTGAGAAAATAAATTTCGGTTTGAGCCACTCAGTCTACGGTATTTTGTGACAGTGACCTAAGCAGACTAAGACACCCTACATATCCTAGGAACCCCCTCACCCTTTTCTAATTCTCCTACCATTCCTTACCTCATCAGCTGCATTTGTTCACAGTGTACCCTCTATCCCACTGCCAATGTGATCTTTCCAACAGACAACACTAACTCTCCCTTTCCCTGAAACACCTCCACTGGCTTTTGAACCATCCATTAAAAACCCACTCTCATAGTTTTCAACATCATGAGGGGAAATCAGAACAGACATAAAGCAGGAGGATAAACTCCAAACTCCCAAGCGTATGAGTCTCATCACAAAGCTCCAATCTGCTTTTTCATTCTTACCCCTGACCATGTATACTATACCACTCTCCAAAACATATCCTAGACAAACAAAATATATTTTATATCATATTCTCTACTCCCCAGAAATGCAGTTCCTCATTTCATACTCTCCTCATCCTTCTGGATAATTCCTATTCACCCCCTCAAGATCCACTTTACTTCCTCCTCGAAACTTTGGATTATTTGGTCTTTTAGCTAATGAGTGGTATGAGTTCTTTATACATTTTGTATATTAACCCCTTATCAGATAATGATTTGCAAAGATTTTCTCCTGTTCTGAAGGGTGCATTTTCATCTTACTATTTCTTTTGCTGTGGAGCTTTTCAGAGTGATATAGCTCCACTTGTTTGTTTTTGCTTCTGTTGCTTGCCCTTCAGGTGTCATATCCAAAAAAACCATTGCCAATATGCATGTCAAGGAGTTTGTCCCATGTTTTCTTTTGGAATGTTATGTTTTCAGGTCTTGCAGTTAATTTTTTAATTTATTTTGACTTAATTTTTGTGAGAACTGTAAAATAGAGTCTGGTTTCATTCTTTTACATATGAATATCTAAATTTCCCAGTACCATTTATTAAAGAGATTGTCTTTTTCCATTAAATACTCTTGACTCCCTTGTCAAATATTAGTTGAACATATATGCATTAAGTTTACATATGGGCTCTTGATTTTATTTCATTGGTCTATGTGTCTGTTTTTGTACTGGTACCATACTGTTTTGATTATTACAGATTTATGATATAGTTTGAAATCAGGAAATATAATGCCTCTGGCTTAGTTTCTTTCCATCCCCGCCCACCTCAAGCTTGCTGGTCTATATGGGGTCTTCTGTGGTTCCTATAGATTTTAGGATTGTTTTTCTACTTTTGTAAAAAATACCATTTGGAATCTTAATTTATAGGTAGCTTGGGGTAGTATGGACATTTTAATAATATTAATTCTTCCAATTCATGAACACAGAATATCTTTCCATTTATTTGTTTCTTCTTCAATTTCTTTCATCAATATTTTATAGTTTTCAGTGTAGAGGGCTTTCATCTCCTTGGCGAAATTTATTCCGAAGTATTTTTTGATGATATTTTATTTTAAATGTGATCATCTTCTTTTTCAGATAATTCATTGTTATTGTATAGTAACAAAACTGACTTCTGTATGTTACTTGTGTATCCTGCAACTTTACTGAATTCATTGATTAGAACTAACAGTTTTTGATAAAGCCTGTAAGATTTTCTATAGATATCACATCATCTGCAAATAAAAACAATATACTCTTACTTTCCAGTTCTGCTGCTTTTTATTCCTTTTTCTTGCCTGGTGGCTCTGGTTAGGAGTTCCAGTACTATATTGAATAGGAGTGATGAGAATGGATACCCTTGTCTTGTTCCTGTTGTTAGAGGAAAAGTTTTTAGACTTTCACCATTGAGTATGATGTTAGCTGTGGCCTTCTCATTTCTCTTTATTATGTTGAGATATATTCCTTCTAATACCTAATTTTATCATGAGCAGATATTGAATTTTGTCAACTGCTTGTCCTGTGTCTGATCACATTGTTTTTCTTTTACTCTATTAATGTGATATATCACATTTATTGATTTGCATATGTTGAAGTTTCTTTTCATTCCAGGGATAAATCGCACTTAATCCTAGTGAATGATCCTTTTAATGTGCTACTGAACTCAATTTGTTTGTTTTGTTTCGAGAATCTTTGCATCAGGATATTGGCCTACGGTTTTCTTTTCTTGTAGTGTCTTTAGTCTGGCTTTGATATCAGTGTAATGCTGATCTCATAAAAGGAGATTTGGGGATGGGGGAGACTTGCGTGGCTCAGTCGGTTAAGTGTCTGCCTTCAGCTCAGGTCATGATCCCAGGGTCCTAGGATCAGGCTATCTGCTCTTTGGGGAGCCTGCTTCTCCCTCTCTCTGCATCTCCTTCTGCTTGCTCACTCGCTCGCTCTCTCTCTCATGCACACACTCTGTCAAATAAACAAAAATTTAAAAAAAAAATTGGGGAGTGTTCCCTCCTCTTTGATTTTTTTTGGAAGAATTTGGGAAGGACTGGTTATTAATGAGTCTCCTAAATGTTTGGTAAAATTCACCTGTGGAGCCATCTGGTCCCAGGTTTTTCTCTTTTTTCCCCCCACACTTTTTTTTTTTTAAGATTCTATATTTTAAATAATCTCTCCACCCAATGTGGGGCTCAAATTTACAACTCCAAGACCAAGAGTCACATGCTGTACTGGGGCGCCTGGGTGGCTCAGTAGTTGGGCGTCTGCCTTTGGCTCGGGTTGTGATACTAGAGTCCTGGGATCGAGCCCCGCATCGGGCTCCCTGCTCGGCAGGAAGCCTGCTTCCCCCCTCCACTCCCTCTGCTTGTGTTCCCTCTCACACTGTCTGTCAAATAAATAAATAAAATATTAAAAAAAAAAAAAAGAGTCACATGCTGTACTAACTGAGCCAACAAGGTGCCCCTGGTCCCAGGCTTTTCTTTGCTGTGTTTTTTTTCTTTTTTTCTTTTTTGTTTTCCTGAATCAAGCTCTTTACCAGCAATTGATCTATTCAGATTTTCCATTCTTTCTGATTCAGTCTTAGTAGATTGTATATTTCTAAAAATATTTCCATTTCTACTAGGTTAATCAGTTTCTTGGCATATAGTGGTTCATAGTAGTATCTTATAATCCTTTGTATTTCTGTGGTATCAGATGTAATATCATAAATATTCTTAAAGTGATATTCTACACTAAATATATTAAAATAGTATATTTAAAATATTATAATTTTTAAAATAGTATATTTTTTACTTTTCCTTATAGAAATGATAGTATCTATAAATGCTCTTCTGCATCTTGATTTTAACTTAATCTGAAGCCATTCAATATCAGTACATAAATAGTATTCTCATTTTTTCAGATTCTCATAGTTTTCCATTGCATGGATATATAATAATTATTTACCCACTCCTTTTGTGTTGTACAATTGGGTTGTTTGCAGGCTTTTTCCATTATAAACAAAGTTGCAGTGAATAGCTTCCTGTTAAGTCATTTTATACATGCAACACTCACCTAATTTATTCCATTGCACGGTATAACATTTGTAGAATTTGCTCATGGGCCTTCAGAATTAATCCTATTAAAGAATTCTTCCCACGTGCCCACTTTCTTGCCATTCCATTATTTTTCTTCTTTGCTTTCATTTCCATCCTAATCACATGCCTGTTTAAACTACCACTGTCAAAATTCTTTCTGTTTTGCACTTGAGAAACATGAGACTAATAATATTCATGTACAATCTCAAAACTAGATGCAAACACAGCAAACATGCTGAAGACTGATAAGTCATGTAGTGACTGCACAATCACTGTTGCCATCATATCTCTGTTGAAGAAGAACAGAGATGATATGTTTTAGCTCTGGAGTGTAGCTTTGTTCTTGATCTGTAACTTGGGTAAAACTACAGGTAAAGGAGTTTCTACAGAAATAACAAAAAACATGTATTCTTCATGATAAACCTGTAAATCCCCGGAGATTGTGTTTTGGCCCTTTGTTTGGCTTACAAGCAATACTAATGAATAAAGTCCTCTGGGTTCTCTCCCCAGAATATTAAGAGTAGTACCTTACAAAGTTAGAACTAGACACTAATAACAGCCTGAAATGATGCATTACAGTGAATGTCAGGCATCTAAATGATAAAAACATAAAGAACAATCTAAGGCCATTTAATGTAGAAGAAATACACTATATAAGTAAACTGTTCCTGAGGGCACCATAACATAAGTAGTCAAGGAACCAATCACTAGAATACCAAATTATGGTTATTCTGTTCTTTTTAAGAAAAAGAAAAAAAGGGAAGGGAATGTGTTTATTTACATATGAAAAGATAAAGACTACCTGGAGAAAGACTTTTGTATTACATTATCTCACTTAATCACCAATCACTTTGGGTAGACATTATCATTCTCATGTTACAGATGAGATTCTAAGAATTTAAGTAATTTGCCCAGGGTTGCCCAATTACTCAAATTCAGGTCTTAACAGATTCCAAAGTCCTTATTTTTAATACTATATCACACACTGCCTCTTTTGCCATGCTCACTGCTACACTGAGGATTAAAGGGCTATGAGCCAACCCAAGAACTTAATCCCTGTTCATAACATGATTTATATGCCATGAAAGGGAGACCTGTGTTAAGCAAACTACACATGAATTTTAAAAACCCAACATATTCTTTCCTAGGGTTCTTCCTGTAATTCATTTGTTACCCTCGTAAAGTCCTACTTAGCACAATGCAGATTAGAGAAAACACTTCCTAAATTTTTGTTGGGTTTTTAACCAGTTTCCCATGTCTTAATATTGTCCATTTAGACTTCTATTTTAGGTACAACCTTATAATTTTCTGATATTTGGTAAAAACATTTTTATGAAATTAAGATATCTTTGTCAATTATATATTATATACAGTGGATGAAAGCATTTTCTTCCACAGCTCTTGGCAGAAAATTCTCTCAAATAATGCCAGACACACAGTAGGTACTTAAGAAATTGCCAGTGAATGAACGAATTAATTAATGAATGTAGAGTGTGGCTTACAAAAGGTAGCTCAACTTCGGCAAACTGGTTTGCCTATGGAATCAGAATCTGGAAGTAGATCAAGTCACTGAAAATCAATTAACTGAATGAGCAATTTGCCAATGTTACAGCAAAACTGAAACAAATTGGTAAATTGATTACCTAGCAAATTAATCATCTGGCAAATTGATGTCAGCAAACTACTTAATAGGCAAATTGGTCACTTGAAAAATTGGTCATTGTTTTTAAAGCACTTCTTGAGCAATGACTGAGTCTTGCATTTTACAAGCAAGAATCTAGGGGAGCCTGGGATGAACCCAGGTTTACATGGGTAAAGTGTACGACTCTTGATTTTGGCTCAGGTCATGCTCTCAGGGTCATGAGATGGAATCTTGCATCCAGCTCCAGGCTAGGTGTGGAGTCTGCTTAAGATTCTCTTTCCCTCTCCTCCTGCCCTCCCTCTTCCCACTGCCCTTTCTTCTACTCTCCCAACCACTCATACATGCTCTCTCTCTCTCTAAATTAATTAATTAATTAATTAATTTCTTTTTTAAATTTTTAAAAACTAAAGCAGGGACCAAGCCTAGACTATCTCTGTGGCAACATCCATCTGATCAAGTCATATGTCAAAATCCATCTATTTAAGTTCTTTCCTTCACCTAGATGACCCTTCCCTTCTCTTTCATGTGTCCTTCTACTCCTCTAGCTACTGCCTCCTGTCTCAATAAATTTACCTTTCTTTTATCTCTAGTATATGTCCCCATCATTCCTGTCAGGCCTACTTCTCTGGGCACAAACTGTTGAATGCTTTTATCCTTTCCACTTTCACTCCTTCTCACCCTCATTCTACTGTAAGCCTCTGTCCACTTTGTAGCCTACTTGAGGCAAACATTTGGTGAGAAAAAAAAATGTGTTTCAAAAGAGAACTATGTAGTCTCAAAGATATCCCTCTATGTCATATGATTCTAGCCTTTCATCCTTGAACACTTTCTACATACAGAAAACTCTGCCAGGTTATCTGATTCTAGCCCTAGTCATTATCTTTGTTTTACAACTCTGTATAAATATGTCTGTTTTTTTAATTCTCTTTTTTTTTTTTTAAGATTTTTTTAATTTATTATTTGAGAGAGAGAGAGAGGCAGGGAAAAGGGGCAGGAGGGACAGGCAGAGAGGAAAGGAAGAAGGAAACTCCCTACTGACCGGGGAACCCAGTTTGCGATTCAATCCCAGGACCCTAGAATCATGACCTGAGCCGAAAGCAGATACTTAACCAACTTAGCCACCCAGGTGCCCTCTTAATCCTCTTTTGAAATGCTTATAACATCTCCCTGTTTCCTTTAATGAATGACTTAAATAAAATCTTTAACATATGTTCATTTTTAAATCTGTATAAGAACCATGATTTTACCTTTTTAAAAATTATTATCTTTTTTTTTAAGATTTTTATTTATTTAACACACAGAGAAAGATCACAAGTAGGCAGAGAGGCAGACAGAGAGAGAAGAGGAAGCAGGATTCTTGGATTCTTGCTGAGCAGTTTCTGAGCAGGACCCTGAGACCATGACCTGAGCTGAAGGCAGAGGCTCAACCCTCTGAGCCACCCAGGCACCCCTAAAATTATTTTTTACAACAATCCTTTTTCCTCTAGATTACTTCCATTTGTACCATATTAAAAGTATTGTCACTGAAATGAGACTGTGTACTGATGTCTATGGTCTTGAATATTGAATAGATTTACAATCCAGAGTACCTTGGTTCACTGGTAACCTGGACTAATTAATACTAATGCTCACAGTATCTTCTTCTCCTTTAGTTTTTATCTTAATGAAAATATTTACAAATAGCTGAACCATGAGTTACTTTTAACATCTATATTGATACAAAATTTATATATACCATAAAGTTTGCCCATTTAAAGTATATAATTCAATAGTTTTTAACATATTCACAGACCTGTGCAACCATCACCACAGCCATTTTAGAACAATCTCATCATTCCAAAAAAAACTCCATATGGATTATCTGTCACCCACCATTTTCTCACAACTCCATCCCTGGCAACCACTAATCTACTTTCTGTCTCTATGAATTCATCTATTCCAGATAGTTAACATTGATGGAATCATGCAATATGTGGTCTTTTGTACCTGGTTTCTTTCACTTAGTATGTTTTTAAGTTTAGTCTATATTATAGCATGTATCAGTAATTTATTTCTTTTTTAAAACAAATTACCAAATTATATTTCATTATACAGATATACCACATATTATTTACCCATTAATAAGTTGATGGACATTTGGTTGTTCTACTTTTTAGCTATTATGAATAATGTTAGCATGAACATACTGTACAAGTTTTTATATGGATATGGGTTTTTATCTCTTTGGGGTATATACCTCTTTTGGGTTATATGATAACTCTCTTGAAGCTTTTTAGAAACTGCCAAACTATTTTCCAAGGCAGCTGCATCATTTAACATACCTACCATCAATGTATGAAGGTTCTAGTTTCTCTGTCTACTGTCTCTGCGAACACTTGTGATTGTCTCTTTTATTGTATCCATTCTGATACATGTGCCATGACTTATATTTTATGATTTACATAATTTATGTCACTTTCTCATGACCACTCTTAAAATTATGACCACAAATTTTTAAATTCCCTTTGGAAACTTTTTTGGGAGAAGAATGGGATTTATGTCTTATTGGTACTCATTCATAAGTATTCATCTGACTATCTTTCCTACTTCCTTCCTGGTTATCCATGAAGATACTATCATTTCTCACTACCATTATCTATGGAGGTTCCATGTTATCTAACTTAATGTTAGAAAGGGTGAGAGAAGGGAGTTGGTCGCATGCTCATTCTTCACACCATTTTGGAATCATGTAGTTGTCACAAATATCTGATTTCTTTGTACAAAAGTCATTTTTGTATATCATCCTCATCAAATCACTGCTGCTACTGTTTGCCACCTCATGGGAAATACTGTCAGTTATCCTCCTGCATCCACTCTTTCCTACTTTCTTTATTAATAGAGTACTCAGTTTTAGCTGGGCACACAATTACTAAGAAAAGAACACAATCTCAGTTTCCCTTGTATCTAGGTATGGCCCAGTGAATGGTGGTTAATTGTACAACTTCTGAAACATTATCTTAAAAGGAAAGGTTATACTCTTCCCTTTAATTTTCTCCTTCTTCCTCGGACATGGACATGGGGTAGTGAACCATCTTTGAATGTGCTAATGAACAATATTAACCTAGGGATGGCTAAGCAGCAAGAGTTGAGTCTCTAACACCGCGTAACTGCCATGCCACCCCTAAGCTATTTACGTTGAGACTGTTATGTAAGAGAGAACAAACTTTTGTCCTGTTTAAATCATTGTGATTTTGGTCTGTGGTATGGTAGCCAGATCTAGACCCCAAGTAATACATGCCATCACCATGACTCCCCAGACCTACTATCTGGCCCACTTCCAAACTTCCTAAGGTAATGGTTGGCTCATCCTTTCATCTTTATAGACATCTCTAGTGATCACACATCCTCCTCTGTTGATAAGATCCTTTAACATTGAGATTCCTCAGCCTCTTATTCAACAAACCCAGCACTTACCCTCATATCAGTACAAGTGTATGCCAAAGTTAATCAGATTCTTACAACTTTGTGCAGTGTATTTATCTCTCTCTTCCTTAGCATACTCCTAAAAATAACATTTCCCCTTTTGTGATAAGTCTGTTTTTCTCTTTCCTTTCACTATTAAACTTCTCAAAAGACCAACCTACAAATGATATCCTCACGTTTTCCCATATACTTTCTATATCAGTCATTGTTTTTCAGAGATATAGAAATAATAAATATTTACATATATACACAAGTGTGTGTGTGTGTGTGTGTGTGTGTGTGTGTGTGTACACATACAGAAGGAGAGAGAGATTTTAAGGAACTGGCTCACATGATTATGGAGGTTGGCAAATCCAAAATCTGTAAGGTAGTCTGGCAGGTTGGTGACTCAGGGAAGAAGTTGATGCTGCAGTTTGAGTTTGAAGGCAATTGGCTAACAGAATTCTCCTTCTTCTGAGGATGGTCAGTGTTTTGTTTTTGTTTTTGTTTTTTTAATTAAGACCTTAAGTAGGTGAGGCCCACCAATATTGCAGAGAGTAATCTGCATTCTTTAAAGTCTACTGATTATATGTCAATCTTATCTTAAAATACCTTCACAGAAATCTCTTAGAATAATGTTTGATCAGAGATCTGGATACCATGGCCTAGTGAAGTTGACATAAAATTATCCAGCACACTGTATACCCTTATTCTTATGAAATCTCATTCTGTTCCTTCAGCTCTACATAAAGTGTGCCCTTAAACCTAGAGTTGAGTTGGAGACTATGAAACCCCAACTGCATCTGAAGTTTTAAGGTTTGGCATGTAACCTTGCTAGTGAGAGTTCATCAAATCTCAAAAGATGAAAACAACATCCTAATCAGTAAACCAGTGTTCTTTCCCATCATTCTCTCCCTTAATCTCTCTGTGACCTCTTGCCCTCCCCACAGTTGTTTAATAATCCAATAAAATCTACTTAGTTGTTCAAACTACTTCAATTTGGTTTGTTAGTTTGCAACCAAAAGAGTCCTGGCTAACCCTCTATCGGTTGTTGTTAATCTACTAATCTTCTTGCTCTACACTGTCTTTGAGAGCTTTTATCTATGCTCATAGCTTTAATTCTATCTCTGATAAAAAGGTATTGGATGTGGAAGATTTGGACCTCAGTTTAAGCCCAAGATCTGCTAATTAGCTCCAGAGCAAATTTATTTAACTTCTCTGACACCCTGTCTCCTCATCTATATAATGGGACAGTAAAATATACTTTACTGAGTAAGTTAATAGATTAGAGTCTAGAACATGGTAAGCATGCAATAAATAATGTTTCTCTCTCTGCCTCCCTTTTCTAAGTAGATGACCCCCAGGACCAGCTCTTCAGCTCTCATTTCTCTATCCATACTCAAGTTCAGCCTTTCTCTCTGCCTGCTAGTCATTTCTATTCCATTCCATTCCATTGTTCAAACAATACATGTTTAGCTGGCCTAAAGGTGAGACTATGGCCCCCTTAAAATCATTTCCTCATTATCTTACTTTTTTTTTTACATTATCTTACTGTTTCTCTCCACAGTATCACTGTTTTCCTAAGTGAGCCGTCTTTGATTCTTCCCTCTCCAACAATCAGGCACCAGGATCTCTCATTCTGTGCTTTGGAATGGGTTCCTTTCCTTTCATTTCCATTATATCATCATAATTTAGATCTTAATCACCTCAAGTCTCAACTGCTCCCTCTAGAGTCTTTTCCCTACCTCTAGAATATCTTCATTCCAATCTACTCAAGACCAGGTTAAAGATCAGAAAATACTTTATTTGACCATGTTGCTACTCTTCTTATATGGTACCTCAAAGATTACAGAGTAAAGAACAGCTTCCTAGCCTCATATTCAAGGTCATGCATAATCTGATTCCAATTAATAATCTTCCTTCACAAACCTTTTACTTTAATCAAAGTGGTTTTCACCACTTCTCCATACTATAATATTGTTCCTATCATTCCATTCTTCCAAACACTTCCCACTTCTATCCACCTTAACCCTATTCTTAGAGACCTATATAAAATACAATCTACTTTTTAGAGGCATTCTGGATGACCCAACCCAAAGTAAGGCCCTTTGTCACGGACCCAGCAGGAAACAGATGAAACACTAGAATTAGGATAATTTGAAGAGAGTTTAATTAAAGAACTAATTAAGAAGTCAAATCAATAGTCAAGGGTCAGCCAAGATGGTGGAGGAGAAGCAGACTGAAATGACATCAGGTCCCAGAAGTTCAGCTAGATAGTTATCAAACCATTCCAAACACCTACAAACTCAAAAGGAGATTGAAGAGAAGAACAGCAACTCTAGGAACAGAAAATCAACCACTTTCTGAAAGGCAGGATGTGCAGAGAAGTGAATCTGAAGCAATGAGAAGATAGACCTTGTGGGGAAGGGCCAGCTCCCAGCAAGTGCTGGAGCAGCAGAGCACAAAATCAGAACTTTTAGAAGTCTGCACCTCTGAGGGACATTGTTCCAGAGGCTAAACAGGGGTGAAGTCCTCATGGGGACAGTGTGGTCTTGGATCCCACGGAGTCACAGAAAGACCGGGGATGTCTGAGTATGGCAGAGGTTCCATGTATCAGAGTAGAAAAGCCGACTACAGACACAGAGCAAAGGAGTGAGGTTTCAGATTGGGGTTACCTTAAACCATGATCCTAGTCACAGTCAGACCACTGCTCTTCAAGCAGGGACCCCACAAGTGGCAGATCCAGAAAGAACCCCTCCTTCCTCCTCCAGGAGAAGTGGTGCTGGAACATGCTACAGGAATCTGCTGGGTTTGGAGACTCCAAACAGGGCTGTGCGCCAGAGATAGAAATGCTTGGTCATAGGCCGAGTGAGCACAGAGCATGGCTAGATACCAATGAGACAGAAGTAACTGACTGCTTTTCTCTGAGGGTGCACTAAGGAGTGGGACCCCAAACTCTCAGCTCCTCTGGGCCAGAGATTGGGAGGCCGCCATTTCATTCCTGTCCTCCAAAGTGGTAGGGAAAGCATTCAGGAAACAAAAGCTCCCAATAGTGAACCCGAGCAGATTACTTAGCCTGGTCCTTGGCAAGGTAGCACAATTCCACCTCAGGCAAAGACATTAGAGACTCACTGCAACAGGCCCCTCCCCCAGAAGGTCAGCAAGAACATCCAACCAAGATCAAGATCACCAATCAATGAGAACTGAGGGAACTCCAGAACTAGGGGAAACCAACGCATAGGATTCAGGGCTTATTCTCCATAGATCCTTTGGTCTTGCAAAGTTAAAATTTTTTTAATTTTATTTTTTCCTTATTCTATTTTTTCTAACTTTTTCTCTTTCCTCTTTTAATGTTTTTTAACTAGTTTATCTTAACAATACCTTTCTTTAAAAAAAAAAATCTTTTTAAACCTTCATTGTTATAGTCGTATTTTACATCTTCATTTTATTTAAACTTATTTTTTGTAAACATATAGGATTTTTTTCTTTAAAATTTTGGAATACAACTTCTTCTAATAGATCAAAATATATCCTAAATCTAGCACAGGGCTTTGTTCTAGTCTCAACCCTAAGCACATTCGCTCCTCTTTTTTTTTTTTTTTCTTTTTCTAACCTACTTATCTTATCAATTCCTTTTTTAGAATCTTTTTAAATTTTCATCTTTACAGTCATATTCCATCCCTTTATCATGTTTACCCTTATTTTTGTGTGTATATATATATAAGTATGTCCTTCTTTAAAATTTTGGGAGGTAGTATCTTCAAAAAGACCAGAATACACTCAAAATAAAGTGGGTGGCTCTGCTCTATTCATCAGTCTAATATATATATATATATTATTTTTTATTTTTTATTTTTTATTTTTATTTATCTTCTCCCCTCAGTTTTGGGTCTCTTCTGATTTGGTTAGCACACATTTTTCTGGGGTCTTTGCCACCCTTTTGGTATTTTATTCTCTTGTTCATATATTCTGTTTTTTTTTTAAGATTTTATTTATTTATTTGAGAGAGAGATAGTGAGAGAGAGCATGAGCGAGGAGAAGGTCAGAGGGAGAAGCAGACTCTCCGTGGAGCTGGGAGCCCGATGTGGGACTCGATCCCGGGACTCCAGAATCATGACCTGAGCCGAAGGCAGTAGTCCAACCAACTGAGCCACCCAGGCTTCCCTCTTGTTCATATATTCTTATCTGGATAAAATGACAATGCAGAAAAATTCGCCACAAAAAAAAAAAAAAAAAAGAACAAGAGGCAGTACCAACAGTTACCGACCTAATCAATATGAACATTGGTAATATGTCAGAACTAGAGTTCAGAATGACGATTGTCAAGGCATGCAAGAGACTAGAAAAACCCCTTCTGGAGAAATAAAAGAACAAAAATCTAACCACACTGAAATCAAAAGAGCTATCAATGAGGTGCAATAAAAAATGGAGGCTCTTTCTGCAAGGATAAATGAGGCAGAAGAGAGAATTAGTGATAAAGAAGACCGAATGACAGAGAATAAAGAAGCTGAGCAAAAGAGAGACAAACAACGACTAGACCATGAGGGGAGAATTCAAGAGATAAGTGATACCATAAGACAAAACAATACTAGAATAATTGGGATTCCAGAAGAAGAAAGAGAGAAAGGGGCAGAAGGTATACTGGAGCAAATTATAGTAGAGAATTTCCCTAATATGGCAAAGGGAACAAGCATCAAAACCCAGGTGCAGAGAACCCCCCTCAAAATCAATAAAAATATGTCCACACTACATCATCTAATAGTAAAACTTACAACTCTTAGTGACAAAGGAAAATCCTGAAAGCAGGTTGGAACAAGAAGTCTGTAACATACAATGGTCAGAATATGAGATTACCTTATCCACAGAAACCTAGCAGGAAAAAAAAGACTGCCATGATGTATTCAGAGCACTAAATGAGAAAAATATGCAGCCAAGAATACTATCTTCAGCTAGGCTATCATTGAAAATAGAAGAGATAAAAAGTTTCCAGGACAAATAAAAATTAAAAGAATTTGCAAACACCAAACCAGCTCTACCGGAAATATTGAAAGGGGTTCTCTCAGCAAAGAGAGGGCCTAAAAGTAGTAGAGAAAGGAATAGAGACAATATACAGTAACAATCATCTTACAGGCAATATAATAGCACTAAATTCATATCTCTCAATAGTTACCCTGAATGTTAATGGTCTAAATGTCCCAATCAAAAGACACAGGGTATCAGAATGGATAAAAAAGAAAAAAAAATCAATATACTGCCTACAAGAAACTCATTTTAGACCCAAAGACACCTCCAGATTTAAAGTGAGGGGGTGGAAAACAATGTACCATGCTAATGGACATCAAAAAAAAAGCTAGAGTGGCAATCCTTATATCAAATCAATTAGATTTTAAGCCAAAGTCTATAATAAGAGATGAGGAAGGACACTATATCATATTTAAAGACTTTGTTCAACAAGAAGATTTAACAATTTTAAATATCTATGCTCCTAACATGGGAGCAGCCAACTATATAAACCAATTAATAACAAAATCAAAGAAATACATCAACAATAATACAATAATAGTAGGGGACTTTAACACCCCCCCCAAAATGGACAGATCATCCAAGCAAGAGATCAACAAGGAAATAAAGGTCTTAAATGACAAGCTGGACCAGATGGACATCACAGATATAATTAGAACATTCCATCCTAAAGCACATTCTTCTCTAGTACACATGGAACATTCTCCAGAATAGATCAAATTCTGGGTCACAAATCAGGTTTCAACAGGTACCAGAAGATTGGGATCATTCCATGCATATTTTCAGACCACAATGCTCTGAAGCTAGAACTCAATCACAAGAGGAAAGGTGGAAAGAACTCAAATACATGGAGAGTAAAGAGCTTCCTACTAAAGAATGAATGGGTCAACCAGGAAATGAAAAAAGAATTTTAAAAAATTCATGGAAACAAATGAAAATGAAAACACAAGTATTTAAAATCCGTGGGACACAGCAAAGGCAGTCCTGAGAGAAATGTGTACACTGAGACAAGCCTTTCTCAAGACACAAGAAAGGTCTCAAATATACGACATAAGCCTACACCTAAAGCAGCTGGAGAAAGAACAGCAAAGAAAGCCTAAACCCAGCAGGAGAAGAGAAATAACAAAGATTAGAGCAGAAATCAATGAAATAGAAACCAAAAGAATAGTAGAACAGATCAACGAAAGTAGGAGTTCATTCTTTGAAAGAATTAATAAGACTGATAAACCCCTGGCCAGACTTATCAAAAAGAAAAGAGAAAAAACCCAAATTAATAAAATCATGAATTAAAGAGGAGAGATTACAACCAACACCAAAGAAATATAAACAGTCAAAAGAACATATTATGAGCAATAATATGCCAGCAAATTTGACAATCTGGAAGAAATGGATGCATTCCTAGAGACGTATAAACTGCCACAACTGAACCAGGAAGAAATAGAAAACCTCAACAGACCTATGACTAGTAAGGAGATTAAAGTGGTCATCAAAAATTTCCCAAGAGCCCAGGGCCAGATGGCTTCCCAAAGAAATTCTACCAAACATTTAAAGAAGAATTAATACCTATTCTCCTGAAACTGCTCCAAAAAATAGAAATGGGAGGAAAATTTCATTTTATGAAGTCAACATTACCTTGATCCCAAAACCAAAGACCCCATCAAAATGGGGAATTACAAATCAATATCCTTGAGGAACACAGATGCAAAAATTCTCACCAAAACACTAGCCAATAGAATCCAACAGCACATTAAAAGGATTATTCACCATGACCAAGTGGGGTTTAATCCTGGCTGCAAGATTGGTTCAATATCCACAAATCAATCAATATGATATAATACATTAATAAAAGAAAGAACAAGAACCATATGATACTCTCAATAGTGGCTGAAAAAGCATTCGACAAAGTACAGTTTCCTTTCTTGATCAAAACTCTTCAAAGTGTTGGAATAGAGTGTACATACCTCAATATAATCAAAGCCATCTATGAAAAACCCACAGTGGATATCATTCTCAATGGGGAAAAACTGAGAGCTTTTCCCCTAAGGTCAGGAACATGGCAGAGATGTCCACTATCATTACTGCTATCCAACATAGTACTAGAAGTCCTAGCTTCAGCAATCAGACAACAAAAAGTAATTAAAGGCATCCGAATCAGCAAAGAAGAAGTCAAACTCTCACTCTCTGCAGCTGATATGATACTTTATATGGAAAACCCAAAAGACTCCACTCCAAATCTGAACTTGTACAGGAATTCAGTAAAGTGTCAGGATATAAAAATCAATGCACAGAAATTGTTACATTTCTACACACAAAGAACAAGGCAGAGGAAAGAGAAATTAAGGAGTCCATTCCACTTACAATTGCACCCCAAACCATAAGATACTAGGAATAAACCTAACCAAAGAAGCAAAGAATCTATACTCAGAAAACTATAAATTACTCATGAAATAAATTGAGGAAGACACAAAAAAATGGAAAAATGCTCCATGCTCATGGATTAGAAGAACAAATATTGTGAAAATGTCTATGCTACCTAAAGCAATCTACACATTTAATGCAATCTCTATCAAAATACCATCCATTTTTTTCAAAGAGATGGAACAAATAATCCTAAAATTTATATGGAACCAGAAAAGACCTTGAATAACCAGAAGAATGTTGAAAAAGAAAGCTAAAGTTGATGGCATCACAATTCCAGACTTCAAGCTCTATTATAAAGCTGTCATCATTAAGACAGTGTGGTACTGGCTCAAAAACAGACACATACATCAATGGAAGAGAATAAAGAGCCCAGAAAAAGACCCTCAACTCTATGGTCAACTAATCTTCAACAAAACAGGAAAGAATGTCCAATGGAAAAAAGACAGCCTCTTCAACAAATGGTGTTGGGAAAATTGGACAGCCACATGCAGAAGAATGAAACTGGACCATTTCCTTACACCACACACAAAAACAGATTCAAAATGGATGAAAGACCTCAATATGAGAAAGGAATCCATCAAAATCCTTGAGGAGGTGCAATATCCAGGCAGCAACCTCTTCGACCTCAGCAGCAACAATTTCTTCCTAGAAACATCACTAAAGGCAAGAGAAGCAAGGGCAAAAATGAACTATTGGGACTTCATCAAGATCAAATGCTTTTGCACAGCAAAGGAAACAGTTAACAAAACCAAAAGACAACTGACAGAATGGGAGAAGATATTCACAAATGACATATCAGATAAAGGGCTAGTATCCAAAATCTATAAAGAACTTATCAAATTCAACACCCAAAGAACAAATAATCCAATCAAGGAATGGGCAGAGGACATGAACAGACATTTTTGCAAAGAAGACAAGGCATCCAGATGGCCAACAGACACATGAAAATTGTTCCACATCACTTGGTATGAGAAAAATACAAATCAAAACCACAAAGAGATACCACTTCACGCCAGTCAGAATGGCTGAAATAAACAAGTCAGGAAACGACAGATGGTGGGGAGGATGCGGAGAAAGGGGAACCCTCCTACACTCCTAGTGGGAATGCAATCTGGTGCAGCCACTTTGGAAAACAGCATGGAGGTTCTTAAAAAGTTGAAAATAGAGCTACATATGACCTGGCAATTACACTACTGGGTATTTATACTAAAGATACAAATGTAGGGAATCTGAAGGGGCACATGCACCCAAATGTTCATAGCAGCAAAGTCCACAATAACCAAACTATGGAAAGAGCCTAGATGTCCATCAACAGATGAATGGTTAAAGAAGATGTGATATATATATATATATATATACACATACACAATGGAATAATATGCAGCGATCAAAAGAAATGAAATCTTGCCATTTGCAATGATGTGGATGGAATTAGAGGGTATTATGCTGAGTGAAATAAGTCAATCAGAGAATTATCATACCATCTCTCCAATATGAGGAATGAGAGGCAGGGTGGGGATTTGGGGGGTAGGGAAGGAAAAAATGAAACAAGATGGGATCGGGAGGGAGACAAACCATAAGAGATTCCTAATCTCACAAAACAAACTGAGGGTTGCTGGGGGAAGGGGGTTATGGAGAGGGTGATTGGGTTATGGACAATGGGGAGGATATGTGATACCATGAGTGCTATGAAATGTGTAAGCTTAACGATTCACAGACCCATACCCCTGGGGCAAATAATACATTATATGTTAATAAAAATAATTAATTAAAAAAAAACTTTAAAAAAAAGAAAAACAATCAACAATCAAGGCCTTCAGGCTGAAGAATATAGCTACTTACCAGCAATCATGAATGGAGGGAGACTGGAAGATTAAATAACCCAACCTTATATTCTACCCTTCCTCTGATTCCTACCAGCACTTTCCATAATCTGGAAGTCAGTTATGCTCATCACTATACCACCAACGCTCACTTTCCATAATCTGTACCTAACCAAAAACCAGAGGCTAAGGAAGCCCACTGATGTGGTTAACTTCCATGACACAGAGTAAAGAGCAAAAAGGTAGGGAGTAGATGTGAAGAAATAAAAAGAAGATATTTAACATTATAGACTACAAATTCTCTAGTCACTCCCATGAATTCATAGCAAAAGTATTTTTAAACAATTACTTTGAAATATATCGAAAAACAAAGTGGATGGATAGATAAAGCAAGTATGGTAACATGACAATTACAAAATTTAGAGTTGGGTATATTGCTGTTTTCTATAAAATGCAACTTTATTCCATGATTGATATTTTTCATAATTAAATATTAAAAATAAAAAATATTAAAAGTAAAAAAAATAAAAAGTAAAGGTGTTTAAAAGAAGCAGTTAGACTTTTCTACTATATGACAAATTATCTTTTTCTCCATACTCTTTATATTTTAAGTGTAGTTTCGTATTTCAGTTTGTCATAACAAGGCTACTGAAACCTCTTGAGTGAAGTAATTTTCAAAGGGTCAAGAAACAAAATATTCCATATGTTGTTGCCTTTTAACACAGTCTTTAAAATGTGTAAATTTTTCTTCCATAACAAATACTCTGTTTGAATTTTATCATTTCTCCTAGTCTTCATTAGAGATAGAGATAGGCAGATACAGAAGAAGAAAAAGGGAGAAGAGAGAGAAAGGAAGGGGAAGGGAGGATAAGGGAAGGGAAGACAAGACAGAGAGAAGAATAGAAGAAAAAAGATAACATTTTAAAAAGAATGGTTCAAGGGTGACAAGAATTCTAAAGAAAGAATATTCATAAAATAGGCTTTGGCACTATGAGTTGGCTTTCACCCTCAATGTTTGCGAAGTTATCACTATCAGAAATCAATTATGAAATACTTCTACACCCTCTAAAAGCTAGAGTCTAGAAAAGACTGATGGTCTGAAAGTCCAATGGCTATTTCCTACTGCACTGATATCCATTTTGCAATTCTAAGTAGTATTACAGCACAGATTGGTGGAGAGGGTAAGGATGTGATGAATTAAGATCACTCCCTGCCTTCCCCTCTCAATTCAATGCAAATTGAACATCAGGTTTGTATAATGCTGTGGTCACAATACATTTACCTACAATGAGGAAATAATCTTACCTGTTGCTGCAACATCTGAGAGATGTTGAATCAATACTTGGGTAGGGTGGGGAGAAGAACAACATAGATTGTAAGAGATACCCAAGTCCTGGGATGTGTGAGTAACTTTGAGGGCACAAAACAAAACAGCCTTTTTGTTGTACTTACTATAAAACATTACCAACTATCATAAACAAAGGGAAAATTTCTCTAATACATAAAGACCTACTAAAAATTTCAATGAAGAGCCTGGACCAAGTGGCGGCATAGGAAGACCCCTGAAATTAGCCCCTTTCATGGATGTACTAAAGCTACACCTACATATACAATAATTCCTCCTGAAGAATTGAGGGCTGAGTGAACATCTTCCATAGGACAATGAGTACACATCAGGAGAGACAGACATGGTAACATCAAGAACTGTCCCAGAAATACTAGGCACTGCAGTAGGAAAGGATCACACTGAGAGCCCAAACACAGATTCACCTGACCTAGGGCACAACATTAAAAACCATTTATAGGGTACCTAGACTTTAAGTAAAAGAAACCCATCTACTTACCCTAGAGCATTCACCAAATGGTAGGGAAGTGTTGGACTTGTCTTCAGGGTCAGTCATAGCTGCTGGCAACACCATGGTTTACATTCCCCTTCCACTTTAATAGTACATATAAGAACATGGTCACTGCGCTCCAGTTGGCCTGCCACCTCAGTGACCCCCAGATTCCTATTCCACATTAGGTCCAGCAGTCCCTCCAAGGTGTCCCTCACCTACTAATGCCCACCCCAGCTTTAGCTGTCCACAAAGGGTGACCCAAAATGGTGTGTACCAGGAAACCCCCACTACAGTAAAGTCAATCTCATCAAGTATATGTGTATATATACTTGATGTGTATACCAGGAAACCCCCATTACAGTAAAGTCAATCTCATCAAGGCAGCCCAGGTGCAAAAGTATTCCACAACACCCCCAGCTGACCCACTTGAGTTCCACCCATCCCACCAAGATATCACCTCCACAGAGTACCTCAGCCCACACCTACCCCAGCTCCGGCTAGCCAGCCAGAGCCACCAGGTACACAAAGTCTATATGGGGACTTTCCTATATAAGACCACTCCTTTAAGAGAGGGAGCTTCAAGAGACCACTCCTTCAAGAGAAGGGAAAGGCAACTGTTTCACCTAATTCATAGAAGCAAGCACAGAAAGTCAAACCAAAGGAAGGGACAGAGGAATATGCTCCAAATGAAAGAATAAGACAAAACCTGGGCAGGGGGCGGGGGGGACTAAACAAAATGAGGATATGCAATCTTACTGTAAAGAGTTCAAAGTATTGTTCATAAAGCCCCCCACCAGACTTTAGAGAAGAGTGGAGAATTTCAACAAAGGAAATATTAAAAGAACCAATCAAAATTGAAGAATACAATAAATGAAATAAAAAGTACACTGGGGGGAATCAACCGCAAATTAAAGGATGCAGAAGAACAGATCAGCAACCTAGAAGACAAGGTACTAGAAAGCACCCAAGTTAAACAACAAAAAGAAAAAAGATTAAAAAAAAAATGAGGAAAAGTTAACAGACCTTTAGGACAACATCAAGCATAATAACACATTATAGGGGCTCTGGAAAAAGAGAGAGTAAAAGGGTCAGAAAAATTATTTGAAAAAAATAATAGCTGATACACTTGTGGTGAGCATAGCTTAATTTATAGAGATACTGAATCAATATGTTATACACCCAAAACTAATGTAACATTGTATGTCAATTATATTGAAAAAAATCTTTTTTTTAAAGATTGAGAATAACTAGACTAGACTATTCCTCCATATAGCACAATTTTTAATATTTAATGCACAGTTAAAAGTTATGAAAAAGGGCACCTGCATGGCTCAGTTGGTTAAGATTCTTACCTGATTTCCATTCTGGTCATGATCTCAGAGTCGTGGGATCCATCGGGATCTGTTTTTTGCAGAGTCGGCTTAAGATTCCCTCTCCCTCTGCTCCTCCCTCCACTTGAGCTCTGTCTCTAAAACAAATAAATAAATCTTAAAAAACAAAAATACTGTATCAATATTAGTTCATTAGTTGTGATATACATACCATAGTAACATAAGATGTTAATAATAGGAGAAACTGGGAATAGGGTATTTAGAAATCCTCTATAGTATATTTATAACTTCTCTGTAAATCTAAAACTATTCTAAATTAAAGCTTTGAAAGAAGGAAATAAAAGGAAGGAAGGAAGGAAGAGAAAGAGAGGAAGGAAGGCAGGATGGAAGGAATGAGAAAGAAAGAAAGAAAAAGAAAGAAAGAAAAGAAAAGAAAGGAAAGAAAGAATAGCTGAAAATTTCCCTAACCTGGAGAAGGAAACAGACATCCTGGTCCAGAAAAGCACAAAGAGACCCAAAGAAGATGAACACAAGGAGATCTAAATAAACATACATAATAGTTACAATGGTAAAAATTAAAGATAAAAAGAAATTTAAAAGCAGCCAAAAAGAAGCAAATAGTTACATATAAAGGAAGTCCCACAGGCTATAACCTGATTTTTTCAACAGAAACTTTGCAGGTAAAAAGGGCATGATATTACATACTCAAAGAACTGAAAGGGAAAATAACCTACAACCAAGAATATTGTACCCAGATCTGAAAGAGAGATAGTTTCCAGACAAACAATTTAAAGGAATTCTACACCACTAAACCAGCCTTATAAGAAATGTTAAAGGGACTTCTTTAAGTAGAAAAGAAAGGCCATAATTAGAAGTAAGAAAATTATAAATAAAAAGTATAAAATATGACAATATACATATAAAATGCAGAGAGGGGAGTGAAAGAGAAATTATTTTAAAATGTGTTCAAACTTGAGTGAACCATCAACTTAATATAGAGTGCTATATACTCAAGATGCTATATATGAACCTCATGGTAACCACAAACCAAAAACCTACAAAAGATACATAAGAAATAAAGAGAAAGAAACCCAAGCATAACACACACACAGAGCCATCAATCACTAGGAAAAAGTACAAAAGAAGGAACAGAGAAGACCTACAAAACAATCATAAAACCAGTAACAAAAGTACGTTACAATCAATATTTACTTTAAATATAAATGGTCTAAATGCCCTAATCAAAGGACCCAGAGTAGATACACCTGGGGGGTGCCAGAAAGATGGTGGAATAGGAAGACCCTAAACTCACTCCAATCCATTTTTAGAACTAGATATCACTCCCATCCAACTCAATAAACTGGAAAGCCACTGGAAGACTATCAGAACAAACCACAACTAAACGTAGAGAAGAAGCCACACTGGAAAAAGTTATGAAGGGTAGAAACAATGGTTGGGAGCTACCCATAGGAAGGATAGGACTGCAGGTACAAAGAGGGAAAAGCACCAGGGAACCCACACAGGGATTTAAAAATAAAACCACATTGTCTGTTCTTGAAAACCAGAGGGGATGAATTCCATGAGTTTGTATAATTAGCAGGACTCCTCAGAGCCTGGGGCTTTAAAGTCTGCTGACTCAACAGTAGACAAGCAAGGAGGATGAGGAATAGCTCAGTCCCCATCCTTACAGAGACAAGAGCCCACAGAGAGGCAATGTAGAATTGACAGTTTGCATAATGCCTGGGCAAACAGGAGGAATATCTTTTTATAAGCATTTCAGAGGGTGTGGGGGGACTTGTCTGAGAACAAAGAAGCTGGCAGACACCATTTTCCTCTCCTGCCCTTCAGCATAAACACAGAACCACCTACAGGAGGCAGTGCTGCGCAGACACTATCTATCTAACCTGTTAGCAGTGTGCTCTGCCCATGAGTTCTCCTGAGGATATGCTCACTCTACCCTGCAGGCTAGGGCCTTAGGCTCAATGCAAAAAAATTTTTTTCACTGCAAATTTTTTAACACTGCCTATGCCCTACCTAAGTACCACCTTGAATGACATGCCCCCAGGAGCCATCATGCTTCAGGAGACCCAGGCTAGGAATAACTCCCTTTCCCTCTGTCCCT
>NC_081560.1:51406243-51426798 GCF_022355385.1 Mustela nigripes
CCCCCCCCCCCTCGTTCTCTCTGTCTCAAATAAATAAACAAAATCCCTTAAAACAAAACAAAAAACTGGTGGGGGATGAGAAAAAGTCTGTCTTCCTTGATTATAACATTTATTTAACTTTCACTTTTTATTTTTAAACATTTTTCAAAACTTGAAAGAACTTGCTTTAGCTTTATATCATCCTAAAACTTCCACAATCGCTTACATCTGTGAAGCACATTACCAAGCACTTTCAAAGACATTATCATAATCTCTTCAATAGGCTCAAGAGGTAGATACCATTTTATCTCAATTTTACCGAAGAGAAAGCAGAAACCCAGATAGAAAAAGGTGACTTGCATAGTGAAATATTGTCATTTACAATAAGAATTACATACATTTGGTCTTTGTCCCTGTTTCTGTCACAGAGTTCCTAAAATCCTTGAATTCTCTGAAGTAATAAGAACCATAACAGGGATTTGATATCCTAACAAAACTCTTTCAAACACACCAGAGTTTATGTTAACATGGTGAATTTTAAAAAGCCAGGTGAACCATAGTTAGAACCTTCAATCCCACCCACCCTGACCTCCCAGGAGGGAAGAGGAACTGGAGGTTGAATTGATAGTCAATGGCCAATAATTTATCAATTATACCTAGGGACTGGGTATGGAGAGCTTCTGGGTTGGTGAACATGTGGAGATTTGAGGAGAGTGGTATATTTAGACAGAGCGTGGAAGCTCCATGACCACATACTTTCCCACACACCTCATCCCACGCATCTCTTTCCTATGGCTCTTCCTCAGTTATATCCTTTTACAGTGAACTGGTGATCTATTAAGGAAACTAGTTTCCTGAGTTCCTGAACAAATCAATCAAACCTAAGAAAGGGAACTTGAGGACCTCTAATATATAGTCCACTGGTCAGAAGCAAGGTAACAACCTGGCCTTATGATTGGCATCTGAAGTAGGGGCAGTTTGTAGAACTGAGCCATTAACCTGTGGAATCTGACACCATCTCTAGAAAGACAGTATCAGAAATGAGTTGAATTGTACGACACTTCCGCTGGTGTCAGAGAACTGTTTGATGGTGTGGGAGGAAAATACACATTCAAACTGGCATCAAAAGCATACACAGTAATGGAGCAGTTTGGCCCAAGTCCAGCGCTAATTCAGATATATATGAAACACATATTATCTACAAAGAAATTTTTGGTTAGAATTCATTATGATAATTGATAGTCTTTAAATTATTTGAATACCTTTTAAGTTACTTTAATTATAACAGTAAATATAATCACACTATAGAAAATTTAGAAACAAGAAAAAGAAAAAAAATTACTATTATTCTAACACACAACCTTATTATTTTCCCTTTAACATTGTACCATAATGCAGACTTCTTGAATACGTTTAGGAAAAATACATGTAGCAAATAAGTACAAGACCATCATTAAGAAAATTACTTTTACCCGCAGTTCACATTCCTATGTTCTGATTTCTGATGCTACTTGTCTCTTTTTACTCCTTGTTCCTGGATCTTTTGTATTTTCTCTGTGACAAATTAGACCTGGTTGTTACAGTCTGTAATTTCAGATCTTTGGCTTTCACCTAGAAAATAAGTATCTTAAATCTCTAGTCTGTGATGGCAAGAGAGCCCGGTTTCATGGAAAAGAATGCCATGATCTACTGAACAATTGGCCATGGAGCCAGAAGATAGCATTATCGTTTTTATTAATCTGTGCTGGACCTTGATCTTTAAGTTTCTTCTAACTTGGGTAATTTTAATCATTAACTTAATATTTTAGAATTAGACTTCTGTTCTACCTTCTAATTAAAGTTCACCTAACTTAACCCTATCTCCTCCTACCTCCCAGAATGAACTAAAAAAAATCATGAAATTAAGTGACCTATGATATATTTACTTAAAAAGAATACTTTCTAAAGCCACTTTTAAAGGTTTATGCAAACTATTTTAATATGAAAAAGTTATGATTCTATGTGTAACATTAAAATAACACATTTTTTTAACCTCTGCAGAAAAAAAAATGGAATGGAAAACACTAAAATTTTAAAAATTATTTTTTAAGTGGTTGAAATGTGGTGTTATATTTCCACTTATTTTTATTTTTGAGAGATAGAGAGCACTCAAGCATGGGGAGGGAGAATCTCAAGCAGGCTCCATGCCTAGAGCCCAATGCAGGGCTTGATCCCAAGACCCTAAGATCATGACCCACACAGAAATCAAGAGTCAGACACTTAACTGACTGAGCTACCCAGGTGCCCTTTCTATTTCTTCTTATTTCTATTCTACATTTCATAATAAAAAATAAACATTATGAAAAAACATAACTTTAAGAAGCAACAAAAAATCTAAGGTATAGTTTAATACCTCTCACTAATTTTTAAAAAGCAATACATAAATTATCAAATTTTCCTTTGTCAATTCAACCAGAATCCTAAAACTGTCAAAAGTTTTCTATCTAGGAGTTGATTCTCAACTTATAGACTGCCATAATCTTCGAAGTTCCCAATTTTTTATTCCTAGAGGCAAGTTGTCTTTTCTATCCCAGCCCCAGTCGGTCTCTCACCCTTTGCTAAGTAGGCTTACCTTGTACCACAAACCCTTCATACATACAAAATTTATTTTTGTTACAAATAAGAATATAAAGATATACACTGATACATGTGTCTTAGACTTATATTATAGGCTATGTGAAAGATTAGATACAGAGAAGATACAACTTGCCATAAATTAGTTATAAGACACATGATGAATTGTGTAAGACTGATGAATCACTGACCTTTACCTCTGAAACAAATAATACATTATATGTTAATTAAATTAATTAATTTAATACAGTTTTTGCACAAGCCCAATCAATCAATCAATAAATAAGTAAGACACATGATGGAGCATCTGGCCAGTCCCCCCAAAAATCTTCCTGATTTAGTAGAACATTAAGAACTGAATACCTCTGTGTATGCAGGAGAACATAGTCAAAAGAGTCAACAGTATTAAACAGTAACAGTGAAGAATTCAATAACTGTGAAATGCATTTTCTATTTCCTACATTTTTTTAAGAAAAAAAAAAAAAAGACAGTCATCTTCTAAATCCCTCAAATGGACTACTCTAATTTCTACTCTTCAAAAGTGTATAAAGAACACAAGAAGTTTTGGAGCACTGAGGTAGGTAACCCTTCTTTCTAGTCTGTCTACATGTGATCCTTCTGTTTCCTTTCTCTCAAACACTGATAATAAAGAATGAAAGCAAAAACTATTTAGCCTGTGCCAGATTTCCCTAAAATTGAGAGACATTTCCCCCAATGTCTGGTGAGACAGTTAACAAACTCACTTTAATCTCTTACTCAAACCAGAACTGACAGTTTTGTATTCCATATTACCTTATTTATTTGTTCTACATAGATGGTCCCTGGCAATGGCTTTAGCCTGAAAAATGAACTTCAGTTACAAACTGTTTTCATCAAAGGGAATGTATCTCCTACAATAAAGTAATTTGACTAAAAATTAAACTTGCACAGAAATTAAAAATTTCTTTACATGTATAGTGAATCCTTCTGCCAGCCATTCAAGAAAATCTCTGCACCTGAAACTAACAAGCTTCTAGTTTACCAAAGTAGTGAACTAGCATATAGCTTATTACATAAAAACATTTTATTTCCCACAAAGAAGTTATCCTTCTATTTCAAGAAAATAAGGGGAAATCAATTTTAACTCTCAAGACTGTAAGGGCCGTAGGGGCACCTGTGTGGCTCAGCGGGTAAAGACTCTGCCTTCAGCTCAGGTCATGATCTCAGGGTCCTGGATCAAGCCCTGCATTGGGCTCTCTGCTCGGCAGGGAGCCTGCTTCCCTGCACAAGTACTGCCTCTCTGCCTACTTGTGATCTCTGTCTGTCAAATAAATAAATAAAATAGTTTTTTTAAAAAAATAATGTAAAGGCAGTAAACAGACTCATGCAAAATTAGTGGAGATGCCTTCATTTTGGTCTCTAGAATAGAGTCTCAGGAAGCTTTGCTGACCCCAAGACTGATTCACTTCTCCTAGGAGATACTACTGTTAAGTTAATGGTACTTAAAAAAACAATTCTTATCTCTTTTCTTTTTTTCACAGATAATGCCTTGTCTCAACAACCATTCTGAAGACTTTCTAGAATAAAGAGTCGTACCTCTTAGTGTCTTCAGCATCTATCTTGGTGCCCCATGCATAAGTTCAACAATGATAAATGTGATCTTTGCCAAGAACCTAGCATTTTATGCCTCACTTTCCTTCCTCCTCTGTAAAAGAGTATTATTTATACTTTCATTGTGAGGATTAAATGAGATAATGTAGACATAATGCCTACCACCCACCCCACCTTATACACTGTGGTAATTGATCACACACAGGCTTTCATTATGAAACAAAATAACATTTCCAAACTGTACAAATTTTCAATGCAAAAGGAGGTAAAATTTGAAAGCAGCAGATCAAACCAACAACTAAAGGCTATTTTAAAATCAATTGTTATATCAGAGCCTGAAGGTTTACTTAATTATATTGATGGGGTTCGGGCAGGCCATCCCAGAATGTGCTGCTTTGGCATATGGACTATTTGAGCTGAAGGCAAATCAAGGCCCAGGAGACTCAAGAAGAGCTTTTAACAACCCCTAATAACTATAAGTTTACAATTGCTATGACAAAATGTCCAAAAGAAATTATCCAGGTTTTCCAACTATGGCAAATTGTAATCACATAATTATCTGCTATGACTGAAGCTTATGTGGGGACTGAAAAGATATAGTAGAAATAAAAGCTACTGAATCATAAATCAGATTGCAGAAAATGATGCAACTTATGATTCAGGCAAGTACAATAGTGATGATCAAAATTATACTGACATTTTTCATATACATTTTGTCATAGCAATTGTAATTTGTAGTTATCAGCTGATTATCATAAGTGGAGCTGATGTTAGAGAAGAATGAATAATGATGTTCAAGTAAAAGCAAATAAATGTTAAAATATTAATCCAGAGCACCTGGGTGGCTCAGTTGGTTAAGCAACTGCCTTCAGCTCAGGTCATGATGCCAGAGTTCCAGGATCAAGTCCCGCATCGGGCTCCCAGTTCCATGGGGAGTCTGCTTCTCCCTCTAACCTTCTCCCCTCTCATGCTCTCTCTCACTCTCTTTCTCTCAAATAAATAAAATCTTTTAAAAAATATTAATCTGTATAATATTTTTAGACAGTTACAAAAACATGATGATAATGATCTAAGTCTGTACCTTAGTATAAAGTTGTTCAAGAAATATTTTATATTACCCGAATATCTGTTGTAAAATTTCCCTGGGCAGTAACTAATCTTTCTCTAAACAAACTAGTAATGGTTTTAAAAAAAAAAAAAAAAGTGTGAGGAGAAAAGAGAGGAAAACGTAGAGAGAAGACAAAGAAGGGAAAGAAGGTATGCAAGACAGGTATGCAATATAGACATTACTTACCTTTCAAGGAAATGAAGAACAGTAAAAATCTTCAAAGTTCCAGCCCTTTAGGCTATATGTATATAAAATGACTCTTCCTTGTCAAGTACAACTGAAAGAAAACAAGTAAA
This sequence comes from Mustela nigripes, assembly GCF_022355385.1. Lineage (NCBI taxonomy): Eukaryota > Metazoa > Chordata > Mammalia > Carnivora > Mustelidae > Mustela > Mustela nigripes. Next base: position 51,411,830 of record NC_081560.1, read on the forward strand.
AGCAGAATAGTGACAAGCATAAAGTTTGTCAATAATTTAATTATTGAACTAAGTAATTTTATGATCCTATTTCTTTGAAATATCCCTTCTTTCTGTAAAACAAAAGTCCTTCCAAAAACAAGTGTAATGTTTATTCTCCATGAATCTTTCCACCTTACTGTCAAAAATTCTAAATTATGACATTAAATTCTTTGAGAAAGACATCTCTACTTACACTAAAATTCTCCCAACACCTTTTATTCTGAATAGCTTCCCTTTATGAAAAAAAAAAAAAGAACTGTATTTTGTAGACAGCTTATAAAATATTCTCTCCTTAAAAAAAAAAGACTTTAAATTGAAATATCCCTCCCCCTGGTTATTCCAGTAGATAGTTTAATTTATTTGACTATACTATTAGGTTCTTGCCTCAATGATTTTATTCTCTAGTATGTAGAAACAAATTGATAGTTGATGATTCTAACATAGAGAGAAATTGAGGATTCCTTTAAGTGGAAGAAAAAGCAGGGTATTTTTAGTTAAAATGGATTTCAACACAGGCTCTACTATCTTTTAAAAATAACAATATTCTTTTTTCCATTAAAAACAGGAAAATATTTTTATCTTAGGAGCCACTTTTAAACTATGAAGAATATTTAAAGCTAATCTTTTTATCCTTTATGAAAAGAAATTTAAAATGGAATAATCACGCTTCTTAAAAAATAGATATACTAATTCCTATAAAACAGCCTTCAGAAAAATGTTTTGATCATTCTTTACGTATATTTATTTAAAAAATATTCAGTGAATCCCTGTCACTGTGCTAGGTATAGTACCAAACTTCATGGAGTTTATATTTGAAGAGATAAAAACATAAATCACATGAAAGAAAAATTAGAGTTGTGATAAGTTTTCATTGCACAAAAAAAAAGAACATTTCCATTTCCATAACTAATTTTAACCTTCTTAAATAATCATTTTTAAAAGGTGATAATATAAACATACTTGCAGCATAACCCAAAACTTTTTGATCTAGACGCCGAGGAGTCAGAAAGTCAGGTTCCAGGCAAAAGAAATTGTGGCAAAGACTTTCTGAACAATAAAATAAATATATAATCTAAATTATTTTAGATCTTAATGAAAAAGAGATTTACTGTACCTTACCTGATAAGTCTGTTTGCATTTGGAAGTTACTTTCCATAAAACCCTTTCTTGCAGATGCTTATTCCAGGATGTTGTGAGTCCAGAGCTACACCTGGTGGCCATACACAAACTTACAGAAAACTATTCTAGACCTTTTCATGGAAATTTAGAAGTTATGCTATGCCTCTGTTAATCAAAAATAAGCATCTCAAGAAACTATCATTCTTGATAACTGAAGGAAGTTTTAAATTTTTCACGGAAAATAAATTTTAAAATATTATGGCAAAGTATAACAATATGTTAGTGGGAGAATTTAAGTGATATTATATGGATATTCATTAGAAAATTCTCTTATCTTTGCTGTGTGTTGGGAAATTTTCATTAAAAAATGTTGAAAAAATTTAAGGATTTTTAAAATGTTCCATCACTGTCATTTATAGCACAAACACATTTTTAGGTAGCGTTTCCTTGTGTAAATGAGCATAATGTATGTCTTCATAATTCATGCTTGTGTAACAGTCTATGATAAAGGAGTCACTTGTTCCACATTTATTCAACTTCCAATTTAATATCTACAAATGCTTATTTTTGTTTCTGTTAAAACATGTTTCAAAGACAAATTTTTTAAGACTGATACCACTGGGATCAAAGGAGATAATCATTTTTTATGGCTCATGAGACATCATCAAACTACTTTATACCAACTTCACACTGCTTTCATAAATTAAAACCAACACCAATTTAACCACAACTCTGGGACCTAGCCATTTCAATATTTTGCTGCTTTACCAAGCATAAAAATATAATCCAGAGGTTAATTTGCACTTTTATTTTTGAAAATTTTTCACATATTTCTGTATTCATCTACTGTAACCTTAATAATTTTCTTATAAACTTGAATAATTACTTTGTGTGTTATAACTATTAACCCACTATATCCTAAACTCAGGCAAGTTTTTCTCATCAGCTACTGTCCTTTACCATTTTCATTGTGTTTATTTTTATATATTCTAATCTGTCAGTCTCTTTGTTTGCTATTTCTTCAATCCACTCAGAACTAAGAAATAAACTACTTCTTCATAAATGTAATAGATATCCTAAAATATTTTTGTTTTCTTTTTTTCCCTAAAGGAGCCACAGGACTGAAAGCAGCATGGTCCTCTCCTCTCTGCCCCATATGCTCATCTATTGATATCAATATACTCAAAAATGGGGAGTCATCTGGCAAATATGTTACTTTGCCTGCTGGGTTAGAGGCTCCCGTATGACCTGATATTGTGAACTTTGTTCCCCAACTTGTACCAAACAACATATAGCCCTATGATGTCAGTGAATTAGCCAGTCATCAAACCAGGGCTGAGTCTTTACTGGCAGAACCATGGCTTGAATTCCTAGAGTTCAAGGCAATAGGATTCAGTGTTCTGGCCAGGGTGTTTTGGGAAATATGTGTTGTGGCGGCTGCACATTTGCACCAACCAAAACCTGGAGCCATTAGCGCCGCAGAGTGAACACAACACAGGCAATAGATCATCTGCTCTGGCCTGGCTGCCTCAGCCTTACCAGCATAGGTTGTATCTAAAGGTCATCATACTGAGGAAGTTCCTGAACTTCCTTTGATGGTTGAAGATAAAGTTGAAGGCTACAAGAAGACTAAGGAAGGGATGTCTGGGTGTCTCAGTTGAGCATCCGACTCTTGATTTCAGCTCAAGTCATGATCTCAGGATTGTGGGATGGGGCCCCATGTTGGGCTCCACACTCAGCAGGGAGTCTGCTTAAGATTCTCTCTCTCTCCCTATTCCTCTGTCCCCTCTGCTCTCCACACATGTGTGCTCGTGCTCATTCTTTTTCTCTCTCTAAAATAAATAAGTCTCAAAAAAAAAAAAAAAAAAGACAAAGAAGAAGAAGACCAAGGAGGCTGTTTTGCTTCTTAAGAAATTAAAAACCTGCTGGGCTGAAGCCTTTGTTTGTTGGTGCAAGACTTCGATGTTTTTCCTGCCTTGGTCATGGAAGCCCATATAGAAAAAGGGATCAGAAACTCAGTTTGGAATGCTGAGCCCCCTACAGGAGAGCAGCTGTTCTTTAGAATCCCACAGTCCTGTGATGGACTTTATAGGAATGAGAAATAAGCTTTTGTTAAACTACAAGGAAGGAAGGGAGGGAGGGAGAAAGGGAAGAATGGAGGGAGGGTAGAAGGGAAGGAGGGAGGGAGGGAAGGAAGGGAGGGAGGGAAGGAGGAAGGGAGGAAGAAAGAAGGAAAGAGAGAGAAAGGAAGAAGGGAAGGGGAGAGAAGAGGAGAACTTAAAGCCTGGAATAATATCAAAAAGTTCTATGCCTCTCTGCAAATGAGAGCTGGCAAGGGCAAAATGAGAACGTCTTCATACTCAGCAAAGGGGACTGTGCATTGTCTATAATGAAGGCAATGGTATCAACAAGGCCTTCAGAAACATCCCTGGAATTAATCCACTTAATAAAAGCAAGCCAGACATTTTGGAGCTTGCTCCTGGTGGGCATGCAGAAATTTTCTGAGTTTGGGCTAAAAGAGCTTTCCTCAAGTTAGACATCTGTATGGCACTGGGCATAAGGCTGCCTCCCTCAAGAGTAACTACAACCTTCCCATGCACAAGATGCTTATTGCAGACGTTAGCAGAACTTTGAAAAGCCCAGAGATCCAAAAAGCCCTCTGAGCACCATTCAAGAAGAGTCATCGTAGAGTCCTAAAGAAGAATCCACTGAAAAACCTGACAATCATGTTGACGCTAAACCCACGTGCAAAGACCATGCACTAGAACACCATTATTCACCTGGCCAAGAATCCTAAGTTTCAGACAGATAACAAGCTGAATCAGATGAGAAGGGGGATCCAGGTAAGAAGCCGTGGGAGCAAAGAAAGGAAAGAAGGCTGTTCATGTCCAGAAGCAGAAGAAACATTTGGTGGGAAAAAAGGCTGCAGCTACCAAGAAACCAGCAGCTGAGAAGAAGCCTACAGAAGAAAAGAAAAAAGAAACCACCAAAGAAGAAAAGAAGCCTGCTGCATAAACTTTAATTTGCTTACTCTATAAATGTCAAATCATTATGGGCAGCTAATTTTGAATAAAGACCTGATCAAAGGCAGTGAGAAACATGAAAAAAAATTTTTTTAATGTTTTCATTTTAATCTATACACATTCAATTCAGAAACTAAAATTCCATATAAGAAAATGAGAAGGAGATAAATTAAAATGTGTCTGGTAAAACTGAGACTTCTTTCTCCCAGAACACTGTTTTTAAACGTAGTCCTCCCAACTAGATCCATCAGAAATACTTAAGGGAACTTGTTATAAACATAGATTCTTGAGTTCCATCTCTGATACACTGAAACAGAATATCTGGGTATGGATACTGGGAAACTTTCATTTTTTAAAAAAGATAACCAGATGATTCTCACGCAGATTTAAGATGGAAATTACAAACCAGGAGAAAGATTTTAGGTGAGTCACGCACATGGGTCTATTAAGATGCCTGACAATCAGGAGACACTCAAATACAGTCTGCATGAATCACATACAATCATTTGTTTTCTTATAGGATAGTTTTTTGAGATATAATTCACACAACACAAAATTTAACTTCTCCAAATCGAGTTGAATTTTAAGTTGAATTAAAACTTAAAAGTGTGGGACGCCTGGGTGGCTCAGTTGGTTAGACGACTGCCTTCGGCTCAGGTCATGATCCTGGAGTCCCGGGATCGAGTCCCACATAGGGCTCCCAGCTCCACCGGGAGTCTGCTTCTCTCTCTGACCTTCTCCTCACTCATGATCTCTCTCACTGTCTCTCTCTCAAATAAATAAATAAAAAATCTTTAAAAAAAAAAAAATTTAAAAGTGAATAATTCAGTGGTTTTCATATATTATGTTGTGAAACCATCACCACTATCTAATTAGAGAACACTACCATCACACCAAAAAGGACACCCACACCCATCAGAAATCACATCCTCTCCCTACTACTCACCATCCCCAGGCAATCTCTAAACTACTTTCTGTCATGATAAATTTATCTATTCTGGACATTCCATAATACCCAGATATGAAATGTTCAGATAAATGAAATCATATGCTATATAGTCTTTTGTGACTGACTTCCGACATTACACTTAGTGAAATGTTTTTAGGGTTCATCCATAATGTGGCATGTTTTAGTATTTCATTCCTTTTTGTTGCCAAGTAACATTCCATCATATGGATATATAACATTATGGTATTTTTTGTTTGTTTGTTTGTTTGTTTGTTTGTTTTTTAATTTTTTATTTTTTATAAACATATATTTTTATCGCCAGGGATACAGGTCTGTGAATCACCAGGTTTACACACTTCACAGCACTCACCAAAGCACATACCCTCCCCAATGTCCATAATCCCACCCCCTTCAAAAGAAAATAATTATTTTTTATGCACCATTGAACTCATGGAACCTTTCTACACAAAAAGTCAGTCACTCAGCCAGTCCAATAATACAACTATATGGGTTCTTCTACATCTTTCATTGGCCACATTGACATTTCTCATCACTAGTACCAATTCAGCAGAGGAATTCATGTTCCATGGAAGAGAACACTGAATGGAGGACACATGGGAGTTCCTGACTCCAAGTCTTATTTCTACAGTCAGCATGTTCTACATTAGGCGTGAAACAGGATTCGAGTAACCTAGATTCTAGCGTTAACTTTGTGAAGAGCTCTTTCGCCTGTAGTTCTGTTTCTTCACTTGAATAGGAAAGAGACCGGATCAGATGTTTCTGTCTAGTTTGGAAAATCCTCTTATGCAATCAAATTATCACACTGAGTCATTCTTCTCTATGTCAGTCTATACAACAAGAAGGTGTGTCTTCATTTCCTACTGCTAAAGAACAAATTAACACAAAAGTAGTGGATTATAACAATTTCCACTTCATTTCTTTTTGTTAATTGAAATATATTTGACATATAACACTGTGCAAATTTAGGTGTATATCATATTAATTTGATCATTATATATTGTAATATGATTGCCATTGAAGTGATAATTAGCACCTCTATTGTGTTACATAATGGTACTTTCTTAAGTCATTAAGTTCTAGTCTCTTAGCAAATTCGATGATTATAACAAAATATTTTTGTCAATATTCACTATACTGTGCATTAGATCTCCAGGGCTTATTTACTACTCATTGTAAGTTTGTACCTTAAACAACATCTGCCCTGTCCCCACACTCTCATCCTCTGATAACCACCATTTGATGTTCTGTTTCTATGAGTTTGGCTTTCTTAGATTTCACATGTAAGTGTTATTATACAGTACTTGTCTTCAACTTATCTCATTTAGCACACTGTGCTCTCCATCCATGTTGTTGTAAATGTCAGGATGCCCTCCTTTCTCATGGCTGAATAATATTCCATTGCAAATGTATTTATTACATCTTTATCCATTCATCTGTTGATGAACACTTGGTTGTTTCCATATATGGCTATTATGAATAATGTTGCAATAATCATGGGAGTATAGCTATCTCTTTGTCATGCTGTCTTCATTTCCTTTTAGTATATAAGCAGAAATAGAATTACTGAATCATGGAGTAGATCTAGTTCTAATTTTTTCCTGGAACCTCCACATTGATTTTCCATCGTGATTGAACCAATTTATGATCCCATCAACAGTACACAAGGCTTCACTTTTCTCTACATCCAACATTTGTTATCTCTTGTCTTTTTGAGGATAATCATTCTAACAGGTGAGGTGATATTTTATTGTGGTTTTGATTTACATTTCCCTGATGATTAGTGATGTTGATCATCTTTTCATGGAACTGTTGACCATTTTTATGTCTTCTTTGGAAAAAAGTCTAGTCAGTTCTTCTGTTCATTTTTAAACTGGATTTTTTGTAGTTATGAGTTGTATGAGTTCTTTATATATTTAAGATATTAACCCCTTATCTGATATATGGCTTGCAAAAATGTGCTCCCATTCTGTAGGTTGCCTTGGTATTTGGTTATCTCTTTTGCCATCCAGAAGCTTTTAAGTTTGATGTAGTCCCATTTTTGTTGATCTTTGCTTTGGTTATTTGTACTTTGTGTGTCATATTCAGAAAATATTTGTCCAAAACAATACCCATTTCTTAGGTCTGAAGTCTGAATAGGGATCTATTGGGTTCTCTTCTGAATGTCTCAGAAGGCAGACTGGATTCTCTTCTGGGGTTGAGAGTTGCCTTCTAAGCTACGTTTTGTGGGCAGAATTTAATGTCTAGTGGCTGTAGGAATGATGTTGCCATTTTCTGACTGGCTCTCAACTGGGGCTACTCTCTGCTCCTGGAGGCCATCTGGGTTTCCTGTCATATGACTTCCGCCGCAATGTGACAGTTTGCTCCTCTAAGGCCACAAGGAGAATCTTTCACTTTGCATAACTCTTACATCTTTTAAAAAAAAATCTTTGTTGATATGCTTCAATTGTATTTTTTTAAGTAATCTCTGTGCCCAGGGTGGGGCTCAAACTCATGACCCCAGAGATCAAGAGTCACATGCTCTCCATACTGAGCCAGCCCGGCATCCCAAACTCTGACATCTTTTCAGGGCTTCCCTGATTAAGTGAAGCCCACCAAGTATAATCTCTTTTTTGAGTGGTTCAAAGTCAACTGACTGGGGATTTTAATTACATCTGCAAAATCATTTCTGCTGTATAACATGATATGATCATGTGAGGGGAAATCATTGTATTCACAAGTCCTCCTTATAACCACATGGAAGTAACTGTATGGGTGTGTACATGAGAGTATAGGAATCTTGGGGACCATTATAGAATTTTTCCTTTCAAAGAGTGTGTGGGTAGAGGGAACCTAAATCTTGTTCTGTAGTGGAGACTACCTACTGGAAGTCACCAGTGGGTCATATTGGAAGAGATTGTGTTTATATCTTGGCTGCCTAGAGAATTTATGTAAGAGCCCAAAGAACTTAGAAAGAAGAATATGTCAAGTTCCTGAACACATTGCTCTTAAAAAAATCTGTGTTTTGAGAAATTCTGGTTTTGGATCCAGAATGGCAGGAGTTGCAACATAACAACTGTGGTGGGGGAGGGCTAACAACTCTATGACCTTTGAAAGATATTTAAAGTTTCTTGGCCTGTTTCCTCATCTCTAAGATAAGAATTTGCCTTGTGAGAATTTGCCTCATAGACTGTTTTGAAATTTAGTTAAGTTAATATGTGTGAACTATTTCAAAGAATAATAAACAGTGATTAGGACATAAAGCTTCATTTTTTTATTTTAGCTATTTAATTGACATTCATATAACACTTTGCATGGAACAGGCACTTTTATAATAACTCTGTGAGTAGGTGCTGCTATTGCCTCCATTTTATAATGAGAAAATGATGACACAGAGAATTTAAGTAATTTTTCCAAAGCCAAAGTGCTGATAGGCAGGAACTTAGAATCTGAATCCAGGTATTCTGTTCACTAATGGAGTTTTGCTATCAGAAAAAGACATCAGACCCTCAGGGGGAAGCTCATCATGCAGAAATTTTGCCTTAAATCCATGCCTGGGCTTAGGTTGCTGGGGAGTTGAGTGGGGATGGAGCAAGCAGATAAGCATTAATGCCCTTCCCAAATCAGACATTCTGGGGTGAATAGTGTGCTTCAACAGAAATAGAAAGTAAACTTTGGAAAGGCAGAATAGTTGTACCTGGTTCATGATTGGATCCTCAACAGCTAAAACTGAGTTTTCTTTATGACTGATGCTTGCACTTGACCCAATATTTGTATGGCCCTGCAACCCCCAGATTCACATATTGAAATCTAAGCTATCAATGGGATGTGTTAGGAAGTAATTAGGCCTTTGGGAAGTAGTTGTGTCATGATGGTGGAGCCTTCATGTGTAAGATTAGTGTCCTGAGAGCACTCTTGGCCTCTCACAGCCACACGAGAGTTTAATGAGAGGGTAGCTTTCAACAACCTGGGAGAGAACCCTCCCAGAACCCAGCCCTGCTTGGCTCCTTGACCTGCGGTTTCCAGGCTCCAGGACTGTGAGAAGCAGATTTCTGTTGTTCATCAGCTACCCAGGCTGTGGTACTTTGTTTCAGCAGCCTGAGCTAAGACAGTGCTCAATGAAAAATAATGGAACGTGTGAACATAAGTTCAACTCTTGACCTGGGGAAGCCCAAGCTTTGAACTCCCTTGGTTGGGGATAAAGAGTGCTGAAGGAATGGGATTGTCTTCTTTTAGGAAATCCCAGGAACCCACATGGGGATCTGCAACAGCAGCAGGGGTTAAAGAGCTAAAATACCATGTGTTCTGGTTCCAGATGGCCTGAGATGGCCCTGACTGAGCTTAACATTGAGTGGAAGTGGCTTCTTTTCTCCCCCAGTAAACCTTAACTTATCACTGCCAGACCCCATCACACCAGTGGGGAAGGATAGAACCAGGCAGTGCAGGTTCTATGCAGCCGAACCCTGGCAAAACAACAGGGTAAGGAGTGGGCTCATCACATCAGCCAGTTTTTCTTTAGTGAAGGAATTATGGAGCAGGGCAGGCCTCTCAGCAAAATTTAATATGAGAAATTTCAGAATCATCTTGGTCATATGGAGATGAGATAATTAACTTTGGAAATAAATTATATATACACATATATATATATAAAATAAAAATATGAAATTTGCCAATTTGTACCCTAGACTACTTCTAAGGGTCAGATGGTTGATGTTGGAGTTTCTGACGCCAAGATGGCAGACATTATTTAAAAAGAAATTGAAATGATAATGCTGTCAATTGAGTCAAATCCAGGAAATAAAGAATCAAGAAAATTTCCAAGCTTTTGCATGCTCCCAAACCAAAATCTTCCATGTTGTTGAGTTTTTAGGCCCTGAAACTCAGAGTTCATAAAACAGGAAGGTCCCATAGGAGTTTAGATAACTCCATCATGATTCAAAGCCCAGGCATATCCTATTTCACTGAAATGGAATGTTAAACATTCTCACACCTACCAGCATAGACAGATTTTATATTTCAGTCTTTTGCTAGGGTTTTGGTAAATTTGGTAGGGTTGTCAAATTTGTTACCATGCTGCAGACTTTCTAAAAAACACAGCAGGGAGATACCAGAAACAATGAAGCGCCCCAGATGAAGTTGATTTCAGGACTTTAACTGATAGTAGTCTCATACTGTTTATTTTTCATGCCCATCTTGATGTGATGCCACTGGGAACTTGTTAACTTGGCAGCATTTATCACGATTCTGTTTTGTTGTACAAGTGCAACAGACTCTTTTTTTCCCCCTTTTAATCAGTAAGGAAAATCAGGAGTTGGGTAGAGGGGAGAACAATCATGTTAAATTAATGGTTTCTGTCTTATGGTGAAATTCAGCTCCAATGTTATACTCATTGTCCATCTGAGATAGTCTTTTGTAGGAGCAAAATATTTCCAAATAATTCAACTACCTTCCTCCTATACATCACAGATGTTATTTCACCTCTTCACTGAGAGAAGACACAAGCAACATTTCAATCCATCAAGATTTGTGTTACTTAGAAGATAGACTTTTGCAGGCAGGGTAAATGCAAATTTGGGGGAAGAGGGAATGGCAGAAAGAATAGAAGAGGAAGGGACATATTGGAGGGTTATTTAACTCGCTAGCAAGACACCAAACATACATTATTTCATTTAACTTGCCTTATAAGTGAAGGAGGTTCTAAGCTTATTTTGAAGATAAGAAAAGGAATGAGTACTGCTGTGGTTTAGAAAGCTTGAGTAATCAGCTTAAGGTCCCAAGTCAGAAGGTGGCAAATGTGGTTATAGATTCAGGTCTGTATAACACAAAGCCCAATATTTATTCTTTCTTTCTTTTCCCCCCAGTAGGCCACAATCTCTTTCCTTGGGTTTTTATAATAATGGAGTGTGCATTTGCTATTATGGTCTATAGCGAGGACTTTAGTGGAAGTTTTCCACAGAATGGGTTGTTAGGGTATTTGGTTTGATTTCTGCTATTAACATTCCTTCTCTACAATGAAATAAGATTTGAGGAGACAAGACCTGAAGCAGTGAGTTTGAAGGGAAGAAAGAATGGCAGAGTTTATGGACACAAAAGGCATCAATGAGATTACAATGAGTTGTATGGTCTAAGAAGTACTAAATCTGTAGTTAAAGTATCTTAAGTAAATATGAAGAGAAAATGATTTGAATTCTGTGGAGCTCAGAGTAACACAAGGTCTTGCTGCCCCTTCTTGTCTGTCCTGACTACTCTCCAGAGCTGCCTGAGAGTGAGAGTGACATATTGGGAAAGACATGGCTTTGAAGACAGAAAAATGCTTGAGTTTGAGTCAAGACCAACACTGTCAGCTCCTCGTGTCACGTACTTAATCTCTCTGGACTTGGATTTCCTGATTTGTAACACAGGCACATAATGACTCTCTTCCGGGGTTGTTGGAAGACTAACTGGATATAAAAAACCTGGTGCCTGGCACATAGCAGACATCCACTAAGCAAGTCAGATCACCGTGTTCAACTTAAGTGTTCATTAATAAGGGAATTATAAATTGAGGAAAAGCATGGAGTTGAAAAAACAGTGTGAAAATGGCTTTTCCAAATGTGGCCATCATTTGTATAGTTACAACTATATTCTACATGATGTATCTACTCGTTGGAAGACCCATAATCTGCAAAGTCAGGGTGTCTGAAAAATCTACCAATGGATCTCTTTTTGGTTCCTGAAGGCTTCCAGGAAGTGACATTTTAGGAAGAAATGGTGAGAAAACTCGGAGCAGGGAGGTGAATCCATACCCATGCTGTATCACAATTTCCTAAGACCAACTCTGTTCCCAAAGTCCCCTAGAAAAGCGCACTGGAACTTGAAACACCAAGCTTAGATATGTGCTACACTTGATTTCATTTTGAGAAAAGGCCAATCAGGAAAAATTAGTCAGAAAGAGCTACTGCTCTCAGGGACCTGAGCCAAGGCTTCCTTTCTGCTATTACAAACCATTTCCCCCCTTGTAATCATTTCCAATGCAGAATCTTACATTCAAATGCTTGTTCTTTCTCCTGCTGTCCTTGGAACAACAATGTATGAAATCATTCCAGGAGGGAGATTACCTTTTGTGAGGAGATTAACCTGACATGTGATAGAAAGAAATCGTAGATAATAGAATGACATACAACCTGACCATTTCTGGAAATGAGGTAGGTTTTATACTATAGTTAGGAAAAGGGTATTTAGGACCTTGTGAATGCACTGCCCAAGCAATGACTCACTCCACTTAGCATGGACACCTGGAAAGCTCAGTTCAGATATCATTATGACAAAATATAATTTTTCCAAGGCTGTGGTGTTCTCTCTGACTCAGCTGACACAAAACCTACCGCATTTCCTTCACGTCATGACTAACACACACTAAATTGAGAGAGCTAGTTGGCTGTATCTCCAAAGAAGCACCTAAGCTTGTTATCATCATAGAGGGTGCATTTGGCATGAAACATTTACCAGAAAAAACAAACAAAAGTCCACTCTTATGCCTTCAAGTAGAAACACTTAAGTATTGCATACATACTCTCGAGGTAATAATATATTAAAGTGGTTTTCGTGTTTCGTACCATGTACCTATTCTCTAACGGGTTTTGGAACAGGATCAGAACACTTGAAAATTGTATTATTTGAATGGAGACTAATAAATTTCTGCATAAAATGGAAGAACGTGGCCAGACGCTTTATTGTGTTGACAGTGTTAAATCTAGGAAATAGTTTTGTGTGGTCTCATAGACACGAGTGTATGGTATGATGGGGTAATGGTTCTCAGACTTGCTAAAGCTGTGCCTGACATTTCAAGAAATTAAAAAAGTAGCCCATTGAAAGCTATTTCAAAGCTAGGATTCATTATTTTGAAAATGAAACAGTTTAGCTCAAACTGTCAGTTTCCGGCCAATCATTATTCGAAATGAGAAGACTCCAAATTAATTGAGCTGTTCACTGGTATATTCATAACCATTGTAGAGAAACGGGGGAAATATTGAAGCAATTGATTCAATAATACTTGATTAATTATTTATTTAAAACAAATTTGGAACACCTGGGTGGCTTAGTCGGTTAAGCATCTGCCTTCAGCTCAGGTCATGATCCCAAGGTCCTGGAATCGAGTTCTGCATCGGGCTTCTTGTTCAGGGGGAGTTTGCTTCTCCCTCTGCCTGCAGCTCTCCCTGCTTGCACTTGTGTGTAACAAATAAATATATAAAATCTTAAAAAAATATTTTTCATTTTCTCCAATGCTTAACATAGCAGCTTTCATAGTAGGCACCGAAAAACTCTGTATTGAAAGAGTGGATGAAAAAACGGAGAGAAAGCATACTATTTTGAAAAGAAGGCCATGATATGAGTCTCTTGATGTCAAAGGAAGGCAAAATCCGTTTAAGAAAGATAGCTTGTCTTTTGTTAGAAAAAATACCACAATGGTGGTTTTTGGTAATGAAAAGAGTTGTTCTTCCCCCTGGGTGTGATTTGAAAGTTGTGCTCTGCCATAACCAAGTCTCAGAAAATTTGTTGTTACAGCAGCTCTACTGAAGGTGGAGGGGAAGCAGAATGAGAGCTTAGAAAGGGTGAAAAAGAAGAGAAATACTGGAATTTGGGGAGTTGCTTAAGGAACTGGCAGGAACTAGGATCTTCCAGAAAAGCATGACCACCAAAATTTTTCTCCATGGGGGAAATGGATTTGAAATTTTAGGGGAGTGAAGTCTGGTATTTAAATACACATTGATCATCACCGTGCCTTGCTTTAACTTATTTCTGACACCCCAACTTTAATCAAAAGGCCACTACACTCAGAAGGATTGACATAATGTTTATTTTGGGAGAATGAAGGAACCTCGGTATTTCTCAGGGTGGGGCAAAGTGGTAGGATAATGGTGAAAATAAAAAGATGGGGGGAAAAAGAAAAAGATGGGGGATCAGAGGAGGTGGTCCAAGGCAGATATTCAGAAACCACTGGACACAGGAAATCTAAGAAACAGGAATGCAGAAGAACCTAAATCTGTTCTTGACCTTGGAGATTTAGGACAGCCTGGCCTAGGAGTTGGGAGGAGGTACTTACTGGTACATGCATTTCTCCCCACTACAAACATCCACCCATGCTTGTGCATTTTGTCTCCATCAACTGCTTGTAATCATCTCTTCCCAGGAACATCTAATGAAAAGTACCTCGATCAATACAGATCATCACTGCCAAGGATTCTAGCCTTTTGGCAGCAAAGTAAATTTCTTTTGATTTCCATTTAATTAACTAGTAGCTAATGAATATATTATTGTTTTTTATAGTTGCCCAGAAGTAGGGGTTCTAAATGTCCTGGTGATCTGATTAATTTTGGCTAAGGCATACCTTCTATATTACTTGAATATATGATTATTAAGTAACTCCTTAATTCTCTCTAATCCTGTGAGTTTATCCCCTTATGATCTATTTAACAAATCCTCAGTTTCTTTTGGTCACTGCTTCATGCTGAAAGCATTCAAGTGCTTAAATCTGTATCTCAGGGCACCTGGGTGGCTCAGTGGGTTAAGCCTCTGCCTTCGGCTCAGGTTGTGATCTCAGGGTCCTGGGACTGAGCTCTGAATGGGGCTCTCTGCTCAGCAGGGAGCCTACTCCCCCCCCTCTCTGCCTGCCTTTGTCTACTTGTGATCTCCGCTCTCTGTCAAGTAAACAAATAAAATTTTTTAAAAATCTGTATCTCAAGCATGGGTCTAGTTCCCTGAAAGAAGCTGAGAAGGTATTTCATATAGACTCCCCGTCCTGAACTGAAGTTAGGAAATGATGACAGAGATGGGATTTATGTGTATATAATGTGTGTGTGTGTGTGTGTGTGTGTGTGTGT
>NC_081560.1:51496798-51523559 GCF_022355385.1 Mustela nigripes
AAAATCACAGGGAAAAAGCCATGAGTTCCGTGCTTTGCTTTCTCCTATCTGGAATTCTGCTGCTCTCCTTGGTATTGAAACCGCACTCCTTGGTAGGTGAACTTGGTCTCTGGATTTCTTGTTGATCTTCTGGGGGAGGGGCCTGTTGTAGTGATTCTCAAGTGTCTTTGCCCCAGGCAGAATTGCACCACCCTTAGCAGGGGCCGGGGTGAGTAATCCGCTCGGGTTTGCTTTCAGGAGCTTTTGTTCCCTGAGCGCTTTCCGTAGAGTTCCGGAGGACAGGAATACAAATGGCGGCCTCCTGGTCTCCGGCCCGGAGGAGCCGAGAGCCTAGGGCCCCACTCCTCAGTGCGCCCTCAGAGAACAGCACCAGTTACTCCTGTCTGCCTGACCTCCAGCCGTGCTCCGAGCTCACTGAGCCTGCGACCGGTTCAAGGTTACACCGAGCTGTGAGCTTACTGTCAGCTCTGTCTCTGTAGCCGGCTTTCCCGTTCCAATACCCGCAAGCTCTGCGACACTCAGACACCCCCGATCCTTCTGTGACCCTGCAGGACCTGAGGCCACGCTGACCCCGCGTGGGCTTCGCTCCGGTTTAGCCTCTGGAGCGATGTCCCTCAGCGGAACAGACTTTTAAAAGTCCTGATTTTGTGCGCCGTTGCTCCGCCGCTTCCGGGAGCCAGCCCCTCCCCCCGGGGTCTATCTCCCCGTCGCTTTGGATTCACTTCTCCGCCGGTCCTACCTTTCAGAAAGTGGTTGTTTTTCTGTTTCCAGAATTGCTGTTCTTCTTCTCTTTGATCTGCCGATGGATTTGCAGGTGTTTGCAATCTTTAGATAAGCTATCTAGCTGATCTCCGGCTAGCTGAAGTAGTCTCAGCCTGCTACTTCTCCGCCATCTTGCCTTCTCCTATATAACATGATGTTTATCTTTTCATCAGTAGATGGAAACTTTGGTTGTTTCCACTTTTTGGCTTTTATAAATATGCTGCCATGAATGTTCATGTATGAGGTTTTTGTGTGAACATAACTTTTCATGACTATTAGGTAATTAGCTAGACTTATTTTGCCAGGTATAAGGTAACTTCATGTGTAACATTTAGAGGAATTGTCAAACTGTTTCTCAAAGCAGCTGTGCCGTTATACATTTCCACCAGCATTACCAGTTCCTACCAGTCCTCCCCAACAGTTATCATTTGACTTCAATTCCAGCCATCCTGTGGGTATGAAGTAGTATCTCATTGTAGTTTGATTTCCATTTCTCTAATAACTAATGATATTGACTATTTTCTCATTTGCTTATTGGCCATTTTCATAACTTCTTTGGAGAAATGTCTATTCAGGTCCTTTGCCCATTTTTAAATTGGTTTGTTTTTTTATTATTGAGTTATAAGAGTTCTTTATACTAAATACAAGTCCTCTAGCAAATATAGGAATTGAAACTACTCCTATTTCTGAATAGTGTCCTTTGAAGCACAAAAATTTGTAATTTAATAAATTCCAATATATCTAATTTTTCTTCTCTAATTTGTGCTTTGGACATCCTATTTCAGAAAACTGTCTAACCCATAGTCAGAGATTTACACCTATGTTTTCTTCCAAGAATTTTATAGTTTTAAAGTTTTGTAGCTTTACATTCAGTCTGTGAACCATTTTTAGTTCATTTTTGCATGTAATGTGAGATAGAAGTACACTTCATTCTTTTACATATACCAGTTGTCCCGGCATCATTTGTTGAAAAGATTTCTTCTCTTACTGAATTGTCCTGATACACTTGTCAAAAATCAGCTGACCATTATGAAATTTGTAATAGAAACTCTCAATCCTATTTCATGGATCTGTCTGTCCACCCTTATGCCAGCACCACACCATCTTGATTACTATTGCTTTACAGTATGTTTTTAAATTAAGAGTGTGTTTCTAAAAAAAATTAGATTGTTCTTTATTTGTTTTGGTTATTCTGGGCCCATTTTATTTCCATACGAATTTTAGGACCAGCTTGTCAATTTCTGTAAAAACAGATGCACAGATTTTGATAGAGGTTGTGTTGAATCTTTAGATGATTGGGGAGTATTACCAACTTGCCAATATTGTCTTCTAATCCATTATCATTACTTTGACTTTATTTTGGTCTTCTTTGCTTTCTTTCATCAATGTTTTGTAGTTTTAGTGTGCAAGTCTTACACTTCTTTTGTTATGTTTATTCCTTATTTTATTCTTTCTGATGTTTTATAAATGGAATTGTTTTCTTAGGTTCATTTTCAGTTATAGAAATTTCTAGTGTATAAAAATGTAATTTATTTTTGTGTAATAAATCTTGTATCTGTAACCATGCTGAACTTATTAGTTCTAAAAGTTTTTCAATGGACTTAAATTATCATTTTCAAGGTTTGTTTTGTTGTTGTTGTTGTTGTTGTTTTAAGACTTTATTTGACAGAGATCACAAGTAGGCAGAGAGGCAAGCAGAGAGGAGAAAGCAGACTCCCCACTGAGCAGTGAGCCTGATATGGGGCTTGATCCCAGGATCCTGCGATCATGATCTGAGCTGAAGGCAGAGGCTTTAACCCACTGAGCCTCCCAGGCGCCCCTCGTTTTCAAGATTTTTAAAAGATAAATCTAAGTCCATTTTTAAGACTATCTATGTACAAGATCATATCATCGGCAAATAGGGACAGTTTTACATCTTCCTTTTTCAATCTGTATGCCTTTTATATCTTTTCTCTTGTCTAATTGCCCTGGCTAGAACAAAATAGTCCAATGTTGAATAGAAGTAGCAGGAGTGGACATCTCTGTCTTGTTACTGGAAAGCATCCATAGTGTTTTACCATTAAGTATAATGTAAATTGTGTGCTATCTATAAATATTGTTTATCAAGTTGAGGATGTTCCTTACTATTCTTAGTTCGTAGAGTGTTGTTGTTGTTTTTTTTTATCATGAAAGTTTGCTGAATTTTGTCAAATGCTTTTTCTGTATTTATTAACATGATCATCAGGTTTTGCCTTTATTTTGTTAATACGGTATATTATATTGATCAATTTTTAAACATTAAATCTGCTTTGTGTTATTGAGATAAATCCCAGTTGTTCATAGGTATGATCCTGAGCTTACCTTGTCCAAAAGACACACCAAGGTAACAGCTACCTTTATGCAATTAACTCTGAAAATGACCTGAAGGCTGGCACTTCAGGCTTTCCATAGCTAGTTGCAGAGAAAATGCCACACTAAAAAGGGTAGGAGAGGCAGAGATACTATTAGGAACCAACCCCCAGAGTTACCAACCACAAATGGCAGGGACAACACAAGCAAAGAGAAGCAAGAGTATCAGACCCCATACGAGGTATCCCCAGCACTGAGAACTGCACTGGGAAGACAAGTCCTCATAATATCTAGCTTTAAAAACTAGCAGGGCTTAACTCTGTGAGATTTAAAAATCAGTGTGCCTGACTCCAGGAGAGCTGGAGGGCAATAGGAAACCAAGTCCCTGCATTTAACAGCCAACGTACTGAATAATTCAGTCCAAGACACAGCACAAAAGCAGCACCTGGAGTATACATAAAGGAAATTTATTAGTATCAGAGAGCATGCCAGAGGGGCAAACACCTGCAGATTTCTGCAGGAGCAAAAGTGCTAGAGGGCACCATTTCTCCTCCTTTCCCCAAGCCTAGATAGCCAGACATTTGCAGGAGCCAGGGATAATACTCTCCATCTCTCTTAGCATCTCATACCCTGCCCCGTTGTTCCCCTGTGGCCCCACCCCAATGCACCCACCTTAGCAAGCAGTTCTCCAAAGTGCTTCCTACTCTACCACATGCAGCAGGAAGCCTCAGCCAGTACCAGTGCCACTCCAAAGTGACTCCTCCCCTGAGGAGATAGAGGAGATAACTACACATCAATATACCCTGTTCCTGCAGACAGGCCTCTTAGCTGGCTATGCAGGGAGCAATCCATTTCTTTCTGTGTGCCTACAGCCATGGCAGAAATGCTAACTATAGATGGCTATGCTACCTGCTGGTCTCTTGTACCAATGAATCTGCAGCAGCCAGGCCATTCAACAGTACAGGAAACAAACCATGTTCAGTGTACCTATAACAGACAAAGCAGGCCACTGAAGCCAGCTGGGCTTTAAAAAGTCATGGCTTAGACACAACAGGAGGGTCCACAGAGCCCACAGAGGGGACACCCCTGGATTGCTTGATTCTGGTAGCTGGGGTAAATTGCACAGTAAGGTACCACAACACCTCTTCTACACAAAGCCACTACTTTCAAGACCAGGAAATGTAGCTGACCTTTCTAATACATACAACAAACACAGAGAGTTAGACAAAATGAGGAGACAAAGGATTATGTCCCAAATTAAAGAACAAGACAAAATCAACAGTAAAAGAGCTAAATGAAATGGAGATAAGAAATATGCCTGATAAAAAATTCAAAGTAGTGGTCATAAAGATACTCACTGGATTTTAGAAAACAATGAGAATGTCAACAAAGAGATAAAAAAAATTTTTTGAGAGAAAGAAAGAAAAAGTAAAAGAAAGAAAGGCAAAAGAATCAGTGTGGGGCACCTGAGTGGCTCAGTGGGTTAAGCCTCAGGTCATGATCTCAGGGTCCTGGGATCAAGCGCTGCATCAGGCTCTTTGCTCAGCAGGGAGCCTGCTTCCCCCCTCTGTCTCCATCTGCCTGGCTCTCTGTCTACCTGTCTACCTCTCTCTCTGTCTACCTCTCTGTCAAATAAATAAATAAAATCTTAAAAAAAAAAAGGAAAGAAAGAAAGAACCAGTAAGAGCTGAAGAATTCAATAACTATAAAGAAAAAATACACTAGAGGGACTCAAAAGCAGAGTAGAGGATGCAAAATGGATCAGTGATGTGGTAGATGGGATAACGGAAAGAAACAAAGCTGAACAGCAACAAGAAAAAGTAATAAAACATGAGAATGAGTTGAGGGAAATCTGTGGCATCATTAAGAATAATAACATTCACATTATAGGCATCCCGGAAGGAAAAGAGAAAGGAGAAGAAAACTTATTTGAAGAAATAATAGCTGAAGACTTCCCTAATCTGAGGGTAAAAAACAGATATCCACATCCTGAAACCACAAAGAACCCCAAATAAGATGAGACCAAAGAGATCCACATCAAGACACATAATAATTAAAATGACAAAGATTAAAGATAAGCAGAGAACTGTAAAAAGCATCAAAAGAAAAGCAACTACTCACATATAAGGGAAACCATATAAGCCTATAATATGATTTTTCAGCAGAAACTGTGCAGGCCAGAAGAGAGTGGCCTGATATGTTCAAAATGCTGAAAGGAAAAAAACCTACCACCAAGAATACTTTACCCAGGAAGATTACCATTCAAATTAGGAAGATAAAGAGTTTTCTGAATAACATGTATTAAAGGAATTCATCACCACTAAACTAGCCTTATAAAAATGTTAAAGAGAATTATTATTATTTTTTTTACTTACACTGATAATACTTTATTTTTATTTTTTCAGTTGAGAGTTAAGTATACATATGATCATTATGTTTTGTTTTGGGGGTCTTCTGCATCTTTGCATACTTGGAAAACAATTTTTTTATTGAAGATATTAAAAATCCAGCTCAACAACTACAGTTTTCATTTAGAAAATATTCTTAAGCTCTTTGTCTTCTAGGGAGCATACACAGAGGCAGAAAATCTCCCTCCTTTAGTGTGACCCTTCTCCACATTATTATGCTTAAAGTCCTTCCCATGCTGCAATCTGGAACATATAAGGTTAAGTACCATATGCCTCATGTCATGAGGCACACTGCAGAATAAATGAGATTTCTTTGATGTTTTATTGGGTTGCACCCTGAAGCTTTCTTTACAATACCTTGTATCCAAGAGCACAGAGAAGAATCTGATATTTATTTGGACCATGTTTTATTTCTCCTGGACCTTTCATACCTCAGCAGTATAGCAGGCAACCAAACATCTAATCCATGAAGCAGGAAAACTACTAATGTTTATCCATCAAGTCAAATGGACAAGTGAGCTACTGGGGCTAAAAAGAATTCTTTAGGTGAAAAAGAAAAGGGCCTAACTAGAAGAAAATTATGAAAGAAAAAAATCTAATGGGTAAAAGCAAACATGGTAAAGGTAGTAGTAGATTAATCCTTATATGACGGTTAAAAGACAGAAGTATTAAGTAAGTTATACCTAAAATATTAGCTAATGGATTCACAAAGTAAAAAGATGTAAACTCTGACAATACATACATAAAATGTGAAAGGGAAATTAAAAATGCTTTTAGAATGTGTTCAAATTTAAGCAACCATCAATTTAATATAGACTGCTGTGTACTTAGGATGTTACATATGAACTTCATGATAACCACAAATCAAAACCTGCAATATATAAATGAAAAATAAAGAGTAAACAAGTCAACCATAACGTTAAAAAAAGCCATCAAACCTGGGGGAAGAGAGCAAGAGAAGAAAGGAACAGAAAAGACCTACAAAACCACCAGAAAACAATTAACAAAATGGCAGTAAGTACATATCCATTTGTAATTACTTTAAGTGTAAATGATATAAATGCTCTAATCAAAAGACACAGGGTGGCAGAATAGTTAAAAATGTACAAGACCCAGTGCACCTGGGCGGTTCAGTGGGTTAAGCCTCTGCCTTCAGCTCAGGTCATGATCTTGGGGTCCTGGGATCAAGCCCTCTCTGCTCAGCGGGGAGCCTGCTTCCCCTCTCTCTTCGCCTGCCTCTCTGCCTACTTGCGATCTCTGTCAAATAAATAAATAAATAAAATCTTTAAGAAAAAAAAAATGTATAAGACCCATCCATATGCTGCTGTAAGAATCTCACTTCAGACCTAAGGACATACAGACTGAAAGTGAAAGGATGAAAAAGCATTTTCATTTCATCCAAACAGGAGAGAGAAAAATAAAAACAGGATAGCAATAGTTATCAGACAAAATAGACTTTTTTAAAATATTTTTATTTATTTATTTGACAGAGAGAGATCACAAGCAGGCAGAGAGGCAGGCAGAGAGAGAGGAGGAAGCAGGCTCCCTACTGAGCAGAGAGCCCTATGCAGAGCTCGATCCCAGGACTCTGAGATCATGACCTGAGCCGAAGGCAGAGGCTTAACCCACTGAGCCACCCAGGTGCCCCCAAAATAGACTTTTTTAAAAAGATTTATTTATTTTGAGAGAGAGTCGGAGGGGGGCATCAGGAAGGTGCAGAAGGAGAGGGAGAGAGACTCTCCAGCAGACTCCATGCTGAGCACAGAGTCACATGTGGGGCTCATTCTCAAGACAGTGAGATCATGACCCAAGCTAAAATCAAGAGTCAGACACTTAACCAACTGAGCCATCTAGGTACCCCCAAAATAGACTTTAAAACAAAGACTGTAGCAAGAGACTTAAGGTGTTACATACTGATAAAGGGATCAATCCAGTAAGAGAATATAACAATTGTAAAGATCTATGTACCCAACAAAGAAGAACCTAAATACCTAAAAGTAAATATTAACAGACATAAAGGGAGAAACTGATGGTAATACAGTACTAGTATGAAACTTTAACACTCCGTTTACATCAATGGATAGATCACCCACACAGAAAATCAGCAAGGAAACAGTGTATTTAACAACACATTAGACAAAATGGACCTAACAGATACATACAGAACATTCCATTCAAAAAGAGAGTACATATTTGTCTCAAGTGCACATGAAACATTCTCCAAGATAGATCACCTTAGATCACAAAACAAGCTTCAATAAATTTAAGAAAATTGAAATTGTATCAAGCATCTCTCCAACCACAATGCAATGATACTAGAAATCAATTACAAGGAAAAAACCTGAAACCTCTTCTTTAAACATTTGGTCAATTCACCATGGAGTCAACTTAGCCTAACCTTTCTTTTGTAAGAATTTTCTTTTTTCTTTCTTTCTTTCTATTCTTTTTTTTTTATTTTTTTAAGATTCATTCATCCACTTTGAGAGAGTAAGAGAGAGAGAGAGCAGAGGGAGAAGGAGAGAGAGAATCTCAAGCAGATGCCTGTTGAGCACAGAGCCAAAGCAGTGCTCAGTCTCACAACCCTGAGATCATGACCTGAGCTGAAATCAAGAGTTGGACACTCAACTGACTAAGCCACCCAGGCGCATCTATCTTTGTAATCACTAATTCTATTTCCTCATTATTGATTTACTGAGAATTTCTGCTTCTTCTTGTGTCAGTGTCACAGGTTTGTGTCCTTCTAGGAACTTGTCGATTTTGGCTAGGTTATCTGATTTGTTGGCATATAGTTGTTAGTAATATTCCCTTATAATCCTTTATAATTCTGTAAGGTCTGTTGTGTTATTTTCATTTCTGATTTTTTTGTTAAATTTATTTTTTATTTATTTTCAGCATAACAGTATTCATTATTTTTGCACCACACCCAGTGCTCCATGCAATCCGTGCCCTCTATAATACCCACCACCTGGTACCCTGACCTCCCACCCCCTGCCCCTTCAAAACCCTCAGATTGTTTTTCAGAGTCCATAGTCTCTCATGGTTCATCTCCCCTTCCAATTTCCTCCAACTCCCTTCTCCTCTCTATCTCCCCATGTCCTCCATGCTATTTGTTATGCTCCACAAATAAGTGAAACCATATGATAATTGACTCTCTCTGCATCATCTTTCCAGTCCCATCCATGTTGCTACAAAAGTTGGGTATCCATCCTTTCTGATGGAGACATAATACTCCATAGTGTATATGGACCACATCTTCCTTATCCATTTGTCCATTGAAGGGCATCTTGGTTCTTTCCACAGTTTGGCGACCGTGGCCATTGCTGCTATAAACATTGGGGTACAGATGACCCTTCTTTTCACTACATCTGTATCTTTGGGGTAAATACCCAGGAGTGCAATTGCAGGGTTATAGGGAAGTTCTATTTTTAATTTCTTGAGGAATCTCCACACTGTTCTCCAAAGTGGCTGCACCAACTTGCATTCCCACCAACAGTGGAAGAGGGTTCCCCTTTCTCCACATCCCCTCCAACACATGTTGTTTCCTTCTTCATTATTTCCTTCCTTCTTGTTTTGGCTTTACTTTGTTCATCTCTTTTTGGTTTCTTAACTAGATTAAAATTTCTTAAACCCCTCCTTCAACTTTATTATTCAGTCTATAAGATTAGATTAGGTTAGATTATTGATTGACATCTTACTTCCTTTTTAAGTAAATTGTGGTCCAGTAGGTCTCAGGCCTCCGCAGCTGCCATGGTGTTGCTCAGTGAGCAGATAGCCCATTGCATTCCAGCCACATTGCCTTCTGGCATCATGGCTGGATGGTTGTTGAAACTAGCTGGAAACCAATCTACAAACTGAACAGAATTCTTTGACTTTATGGCTGCATTTCCAGCATTCACATCCCTAGGAACCACATTCCCTCTGATTAGTAAGCAGCAAACCATATAATTGCCAAGCAGAAAATCACACTTGACTAGCTGGCTAGAGAACTTAAAGAATGCAGTGGTATATCTAAAAGAGAGCTACTCATGATAGGTTTTGTCAGCAGAGATGATGAAGGCAAAGTTTATCATGGGGAAATGTATTCTCAGATAGGTACATTGTCAGTCTGGAATTTGATTATTACATCTATATTCAAGGGCCCTTCAATCCAAAGAGAAACAGCAATGGAAGACCTATCAACCTATTTATGCAGGAATAAGAGGGGTGTTCTACAACAAGTATATGATGGCACAAGTCATAGATGTTCACAGATGGTGAGGATAGAGTTGTAAGGCTCTACTACAGCAGTGGAGACCCTGAGGGCTGGATACAAAAAACTCCAATTTAATATTCCCATTATATTCTATCAAAAGCCACACCACTGGGGTGCCTGGGTAGCTCAGTTGGTTAAGTGTCCAACTCTTGATCTCAACTCAGGTCTTGTCTCAGGATTGTGAGCTCAAGCCCCACACTGGGGTCTACACTGGGCACAGAGCCTACTTTAAAAAAAAAAAAAAAAAAAAGCCACACCATTAAGAGAGATATACATGTGATTCAATGCCTCCTCCAAAACTTAAGAAAATTAAAAATACCTTAAGTTCACTGCAGTGTTCTGACAAGTTTTGGATCCTCTCTAGTTCAAGATTGACAATCTCTGACCCCACAGAATTGCGAACTCAGTCATGGTTGTTTGCGGCATCTTCCTTTATGCTAAGAAGCTGCTCTGAGTAGAGGAGTGAATTGTACTTCCCTGCAAGAATCTCATCTGTAACAGTTTGTTCTAGATCTGGGAAGAGTTCTCTGGGCACACATGTCTCAGCTCTTGCCTCACAAAATAAGGTATCAAAAGGCATTCATATTCTCTATTTTAATATTTTCCAACTGATCCTTTTTATTGTCAAGAATGATGTCACCTTGTTAGATTCTACATTCCAGGCAAGAGTGTTCCCAGAAAGTGCTCCCAATCTGAATTCCAGCTTTGTCAATGTTAACAGAAAGGCATTTCCTTATGCTGATCTGAAGGTGTCAACACTGCTCTGTGGTAGTGATTCTAAGTTGTGTCTCTTACAAGTAGTACATAATTTAATATTTTTGATTATACTCTTCTAGTTTCTATCTTTTGTTTGGAAAGCTTAATACATTTTTATTTAATGTGTTAATTTAGGTGCATTTTACATCTTTCATTTTGCTTTCTGCTTTCAGTTATCTTGTATCTTTCCTGTCTCTCTGTATCCTCATTATTGTCTTCTTTAGTGTTAGATATTTCTAATATACCATTCCCTTGTTTCCCCTTTACCACAGTTTTTATTTTCTTAATGGTTCCTAAGGTAATTACAATTAAAATCTTACTTAAAGCCTTCCAGTTTGGGTTAATACCACTTAATTTCAATACCAACAATTTCAATGTTCAAGAGCAAACAAAAACTTTGTCACAATATACTTCCATTTGCTCTCCTCTCTTTTGTGCTGTAATTGTCAACAAATTGTAACTTTACACACTGTAAGCCCCTTAATATAGTTTTATGATTAGTTAATGCTTCATGCAGTTTTCTTTTAACTCAAAAGAGTTCAAATAAAAATATATTTATACTGTTGTCTATATTTACCTACATAGTTACCTTTTTTTTCTTCCCACCACCAGGTTCACCCAACCTCCCACCTCCTCCCCTCCAAAACCCTCATTTTTTTCTCAGAGTCCAGTCTCTCATGGTTTGTCTCCCCATCCAATTTCCCCCAACTCACTTCTTCTCTCCATTTCCCAGTGTCCTCTGTGTTATTCTTTATGCTCCACAAGTAAGTGAAACCATATGATAATTGACTCACTCTGCTTGACTTATTTCACTCAACATAATCTCCTCCAGTCCCATCCATGTTGATACAAAAGTTGGGTATTCAACCTGTCTGAAGGAGGCCTAATACTCCATTGTATATATGGGCCATTTCTTCTTTATCTATTCATCTGTTGAAGGGCATCTTGGTTCTTTCCACAGTTTGGTGACTGTGGCCATTGATGCTATAAACAATGGAGCACAGATGGCCCTTCTTTTAAACTACATCTGTATCTTTGGGGTAAATACCAGTAGTGCCATTGCAGGGTCACAAGGAAGCTCTATTTTAAATTTCCTAAGGAATCTCCACACTGTTTTCCAAAGTGACTGCACCAATTTGCATTCCCACCAACAGTGTAAGAGGGTTCCCCTTTCTCCACATCCTCTCCAACACATGTTGTTTACTGTCTTATTAATTTTGGCCATTCTAACTGGTGTAAGGTGGTATCTCAGGTATCTCAGTGTGGTTTTGATTTGAATTTCCCTGATGGCTAAGGATGATGAACATTTTTTCATGTGTCTGTTAGCCATTTATATGTCTTCTTTGGAGAAGTGTCTGTTCATGTCTTCTGCCCATTTTTTGACATGATTATCTGTTTTGTGTGTGTTGAGATTGAGGAGTTCTTTATAGATCTTGAATATCAGCCCTTTGTCTGTAGTGTCATTTGCGAATATCTTCTCCCATTCTATAGGTTGCCTCTTTATTTTGTTGACTGTTTCCTTTGCTGTGCAGAAGTTTTTGATCTTGATGAAGTCCCAAAAGTTCATTTTCACTTTTGTTTCCTTTGCCTTGGAGACATGTGAAAAAAGTTGTTGTGGTCAATGTCGGAGAGGTTACTGCCTGTGTTGAAGAGGTTACTGCCTATATTCTCCTGTAGGATTTTGATAGATTCCTGCCTCATGTTGAGGTCACTTATCCATTTTGAGTTTATCTTTGTGTATGGTGTAAGAGAATGGCCGAGTTTCACTCTTCAATACATAGCTGTCCAATTTTCCCAGCACCATTTATTGTTGACCATAGAGTTGAGGGTCCATATCTGGGCTCTCTACTCTTCTACTGGTCTATGTGTCTGTTTTTGTGTCAGTACCATGCTGTCTTGGTGATCATAGCTTTGGAGTAAAGCTTGAAATCAGGCAACGTGATGTCCCCAGTTTTTTCTTTTTCAACATTTCCTTAGCAATTCAGGGTCTCTTTTGGTTCCATACAAATTTAAGGATTGTTTGTTTCAGCTCTTTGAAAAATGCCAGTGGAGTTTTGATCGGGATGGCATCGAAAGTATAGATTGGTCTAGGCAGTATAGACATTTTAACAATGTTTATTCTTCTGATCCATGAGCATGGAATGGTCTTCCATCTTTTTGTGTCTTCTTCAATTTCTTTCATGAGTGTTCTATAGATCCTCAAGTACAGATCCTTTACCTCTTTGGTTAGGTTTATTCCCAGGTATCTTATGGTTCTTGGTGCTACAGTTACCCTTACCAGTATCTTTATTTTTCTGTGTGAATTGAAGTTACTATCTAGTGTGCTTTCATTTCAGCCTATATATATATACATATATACAGTATATGTATATATATATAATATATGTATATAGTATACTATATATATGTGTGTATATATATATATATATGGCAGTTATTCTAGCAATAAAATCCCTCAATTTTTTGTGTATCTGAGAATGTCTTAATGTTACAATGTCTTAATATCACCATTTTTTGCTAGATATAAAATTTTTGGTTGAGCAGGTTTTCTTTCAGCACTTGGAATATGTCATCCAACTGAATTTTAACGTTTATTTTATTTTAGACTTTATTATTTCTAAAGAAAAATCAGCTGTTACTCTTACTGAGGATACCTCGTGTTCAATGAGTCATCAGTCTTGCCACGTTCAAGATTCCCTCTTTAGCTCTTTTAGTAGTGTGATTATGACATGTTTGGTTGTAGATCTCTTGAAGTTTACCTTACTTTGAGTTTTCTAAACTTCTTAGATATGCAGATTCGTGTTTTTCATCAAATTTGGAAAATTCTCAGCCATTATTTCTTCAAATATACTTTCAACCACTTTCTCATCTCTCTTTCTAGACTCCCACTAGGCTGTTGGTATTCTTGAAGGTGTCTCCACAAACCTCTTCATTTTTTTGGTTTTCTTCATTCTTTTTTCTTTCTGTTCCTCATTCAAGATTATCTCAATTCACCCATATTTAAATTTACTGATCTTTTGTCAATCCAAACCTGCTCTTGAGCCTAATTTTTCATTCCAGTTATTGTACTTTTCAGCTCCCTAGTTTTTAATTATTTCCTACAATTTGTCTTTATTGATATTGTTCTCAGGCTTTCTATTAATTCTTTTTTTCAGAGAGTGAGAGGGGTTGAGTAAAGGAAGAGATAGAATGTTAAACAGGCTCCATTAACAGAGCCTGGCATGTGTTTTGATCACACAACCCTGCGATCATGACCTGCGTCAAAATCAAGAGTCAGATGCTCAACCAATTGAGCCACCCCAACTCCCCTGCCTTGGTCTTCTTGTAGCCTTCATCTTTATCTTCAAACACCAAAGGAAGTTCAGGAACTTCCTCAGCATGATGACCTTTAGACATGACCTGCACTGGTAAGGCTGAGGCAGCCAGGGCAGAGCAGATGATCTATTGCTTAACCAGCTCAGCCACCCAGGCACCCTTCCTTCAATTATTTAGATATGTATCCTGTAGTTCTTTGAACATATTTAGAATAGGTGATATAAACTCTTTGTGTACTAAATCCAACATCCAGGCTTGCTCTTAGACAGATTTTATTGTTTATTTTTTCTTGCATATGCACCATACTTTCCAGTTTCTTCACACATCTTTTTTTGTTTTCTCTCAAAACCAGATATTTTAAATATAACAATTTCCAACTTTGGAAACCAGACTTTCTCCTCTCAATCCAGTTTATTACTGAGTTTCACTGACAATGATGATGTTGTTTACTTGATGACTTTCCTGGAATAATTCTATGAAATCTATATTCTTTCTGAGTTCAGCTTAGCTTAGTGGTCAGCTAATACTTGGACAGACATTTCTTTAAAATGCCTGAAACCACTAAGTCTCCCAACCTTTGCTGAAAAGCTGTATCTTAGAGCTACACCTTCAACAACCCAGTAGTTTACAACTCTGCCTTAGCCTCCACATCCTGTTTTCCAGAACCTCAAGGTCAACCAGAGATGAAAGATCAGGACCTTTGCAGGACATGCTGAGAGCCTTGAACATGACCATGGCCTTTTAGAACCCCTAGAATTCATCAGAGCTTTTCAGTGCAGCCTATGAAGATCATTCCCAGATTTTCCTATTAAACTGTTTTCCCTCACAGGTGTTGCCACCTTAGACAGCTGTAATGTTAAACAATTGCCACAGTTTTTTCAACAAATGCCCTGGGAAAGGAGAAGAGTTTTTCCATTGAACAAATTCTGAGTCAGGTCAAGTAAGGACGAGCCCTGTAGAAGGGGCTTTCCCAGAAAAGGGGCTTTTCCCAAAAAAATCAGCTGCCAAACTGGTCAAATAGTGAGTTCTCTGGCAATGGCGTTTTTTGAGGAGCTCAAAACATTCTACCATTTCCATTGGCTGTTAAGCCACTGGTTTTCACAGCTAACATGATTGTGAAGCTGGGGACAGAGAGATAGGAATAGGGCAAGTTAAAACATGACAAAACTTGCGATTCTTACCAAAATTCAGATGTTTTTCCTTAAATATGTTCTTCAAATTGTTCCAAGTCCTTGATTAATTCCCAGAGTTCTGAAAAAGTTGATTTGGAAAATATCCGGCCAATGTTCTTGTTGCTTTTATGGAGGAAATTTTCAGAAGTCCTTACTCTGGCCAATCCAGAACTGCTTCCATATGCAGTTTTAGTGGCAGAAGACACGATTATACCAACAACAAAGAAATGATAAAGTATGTCATTTGCTGAGTTAAAAGAGAGACGCTAAAAAGAATTTAACAAATGTTGACATTTAAATACACCCTGAAATGACATAGCACTGACACTACAAAATGAACAAGAGGCTTCCCATAATTTTTTTTTTAAACATTTATTTGACGGAGAGAAGTGAGCACAAGTGGGAAGTGGGACAGAGGGAGATGGAGAGGGAGAAGTATAAGAGGCTTGATCCCAGGACCCTGGGATCATGATCTGAGCGAAAGGCAAACAGTTAACCAACTGAACCACCTAGGTACACCACCCACAAATTTCTTTTGAGAAAAAGTTTATACTCCTAATTCTCTTCTTTTCAGTAACTTGATCTAAAACAGGACATTTTCTTCACATCATTTGCTTTAGTGAAATATGCTGTCCTTGACTCCTTCCTCACCCCCTTTATTTCCCTGCTCAAATCACCCTTTCTGGTTAGCTATTTTATTCAAAAGTAAATAGAACTGTGTGATTCAGCTGCTCACAATATTATAATAGTCTAGAACAACTCAGAACCCTCTAAGATGTGTCCCCAAAATACTTTTCCAAGCCTATTTCTCAGCTCCCCCATTAATGTTCTATATTCCAGCCAGATTCTTGCCTTCTCCCAAATCTACTCTTAATTTCCTTGGCCTGGAATTCCTTCTCTAATTCCAAAAAAATAAAACCCTACTCCTCCTCTAAAATGGTTCAAATGTCTATTCCTCAACCTCATCACTCTTCTCTTGCCTTCCTTTCTTGTAGTGACATACATTATTATTTTTCTTATAGCTTATTATATACTGCATTATTCTCAAACTGCCCATAGGGCAGTGAACATATCTGCTTGGCTTTTCATTGCATATATATATATATATATATATATATATATATATTTGCCTTTATATATATATATAATACATATATATTATATATATATATATAATTTCTTGTTGCTTTTGTGGCATTGAAGAGATACTTAAAATTTTTCTCTTTCCATCACACATCATTATTTGCCATTTTTAAACAATAAACAAAAATTCTAGCTTCATATGCCAAAAAATCGGATTCTCATCCCAGTTTCACAAGAAGTTGCTATTTGTGGAAAAAAAAAAGAGAGAGAGAGAGAGAGCACATCAATTTTGGCAAACACTGGGTTAAATAAAGCAAAACACGTTTTAGGTGTGCCTGGGTGGCTCCGTCAATTTAAGTGTCTGCCTTCAGCTCAGATTATGATCCTAGGGTCCTGGAATCAAACCCCACACTGGGCTCCCTGGTCAGCAGGGAGCCTGCTTCTCTCTCTCCCTCTGCTGCTCCCCCTGTTGGTGCACTAATAAATAAAATCTTTAAAAAAGAAATAACTGGGACGCCTGGGTGGCTCAGTTGGTTAAGCGGCTGCCTTCGGCTCAGGTCATGATCCCAGCGTCCTGGGATCAAGTCCCACATCAGGCTCCTTGCTCAGCAGGGAGCCTGCTGCTCCCTCTGCCTCTAGCCTGCCACTCTGTCTGCCTGTGCTTGCGCTCTAACAAATAAAATCTTAAAAAAAAAAAAAAAGAAGAAAGAAACTAAACAGGTTTCTTTTCTAGACAACTTTTTAGAAACTTACCATCTAATATGCATAACCAATCTCCAACTTACCATTCATTATTTTCCAAACAACTAATCACAGAATTTTTTGTGCTAAACATCCCAAGGGACTAGGGTTCAGCAAACACACTTGGAAAATGCTGGTCTAATTCTTTATTTTAAACACTGGTATAAATAAAGTGATCTATTCTTTGTTCTCTTTAATTACCCAGCTTTACTTTACACCTGTGTCTTTTCAACTGAATCAGCTAAAATTAAGGTCTGCTATAAAATAGGAAACTCAAAAAGTGGCAATGGCTTGAGTATGTGACAATGGTTCCCTTTAGTATGCATTAGAATGACTTAAAGTGTTTGTTAAAGCACAGATTTTCAGGGTCTTCCCCTGAATTCTCATTTAGTAAATCTGGAATGGAGCCAAGAATTTGCATTTCTATTAAATTCCCAGGTGATGTTGAGGCTGCTGGTACAGGAATCATACTTTCATGTAAGGCTTTATTTTCTCAAATAGTATGAAAACTTGAAGCTACTACAGAGGCCCCAGAATCATTAAAGAAAACAGCTCCTTCTAACTTGCCACTCCATCATCCCAGTCATGGGGTTCATCCTCAAAGTCACCTCATGATGCAGGGAGGCTGCTTAAATTCTAACCACCATATTCACTTCTAGGCAATAAAAAAGGGGTAAAGGCAAAAGAGCACATTTCCCAGCTAAGTCAGCTCCTTTTAAGGAGCCTTATTTGCAGGAACTTACTCAAAAGGCCTCAACTAATATAGGAAATGGTAAATATAGTCTTTTAGCCAAGTACACTGCCATCCCAAATGAAACTAGAATCTATTATCAAGGAAAAAAGGAAGGCTGGGTTTTAACTAGGCAACTAGAAACTCTACCACACTACTTTAGTCCACATGCACTTCAATCACCAAGTTCAACTGGTCTGCCTTCTAATTATTTCATAAATTTGTCCTATATGTATCATCACTATCTCTACTTCCCTAGACCTCGTATTCATTATTTCTCATCTACTTTATTATATTAACCTTCTAAACAGTCTCTCTACCTCCTATCCTGGTGGTAAACAGAAGGATTTTGAAGGAGCTAAAGCTGTTTTAAATCCTTCAATAACTCCATATTTTCTGTAAAATGATTAGTTATGTCTGAGCATTTTATTATTTTGTACAAAGACTTTACTCACCTACTACATGACTGTTCTCTGCCTTCTATTTTATACTATTAAACACAACAAAAAGTTTCTTTCAGTGCTTTTATCATACTTTTTCTGCCAATTAAGATACTCTCACCCTCTCCTTCAACTTTATTATTCAGTCTATAAAATTTAACTAACATACTCTATCTTCCAGAAAGCATTCGGTGACATCCTTTCCCACAGTATAAGTACTCCTCCTGTGTACTCCTATAAAGCTCTGTACAAAGCTACCACTGATTATTCCACATTGTATTATGAAGATTTATTTGTATCTCTTTCTCAACAGATTGTGTGCTCTGTAAATATAAGGACAATGTTTTAATTACCTTTATATCCCCAGAACTGAGTACAAGGCCAATTATTTGTTGAATGTATCACCATCAGCTGGCTCATATAACTGAAAATCTGTATAGGATTTGCCCAAATATCTAATAACATTTTCTATTACAAATATCATAGTCTATGCAATTTCAAAAAGTACTATGGATAGAAAATTCTTCCTTAACAACTCCAGTTAAATGAAATTTCGAACTATACAATCTTGTGCATAGCCAAACATCTTTTATTTTTCACAACTGGAATGCCAAAGATACAACCCAACTAGCTCCAGAACACTTTCAGATTTTTTTCTATTTATTTAACCAAACTAAACAAAGTTTTAAAAGGAACATCTGTAACAACAAAAAAAATACTAAATCTATCAAAATCAAAGTTGGCTTCATCATTTCTTGTCTTTTCCTTATGTTTATCCACATTCTCCATCTTTAATTCTTGTTTTCTTTATATTCAGTATCTTTTCCTGGATTTGGAGTTGATTTCCCCTTTGGCACCAAGAAACATTCAGCATTCAAAACTTGCTCAGCAGTCATTGAACTTCTACAATAGATCAAGCTATAGATGAGGGATTTGACATTATAATCCTGCAAGGAAAAAGACAGGTTACAAAACAAAAGTAAAATCAAAACAAAAGGACAAATCTGAAATAAGGAAGGAGGATCCATTTCAAAAACACGATAAAAGTTTTCCTATTTAGTATTTAGTTTTTTAAAGATTTCTACAAAATTAACTACTTTTTATTGGAAAGGAATTATTACTCTAATAATAAAACAATGGTGTTAGAGCAAAAGGAAAAACTGTAATAGGAAAGAGAATCACAGCAGAAATATCTCAAAAAACAAGTGAAACTAAAAAAACAAAGCAAAACAAACAAACAAACAAAAATTTTAAGTCTATTCCTTTTTCCTTTTTTATGGCCTGATCAGAGCTCAACACTGAAAATTTTACAGTGAAGCTTCTTTGGAAGGGTAACCTCCTTTACTGGTCAGCTAGTGATTAGTTTTGAAGTGATCTCCAGGAACTCCTCTACCACCACTATCATCGTCCATATGAGGAACCAAAAAAAATTTATTAATTTTTTAATTTTTTAATAAACATATAATGTATTTTTATCCCCAGGGGTACAAGTCTGTGAATCGCCAGGTTTACACATTTCACAGCACTCACCAAAGCACATACCCTCCCCAATGTCCATATCCCCACCACCCTCTCCCAACCACCCTCCCCCTAGCAACCCTCAGTCTGTTTTTTGAGATTGAGTCTTTTATGGTTTGTCTCCCTCCCGATCCCATCTTCTTTCATTTGAGGAACCAAAATTTATTAGGTACCACAATTTCAAGGAAATATTTCAAAGTTATTTGTATTATCACACATAAACAACGCTGTAATACTGCTCTTCCATTAATTCCACCTGACAAAGCAGCAGGGTATGCCTTTTTTTTTTTTTTTCTGTCCCTCTATGATGACTCCAAACAGAACACACTTCACACTGAATAAAAATCACCTGTTCATTGCTAGTGTCCTCGTTAGACTCTAAGATCCTTAATATTGGAAATTTTAGTTTATCACTTCATCCCCAACAACTAGCACAGTAGCAGGGATATAGCAGATATTCAGTAAGTACTTGTTAAATTAATGAATGCCAATGCCCATACTGCACTCTACAGGATATGTTTCTAAACATACATAAAGACAGCACTTTCAGCTGGTAGAAACTTAACTAAAACTTATAAAATCCAGGGGCAATTGGGTGGCTCAGTTGGTTAAGCATCTGCCTCTGGCTCAGGTCATGATCCTAGGGTCCTGGGATTGAGTCCTGATTGGGCTCCTCACTCAGGAGGAAGCCTGCTTTTCCCTCTCCTACTCCCCTACCTGTGCTCTCTCTCTATTAAATAAATACTTGTTTAAAAAAAAAAGGCATAGGGTGCCTGGGTGGCTCAGTGGGTTGGGCCTCTGCCTTCGGCTCAGGTCATGGTCCTGGGGTCCTGGGATCGAGTCCTGCATCGGGCTCTCTGCTCGGCAGGGGGCCTGCTTCCCTCTCTCTCTCTTCCTGCCTCTCTGCCTACTTGTGATCTCTCTCTGTCAAATAAGTAAATAAAATATTTTTTAAAAATTAAATATAAAAATAAAAATTTTTAAAAAGGCATATTAACGGGGCGCCTGGGTGGCTCAGTGGGTTGGGCCGCTGCCTTCAGCTCAGGTCATGATCTCAGGGTCCTGGGATCGAGTCCCTCATCGGGCTCTCTACTCAGCAGGGAGCCTGCTTCCCGCTCTCTCTCTCTGCCTGCCTCTCTGCCTACTTGTGATCTCTGTCTGTCAAATAAATAAATAAAATCTTTAAAAAAAAAAAAAAGGCATATTAACTCCTGATTTTGGTTCAGGTCATGATCTCACATCAAACTCATGCTGGCAGAGAACGTGCTTAAGATTCTCACTCACCCTTTCCCTCTGCCCCTCTACCACTGTGCTTGTGCTTTCTCTCCCTCTAAAAATAATAATAATAATAATTGCTGAGAAGGTAAACAGGTACAGTCACTGTGGAAAATAGTATGAAGGATCCTCAAAAAAATTAAAACAGAACTACCACATAACCCAGCAATTCCACATCTGGGTATTTAGCTGAAGAAAACAACAACACTAACCCAAAAAGATATATGTACCCCCATGTTCACTGCAGTATTATTTATGATAACAAGGATATGGAAACAACCTAAGTGTCCACCAACAGAAAAATGGATAAAGAAAACATGATGTAGGGGCGCCTGGGTGGTTCAGTAAGTTCAGCCTCTGCCTTCGGCTCAGGTCATGATCCCAGGGTCCTGGGATCAAGCCTCACGTTGGGCTCTCTGCTGAGCAGGAAGCCTGCTTTCCCCTCTTTCTCTGCCTGACTCTCTGCTTATTTGTGATCTCTCTCTCTCTGTGTGTCAAATAAATAAATAAATAAATAAATAAATGATTTTTGTAAGGAAAATCCACCCATAGATGGATAGAGAAGATGTGGTGTACACACACACACACACGGAAATGTTACTCAGCTATTTTTTAAAAATGAAAAAAAAAAATGAAATCTCATCATTTGCAATGACATGGAAGGACCTAGAGAGTATAATGCAAAGTGAAGCAAGTCAGTCAGAGAAAGACAAATACCATATGATTTTACTCGTGTGGAATTTAGAAACAAAACAAATGAGCAAAAGAAAGAAAAGGGAGAGAGACAAACCAAGAAACAGACTCTTAACTATCGATAACAAACTGATGGTTACCAGAGGGTAATGTGGGTAGATGTCTGGGATCAAGGAGTTCACTTGCCATGATGAGCACTGGGTGATGTATGGAATTGTTGAATCACTATATTGTACACTGAAGCTAATATAATACTGTATGTTAACTATACCAGAATTTAAAAAATAAAAGTACTATTCAATGGCAAAAAAAGAAAATATGATGTATGCATATATATATGTATATACATACACAATGGGAGTATTATTCAGCCATAAAAAAGAATGAAATCTTGTAATTTGTGTCAACATGGATGGATCTTGAGCATGATATACTAAATGAACTAAGAGAAAGATAAATGCCACATGATCTCACTTATATGTGGAATCTAAAACAAAACAAAAACAAAAACCAAGGTCATAGATACAGAGACCAGATCAGAAGTTGCCAGAGGCAAGGGGAAGGGAGGAGGGGTGGGCAAAACTGGTGAAGAGGGTCAAAAAAGTACAAACTACCAGTTATAAGTCATGAAAATGCAATGTACAGAGGCATAGTGACTATTTAATACTATTGTACAGCCTATCTGAAAGTTGCTAAGAAGAGTAAATCTTGAAAGTTCTCATAACAAGTGAAAAAAATGTTTAGAACAATGTATGCTGATGCTAACTAGATGTTACTGTGGTGATTATTTTCCAATCTATACATATATCAAATCATTATGAAATTAAACTAATGTTATGTGTTAACTAATGTTATATATCAATTACACCTCTATTTTTAAAAATGGAAAAATAATCAAGTTTTGCTACATGATATATGTACTTTTGAATATAATTAAATTACTTATGAAGTTATTTTAAAAATAATAAAATCTGGGATGCCTGGGTGGCTCAGTGGGTTAAAGCCTCTGCCTTCAGCTCAGGACATGATCCTAGGGTCCCGGGATCAAGCCCCACATTGGGCTCTCTGCTCAGCGGGGAGCCTGCTTCCTCTTCTCTCTCTGCCTGCCTCTTCCTCTCTCTCTGCCTGCCTCTCTGCCTACTTGTGATCTCTGTCAAATAAATAAAATCTTTAAAAATAAAAATAATAATAATAATAATAATATCTACCTATAATCAATCCAATACAATAAAGAGTAAAATAAAAATAATGTCCTTAAGAAATAGAGAGGTATTATTTTCCCAACTACAAAAATAGTATATCATTAAGACAATTCTCCTTCAAATTAACCTATTAATTCAAAATATTTACAAAGTAACAACAATGTTTTTCAGAGGACTTAACAAGTTGGTGCCAAAATTCATAAGCAGAAATAAAATTACAGAATGACCGAAACAATGTTGAAGAAAAACATAAGGAAGGAAAGTCAAAGCCCTCTCTATAAAGATACAACATTTTAAAGCATGTAACCCCATAGTGTTGGCACAGGGATCAATAAACAAGCCAAAGAACAGGGGCGCCTGGGTGGCTCAGTCGTTAAGTGTCTGCCTTCAGCTGGGGTCATGATCCAGGGTCCTGGGATTGAGCCCTGCATCAGGCTCCCTGCTCGGCAGGAAGCCTGCTTCTCCCTCTCCCATTCCCCTTGCTTGTGTTCCCTCTTTTGCTGTGTTTCTGTCAAATAAATAAATAAAATCTTAAAAAACAAAAACAAAACAAAACAAACAAAAAAAAAACAAGCCAAAGAACAGAACAGAGCCCCAGCCAGATTCCTGAGTCCATGAAAACATGGCAGAGCTTGGAGTAGCTTTCTTAATCAGTAGGGATAGACTGTCTATTGAATAAATGGTGCTGCGTCAACTATCTGTCCACATATAAAAAAATTTTTGAATCTGATTTCATATATACAATATATATATATATATATATATATATATATATATATTTCATATATACAAAAATTGATTCCAGAGAGGTTGAAAATATGGGGGGGGAGGAATTGAGGATAAAAGCAAGTTCAAAAAATGGCAGATAAAGAATATTTATCAGAAAAAATATAGTAAAGATTCATTCATTCATTCAAAAAATATTTAGGTCTTACTATGTATCAACTATTGACACTGGGGATACAATGATCCCCAACACAAAGCTCCTGCTCTTACTGAGGGTACAGAGCAAATATAATTTTTTTTAACTTAATGATATGATATCGGTTTTAAAAAGGACACATACACACATAGACCTTCCCATGTATGTTATTTATGATCTGGCAACTTCTAATCTGGTCTCTGTATCTATGACCTTGGATTTTGTTTTTGTTTTGTTTTAGATTCCACATATAACTCTCTGGAAAGATTCACAAGAAACTAGCACTACTGGGAGATCAGACCTGGGTAGCTGGAGGACACATCAACAGGAATGTGCTTCTTTTTGTAACTTTTGAATACTGTATCAAAAACATGTTATATGAAGGAACATCTATTTGAAGAACTACTTTCAAATAAACTTAAGAGTCATACAATAAAGAATGAATTTATCTGAACTTAAAAGTACTTTAGCAAAGACTGAGGGCCATCTGTTGGACCTATTAATAAATTCTTCTGGGGGCTGGGAATTACTGAATTAATTATCCTCTAATATCTGTCAGTTACATAATTCTCTGATTTCTCTCCACTTTTGATATGGCCCCTGTAATGTCTAAATTATAGTTCCCTCAATTGTTTGGTAACTACATGTGATTACAGAATATAAAGACAAACCCATTCCTAGCAGTAATAGCTACCTAAGATCCCACAAGGAAATACTACATAAGCCAAATATTCTTCTAATTTGGTCTCCCTAAGCAGCTACCCACATTAAATAGGAACTTTTTTTTTTAAGAGTTTATTTATTTATTTGACAGAGATCACAAGTGGGCTGAGAGACAGGCAGAGAGAGAGAGAGGAGGAAGCAGACTCCCTGCTGAGCAGAGAGCCTGATGCAGGGCTCAATCCCAGGACCCCGGGATTATGACCTGAGCCAAAGGCAGAGGCTTTAACCTACTGAGCCACGCAGGCGCCCTTAAATAAGAGCTTCTTCTATTTATTCACCTTCACTTTCTTTATACAGACACCTAGCAGAGTGCCCAGCACACAACTAACAGAATGTAACTGTGGTAGGCAACTTCTACAATTTTGCGCATGGATCCCTACTTCCTGGTATTCACATACTTACATAATCCCCTCCTCTTAAGTGTATGATTGATGTAGTGAGTTGGTTATGAAAAAACTATAACTTCAGTCTAGCTAATAGACTTTCTACTCCTTTCTCTGCTTATACACTTTGATGGAACAAGCTATCATGATGGACATATGGCAAAGATTGAGGGCAACTTCTGGTGCACTAGAAAGGGAATGAATTCTACCAACAATCATGAGAGCCTAAAAGCTGATCTTCCTCAGTCAAGCATTAGGACATCCCAGTCAACAACGTGATGGCAGCCTGTAAAAGACCCTGAAGCAGAGAATCCAAATAGGCTATGCCCAGATTCCTAAGTCACAAACTGTAAGACAGTAAATGCATGTTAAATCACTGAATTTCAGGATAATTTTTTACAGTGTAATTTTTATATCAAGTCTGAAAGAGCAGGAGTTTCAAGTGTTCACTTCAAGTGAAGCTACAACTTCTAATGTATCAGTATCACTATTTTGCCAATGGCAAGAAATCTGTATCCTGTTTTTTAGAAGCATAAAGTATTATCATCTTTGTTATCTCATTCTATACTACAGCCAGCAAGTGTAATAAACAACTTCATGGTCTCCCAAAAGTCATCTCCAAATTTCTTTTTTTACTACTATCCAAGAAGTATGGCAAAGCTCCTTACTAATCATTTCTACTGAGCTTTTTAAAAGCTAATTTCATGGAATATTAGATGCTATAAAACACAATGTTTCTGTGGTCAAATAAATTAAAGGACTACAGAGTTAAACTGTATGTGTTCCTTCATTACAGTCCAAATAATCAAGATGGCATGACACTATGTTATCTGGAAAGAAGAAGAAAAACTTTTTGTTTATAGACAGATGACATGATTGTCTATATAGAAATTCTGAAGGCATCAGAAAAAAACTCCTGGAACTAGTAACTGATTATAGCAAGGTTGCCACATATAAAGTTTATATACAAAAGTCAATCACTTTCCTAAATACAGCAATGAACAAGTGGAATTTGAATTTAAAAACACAATACCATTTATATTAGCACACCAAAAAAACAAAATACTTCGGTATAAATCTAACAAAATAGGTATGAGATCTATATGAGGAAAACTACAAATCTCTGATTAAAGATATTAAAGAGGGATGCCTGGGTAGCTCATTCAGTTAAGCATCCTTGCTCAGCAGGGAGTCTGCTTCCTCCTCTGCCTGCCTTTCTCTCTCTCATTCTCTGACAAATAAATAAATAAAATATTAAAAATATATGTATATTAAAGAAAAACTAGATAAATGGAGAGATATTCTATACTGATGGATAAGACGACTCAGTATTGTCAACGTATCAATTCTCCCCAACTTGATCTGTACGTCCAGTACAATCCCAACCAAACTTTCAGCAAGTTATTTTGTGGATATGAACAAACTAATTCTAAAATTTACATGGAAAGGCAATAAGACTCAGAATAATCAACACAATATTCAAGAACAAAGTTGTAGGACTGGCACTATCCAACTTCAAGTCTTATTATAAAGCTACAGTAATCAAGACTGTGTGATATTAAAGAATAAACCAATATGTTAATGGCAAAAAAACAGACGCATAAAATATAGTCAAATAATATTTGACAAAAAGGAAAAGGCAATACAATGAAGATAGTCTGGTTGGTTTGTTTTTTTGAGAGAGAGAGCACAGAAGGAAAGTGAGAGGGAGAAGCAGACTCCTTGCTGAGCAGAGAGCCTGACGCAGGGCTTGATCCCAGGACCCTGAGTTGAAGACATTTAAACAACTGGGTGACTCAGTTGGTTGGTGCCCCGAAAATAGCCTTTTTATCAAATAGCACTGGAACTACT
The DNA here is from genome assembly GCF_022355385.1 of Mustela nigripes. Taxonomy (NCBI): domain Eukaryota; kingdom Metazoa; phylum Chordata; class Mammalia; order Carnivora; family Mustelidae; genus Mustela; species Mustela nigripes. The sequence continues at coordinate 51,523,353 of NC_081560.1, forward strand.
GGACATCCACATGTAAAAAATGAAACCTTACACTCTTCGCAAGAATTAACACAAAATTGATCACAGATCTAAATGTGAAATGCAGGGCGCCTGGGTGGCTCAGTGGGTTAAGCCACTGCCTTCGGCTCAGGTCATGATCTCAGGGTCCTGGGATCGAGTCCCGCATTGGGCTCTCTGCTCAGCAGGGAGCCTGCTTCCCTCTCTCTA
>NC_081560.1:51523659-51536693 GCF_022355385.1 Mustela nigripes
TAGGGCGCCTGGGTGGCTCAGTGGGTTAAGCCACTGCCTTCGGCTCAGGTCATGATCTCAGGGTCCTGGGATCGAGTCCCGCATTGGGCTCTCTGCTCAGCAGGGAGCCTGCTTCCCTCTCTCTCTCTGCCTGCCTCTCTATTTGTGATCTCTCTCTGTCAAATAAATAAATAAAATATTTTTTAAAAAATTATAAAAACATAAATGTGAAATGCAAAACTATAAAATTCCTAGAAGATAACAAAGGAAAAAACCTAGATGAAGTTGGGTCTGGTGATGACTTTCTAAAATACAACACCAAATGCCGTGAAAGAAAAACTGACAAATTAGACTTCATTAAAATTAAAATTAAAACTTATGCTCTGCAAAACACACTGTCAAAAAAATTAAAAGACAAGCAACAGATTATGAGACAACATTTGCAAAAGACATTTCGGATAAAGAATAGTTTTTCAAAATATACAAAGAATACTTAAAACTCAACAATTAGAAAACAACATTATTTAAATTGGGCCAAAGACCTTGCCAGACACCTCACCAAAGAGACACAGATGGCAAATCAGCATATATAAGAAAATGCTCCACACATCATGTCTCAGGGAAATGTAAATTAAATCAAGATACCACTATACATCTAGAATACTGACAATATCAAATGCTGGCAAGGATGTGGAGCAACAGGAATGGTAATGCAAAATAGTACAGCCACTTTGGAAGATTGTCACTTCTAACAAAACTAAACATGCTCTTACCATATAAACCAACAACTGTGCTCCTTGGTATTGACCCAATGAAATAAAAATTTATGCCCACACAAAAACTTGCAAATGGATGTTTATTCATAACTCCAAGATCTGTAAGCAACCTAAATGAACTTCAGTAGGTGAATAGGTAAATAAACCATGGTATATTCAGAAAATGGAATATTATTCAGCACTAAAAAGAAATGAGATATTAAGCCATGTTTTTAAAGATTTTATTTATTTATTTGATAGAGACACAGAGAGAAAAGGAATGCAAGCAGAGGGAGTGGGAGACAGGGAAGTTGCCTCCTCACTGAGCAGAGAGCCCAATGCAGGGCTCAATCCCAGGACCCTGCAATCATGACCTGAGCAGAAGGCAGACATATAACAACTGAGCCACCGGGGCCCCAAGCCATTTATTTTTAAATAAACATTTTCTTTCTTAAAAAATGGCATGAGAACTTTTAGAGCTTGATTTTTTTAATTCCATAAACTCATTTACTGCCATAGTTATAACCTCTTAATATCTAGTCATACAGGACTATTCTATTTCAAAAGAATTTAATATTTTCAAGTCTTAATGCAGGTTATTTGTTGTCTTTACCTGGAATACCATCACCTCATTCTCTCTTGTAAACTCTTATTTCAATCTTGAAGATTCACCTCAAACTACTTGGTGGCATTTTCTACCTACCTCTCTTCCTTTCACCTTTCTCTGAAGAATTACAAATTAGCTTCTTCCAAAGTACTTTCTTAATACCCTACCTAGAGATCTTGGTTGTCTCCCTGGTTCCCATTTCTAAATTATTCATTTATTCAATGCTGCAGTTCTGGTAATACATCATCTAGTTCAATTCATACTGTGGAACAGATACTCAAAATATGTTGGTGGAATACATACATTAATAGCAGAGCAATATGAATGACAGATACATGACAAACAAAAGACACAGCTAGATGCCCGTAAAATTAGTAAAACATTAATTTTAATATAATATGATCTTGGAAGACAAAACAAAGACTATTTTTCTTTAGTTATTACTTACAATATTATATAATTTGTGTGACAAATGTACAATCCAATAATATTCTCTAGCAGTAATTCCCTGCCAATGGTGTAAAAAAGGCATTTGAATTTTTTTTCAGTATTTCTTTATTGTAATTGCTATTTTGCATTCTTACAAAAAGCAGAGGATATTTTCAGTCAAATATTTATGTTTACATTACTGCTACAATTACAGCATATGTTTCCAACCAGTAAATGACAAAAAGGTCACATACCAAATGAAACTGATCCACTTTTGGGATTCCATCTTCATTTGTCTCAAATTTCTGATTTTGAACAGAAAGCTGTTAAAGAAAATGAGAATGGGTAAATTCCTAATGTAACAAAATGCCAATCCTACAGCACAGTCAAATCTGGAACTCTTCATATTCTGGACAAAAGAAAAGAGCTCAAAAAACACACATCAGCTCTTACAGGATAAAAACATTTTCATGTTAATAACTACTTGTTCACAGGAACTAAACAGTTCTTGGGGCTCCTCAAGTATCAGTGGGAGATGATGAATAGACTATAAGCAATTTCAATGCTTCCTCACCTTTCAAGAAAATATATCAAAACTTAGTAGCTTATACAATGTTGATTTCATATATTAAGTACAAGGAAAATAAATCAAGCATGTTTCTTTCCTCCCTAATTCTTAACCTATGTTCAAGAGATACATGTTAAACTTTTAAAAGTGTTAAATATGGAGATTTCTTACATACACAAAGTACTCTGAACCCTACATATTCATCACCCAGCCCCAACAACCATCAACCCTATACATAAAACTATATAAATTATTTTTGAGGTAAATCCTATACATCTCATAATTTCATCTGTAAATACATTAGTACATATTTCTAAAAGTTAAAATCTTTTATTTTGACACAATATCATCCCACTAACAATTCAGTGATTTTTTCTTTTTGAGTAATTCTTTAATATAGACATACCTCACAGATATTGTACATTTGGTTTTAGACTACCTCAGTTAAACAAATATGACAATAAAGAAGTCAAATGAATTGTGCAGTAACATTATGCCTAAAAAAGCCTATATACATACCTTAATTTTAAAAATACCTTATTGCTAAAAAATGCTAATTATCTAACCTTCAATGAGTCATAATCATTGATCACAGATCAGAATAAATATACTAGTAATCAAGAAGTCTGAAATATTGCAAAAATTACCAAAATATGACCCAGAGACACTATGTGAGCTGATGCTATTGGGAAAATGGCATCAATGAACTTGCCTGACACATAATTCTGCACCTTCAATTAGTAAAAGAAAAAGAAAAAATGCTATATCTGCAAAATGCAATAAAGCACAATGAAACAAGATATGCCTATATAAACTACCCAGTTTTCAAACGTTTTTTTAAGATTTTTTTTTTCATTTGACAGAGAGATAAAGAGAGAGCACAAATAGGCAGAGCAGCAGGAAGAGAGAGGGAGAAGCAGGCTCTCTGCTGAGCAGGGAACCCAACATGGGGCTTGCTCTCAGGACGCTGGGATCAAGACCTAAGCAAATGACAGTCACTTAACTGACTGAGCCACCCAGGTGTCCCATGATTTTATTTCTGAGTAATCTCTACACCCAATGTGGGATTCAAACTTACAACCCCAAGATCAAGAGTCACATGCTCCATAGTCTGAGCCAGCCAGGTACCCCCAGTTTTTAAAACTTTTATCATCCCATAAATACCAGAAATTATTATACTTTCATATAGTTTACTTAAATCCAGATTCAAATAATTTCCATACATTGTAGTTTTAAAATGAGCAAAAGGACTTACGGTTTCTTCCTTCTCCTTAGCACTAAGTAAAACTATGTTAGAAATAACAGAACACAAGAAAGGAGGTCTATGAGAGAGTAAAGAGGAAGACAAACTGGTTAAAAAAAAACCCAGGACTGGAGTGCCTTATGACCCCCACATCCAAAACAACAAAAAATGACTCATCTAGGATAAACTCAAATTAATGAAACTTCTGAAAACTAAAAACAAAAACAAATCTTGAAAGCAACCAAAGAAAAACATTATCTACAGAGAGATATCAACTTGAATAACAGAGAATTTCTTATATGAAACCATGGAAACCAGAAGGAAGTGGCACAACATTTTTCAACTGCTAAGAGAAAAGAACTTTCAACCACAAACTTTATATCCAGTGAAATTATCCCTCAGGAAAAAAGTGAAATCAAAATGTTCATTGATAAAGGAGAACTAAAAGAATATGTCTTGAGAAGACACATTCTTAAAGACTGGGTAAAGGAAGCTTCAACCAAAAATGAAATGAGTTTTCCAGGCACCTGGGTGGCTCAGTTAGTTAAGCATCTGCCTTCAGCTCAGGTCATGATCTTGGGGCTCCCCACTCAGTGGGGAATCTGCTTATCCCTCTCACTCTCTCTGTCCCTCCCCTACGTTGTGCCCTTTGAAAGAGTACTGGAGCATTAGGAAGGAATAACAATGGAAAGAACAGAAATATAAGGGAATGTCAAAAACTATCCTTCTCATCATAAGTTTCCTAAATCATATATAATGACTGAAACAAAAGTTATTACATTATACTATCAGACACTTAAAACAATGATAGTTAAAAGTGGGTAGGGTGAAGGAACTTAAACAAAAGGCTTTTACACTTCACTCAAAGTGTTGAAACACTGATACTAGTAGAATGTGATAAGACACATATATATATTATAATACCCATACCAACTGCTCAGAAAACTACAGAAGTTAATACATTCAAAACACCATAATAGGGGTGGCTCGACGGCTCAGTGGGTTAAGCCTTTGTCTTCAGCTCAGGTTATGGTCTCAGGGTCCTGGGATCGAGCCCCACATCAGGCTCTCTTGCTCAGCGAGAAGCCTGCTTCCCCTCTCTTTCTGCCTACTTGTGATCTCAGTCAAATAAATAAAATATTTTAAAAAAATAATAAATCAAGATCAACTCTTTAAAAATGTTCAAGTAACCCAAAAGAAGTCAAGAAAAATCAATAAAAAAGAAACAGAGCAAACAAAACAAATAACAAAATAGTAGATTCACCTCCAACATATCAATAATTACCTTAAGTGTTGCAACAACATCGATGGACCTGGAAAGTATTATACTAAAACAAGTAAGTCAGAGAAAGACAAATACCATATAATTTCACTTAATGGGGAATCTAAGAAACAAGCGTTACATGCTGAAATAGATTACTACTTCCCTTACCTCTGTTATTCTACATCTTCCAATGTATATAAAAGCTTTAAGTTCCGGTATTAAAGCACTTTATAACTGAAATACGTAAAGTATGGCTTCTGTCTTCCTGACTGAACCCTGACTAACAGAGTCCTCATAACTATGTCCTATCCTGCATCAAAGCAAAGCAAATTGCAGATTAAAAATCAGAAGGCATTAAAAAGAAAATCACAGGTTCAAAAATGGTGTCACTCAGGTTAAGGTCCCACATCAGTAAACCATGACTTACTACCTAACCTAACTGCAGGATCTGTGTAACTTCTAACTATCCAACATGGGAATTTCTTAGTCAGCACAAGGAAATTTACTGAGAGATGCCCTCCATTCCCTTTCAGAGGATGAATTGTGTATTAGCAGCTCCAAACAGATTTCTGAGTGTATATTTTGTTGTTGCTGTTGTTTTTAGAGTTTATTTTTTTATTTAGAGAAACAGAAGGGGTGAGGAGCAGAGAGAGTATCTAAAGCAGACTCCACACTGAGTGCAGTACCCGATGCAGGGCTCAACTCAGCAATCATGACCTGAGCAGAAACCAAGAGTAAGATGCTTACCTCACTGAGACACTCAGTGAGTCAGGGTTTGTGCACAAACAAGGGTTTGTGATGTGCATTCTATAGTACTCTCATTGGTGGTTCAACTCTACATTCACACCCCTTTTCTTTCTCTTTCTCTCTCTCTCTCCCCTCCCTCCCTTCTTTCTTTCCTGAGATTTTTATTTATTTGAGAGCAAGTGAAAGTGTGAGATATCACAGAGGGAGAGGGAGAAGCAGACTTGCCTCTGAGCAGAGAGCTGATGTGGGGCTTGATCCTAGGACCCTGAGATCATGACCTGAGGGGAAGGCACACTTAAACATCTGAGCCACGCAGGCGCCCCCTGCTATTTTTTCTTTCTTTTCTACTTTTAATTTGTCATGTCTTGCTGTTTTAAAGTACCTCTGTGAATTGATTGCCTTGTATCCTTTCTGGAACAAGATAAAGTATCTAGTAAATTAAGGTAAAGTTAGCCAGCAGTAAAGCATATATACACAACTGGAAACTCTGGCAAGAACATCAGATTACTGCCATAATGTAGGAGCTACTAAAAAATAAATGGCACTAGACACTCTGAAAGTAAATAAGAACATCCAAGGAAAGGCTACACAGTGAAAATTTTAATAGAATGTAAACAAAATCTTTGGGGACACTAACAGTTAACAGGAAGTAAGGAAGAGTTAAAAAAAAAATGCCCAATCACCAAAGTCAAAAAAACTAAGATGTGTCACAGAAAACAATGGGTAAAGGAATTACTGTGGATTTTTGTTTTGTTTTTTGATATACCAGACTTAATAACCGCATTTTTAGGCTGAAGGAAAGATGCAGAATAAAAAGAAATACACTGAAGGTACTAGAAAGATAAAAATAGTGTGAAAGTGATGTTTCAGAATAGAAGATGAGAGGATGGGGTCAAGGCCATAAGTGGATGGCTTGTACTGAAGGAATACTTTCAAACTGGACTAGAAGACAGAAGACTGGGTAAAGAAATGATTAGTTTGTAAACAGAAGAACTGAAATTTGAGAGAAAGCACACATGACCTCATTTTTTTCCTTCAAGAAAATAAGGAGTAAGGTAAACTGAAAAGAATGAGAGTGTGATTTCAATAGGTACTTGAGGAAAGCAGTAAAAGGTTTAAAAGTAAGCTCTGAGGGAAATATGAGAATGAGATGGCTGTGGGCAAGTGAAAGGACTAAAAGAAAGCACTGAGGACCCAAAAGAAATTAAACTGATATAGTGGTGATATTCTGCAAAAGCATTCAGCTTCCAAAGTATAAAGGCATTCAACGGATCCCAGACAAAATGGAGTAGTCTCACTCAGCTTCAGCCTAAAAAAAGAAATCAACACACAAACATAAGACTCTAAAAAGTGGAAAGAAGAAGGTGAAGTACCTAGGAACATCTTGGGGACTTGAATATCCTGAGTTCTCCTTTTGAACCTCCTATATTGCAGAGGGAGTGCTAGAAAAAAATGCAATTCAGAAACCCCAAGAGCCACAGATTTAAAAAAAAAAAAAAAAAAAAAAAAAAAAAATCCACCCCTAGAAAAGCCTGATCCCTTTAGCCAAAGAATTGGGAAGACAGTGGTCCCGTAGTATAAAAAACTTTCCTGTAATATTCCCTACTCCAGTTAAAAACTAAATGAAAAACTCCCCCATACCACCGAGTGTCACTGGGGCTGAGTGGGAAGCTGGATTTTCATCTCCACCATCAACAAAGAGGCAGAACAAGGCAATGTGAGAAGGCATCAGCTGGCACTCTACCTAAGTGATACTGTCACTGGGACCCAGCAGGGAAGCTAAATTCCAATCCTACTCAGAAGCAACAAAGTGGAACAGAGCAATGTGAGGCAGTGTTAGTGAGACTCCCCAAGTGTCAGCAGGACCCAGTGGAAAATAGAACTTCCAGGCTTACCAGGCAGCAAAAGGCACAAGAAAGTAAAATAAGGTGGTGGTGGTAAAGCAGACATTTAAGTATGGCTCCTGTTCCCCAGTGTCAACAGGACTCCATGGAGAGATGAATTTCCACTGCCACCCATCAGCAATGAGAGGAGGCAAGGCATTCACCACAATTTAGCATTCTGCATTTGCTGGGGTGGTGTTAGCAGAGCCAGGGAGGAGATGAAGATCTAATCATATTTGAAACTGTACACTACATTAACTGGGGGCCTATCTCCAAAAAATGAAGGTTAAATAGGATGCAGGGTCTCAGAACATAATACCAAAATGTTCAAAATATGATTGGATACGACATGCCAGACTAAGAACCAAAAAAATCCCAACCTGAATAAGAAAAAGACAGCCAAGAAATACCAAGATGACACAGAGGGATTATCTGACAAAGATTTTAAAGGAGCCATCATAACAATGCTTAAAGATAAAACACACATGGAACAAACAAAATAATAGCCTCAGCAGAGAAAAACACAGAAGATATAGAGAAAACCAAAAGGAAATGTTAGAACTGAAAAAGAACAGAAAATGTTTTTAACTCATTGGCTCAATGGCATGAGGAGTATGACAGAGGAAATCACCAATGAAATTAAAGAAAGAAGAACAGAAAAGTACCCAATTTGAATAGAAACCCAAAAAATAGACAGAATCTCAGGAACCTGTGAAACAGTCAGAGAATGATCCAAAATTTATGTCATCAGAACTTCAGAAAACAAGAAGAAAAGTACAGGGTCAACAAAACCATGTGAAGAAATAATTGCTGAACCAAATCTTACAAATTTGGTGAAAACCCTAAATCTACAAATTGAAGACAAGCAAGCCTCAAAGAGAGTAAACCCAAAAAATATATGCCAAGACACATCATAATCAAACTGCAGAAAACTAAAGACAAGGAAAAACTGTATAAGTGCTAAAGAAAAACATCACATTACCTAGAAACCAATGATTCAAACGACAGTGGATTTCTCATGAGAAACCATGAAGGATCAAAACTATTCATCATTGGCTTCAGTAAAGGCTATGCCTTCAAGACTTAATAATATGTTTAGTGAAAGGAGAAGGTGGTCTGCACAAAGCCTCAAAAGACTAAATTCTGGGGCGCCTGGGTGGCCCAGTAGGTTAAAGCCTCTGCCTTCAGCTCAGGTCATGATCTCAGGGGCCTGGGATCAAGCCCCACATCGGGCTCTCTGCTCAGCAGGAAGCCTGCTTCCCCCTCTCTCTCTGCCTGCCTCTCTGCCTACTTGTGATCTCTGTCTGTCAAATAAATAAATAAATAAATAATTTTTTTTAAAAAGACTGAAATTCTGTGATGGGACATCACTTAAGAAGCAGCAATGTCCTTCCTTAACTCACATAATCCTCATGTCCACACCTGAGATAACAATGGGCTCCCTCACAGTGGGCAATTAGTTTCTTAAAGTACTTAGTTAAGTGCCAAAAATGCTTTATGTACTCCTAGCAAGGGAGGATGTTATCATCGTGTTATAAAATAGACATAATAATGTCCTTAAATTATCAATATTTGGTCATACTATGGGAAAAATCAAATATATGACTTTACAATTTTTTTTTAAGATTTTATTTATTTATTTGACAGAAAGAGATCACAAGAAGGCAGAGAGGCAGGCAGAGAGAGAGAGGAGGAAACAGGCTCTCCACGGAGCAGAGAGTCGGATGTGGGCCTCGATCCCAGGACCCTGGGATCATGACCCGAGCCGAAGGCAGAAGCTTTAACCCACTGAGCCACCCAGGCGCCCCAAATATATGACTTTAATAAAATTTATTCACACATGAAAATAAAACTTTTTTTGAAATCAGTAAGAACTTTTTTTAAACATATATAGCAGGCCATAAAACTTACCTAGAATTAAGGTCTCAAAGAGACTAAAGGGAAGAAAAGGAATAAAAAGGGAATACAGGATAGTCTGAATGTTCTATGATGGTGTTCAAGGCTGATGAAGGAAAGAAGAGAAGCTAGAAGGTTGCTGACACATGAGGAGAAAAGAAAGTGTAGAAAAACATATCGGAAATTTAAGAGCAGTTATAGTAAAATGAGAGGTTAGGAAATCCTGTCAAGATAAAAATGCACTCGACTGAATTCTACTACTTCTGTAAAGGAAAAATTACACAGGATCACAACACCCTGTTTTTAGAAGGTTCAACTGAAATTACAAGAAGGTACGCATCTTAAGTTGTTAAGAAGGTCCAGAAAACCCAAGGTTAGTTGTTCGATGGATCAGTATGAATACTAACATCTCCTAGAAATACATTAGGAGTTGGAATTTTAAAAAATCTTCAAACAAGTTTCCAAAGAAATGTATAAGGTGCCCTAAATAAAAAAATGAGTAGATGAACTCACCAAGAAAACATGGCGTACTTAAAAAAAAAAGCCTACTACTTCAGTACATAATTGTGGCTAAAATTTAAACATTCATTCTGATACCATAAAGACCTGCATTTACTCAGTTAGTATGTGAATGCCTCTTCTGCACCAGGCACACAGCAGATACAGCAGCAAGTAAGACACACAATCTGTCCCCAAAAAGCTTACATTCTACTGGCAGAAGCAGACAATAATAAACACAAATAAAAGAAATATATAGTATGTTGAGAGAAAACTAAAGCAGGGAAAAGGATTACATTCTAGATGAGACTAGGCTGAAAAATAAATCTCTGGGCGCCTGGGTGGCTCAGTTGGTTGGACGACTGCCTTCAGCTTAGGTCATGATCCTGGAGTCCCAGGATCGAGACCCGCACTGGGCTCCCAGCTCCATGGGGAGTCTGCTTCTCCCTCTGACCTTCTCCTCATTCACGCTCTCTCTCACTGTCTATCAAATAAATAAATAAAATCTTTTAAAAAAATAAAATAAAAAAAAATAAATCTCTGCAGGAAGAGCTATCATGTCTCCTTCTTCTGTGAGAATGAGGATCCACTGGTCCTCTTTATCTCTCACATCAAAGTACCCATCGAGGATGTAGCAGATCCAGGTGCAAATGCTCCTCATAGAATATCTTAATCTTTTCTTCATACTTCAGTAGTTTACTTCATATATGGTTATTATGTCCATGTAAGAGTAGTTTCTCTTCAGATCTTCTCTAATTATTGATCATTCTCATATTTGTCAGCAGCCAGCTTCCAGTAAAGAATCCTGAGCCAGCACAGCTGCTCCAGGCTGAACAGGTGGCCAGGCACAGCATGGTGGGGCCACCTCTGGTAGTGGGTAGACTCATCCACATACCAAGCCTGTACTCTGAATGGGCCAGGCTGTCACAAATACCCACCTGCACAATAGCCCAGCCCCAGCCCACTCACCTTGTACCTACTACCCAATTGTTAAGACTTACCACAAAGATACAATAATCAAGACAGTGTGGTATTAGTAAAACGGTAAATATATAGCTCAATGGAACAGAATAGGGTCCAGAAACAGACTTACACAAATATGACCAACTAATATTTTACATAGAGGCCAAGGAAAGTCAGGAGAAAATAAGCCTTTAACAAATGGTGTTGGAACAACACCACTGCAAAGAACACAGACATTGACATAAACCTCACTCCTTATACAAAAATTACATCAAAACTGATCCTAGAGCTAAACGTAAAGCATGTAACTAGAAAGTTTTTTGAGGGGAATAACAAGAGAAAATCTTCATGACCCTGGATTAGGCAAAGAATTCTTAGATATAATACCAAAACATAATCCACAGAAGGAAAACAATAATAAATTGAACTTCATAAAAATCAAATCCTTTTTCTCTGCAAAAAGACACTGTTAGGAGAATAAAATTATAAGCTGTAGACTAGGAAAAATGTTTGTAAATGACACCTGAGAAGGGATTTACATCTAGACTCTGTGTGTGTGTGTGTGTGTGTGTGTGTGTGTGTTTAAGATTTATTTGACAGAGAACACAAGCAGGGAGAGTGGCAGACAGAGGAAGAGGGAGGAGCAGACTCCCTACTGAGCAAGGAGCTCAAGGAAGGGCCTCAATCCCAGGATTCTGGGATCATGACCTTAGTCAAAGGAAAACACTTAACCTACTGAGCCACCCAGCCACTAGAATATATTTTTAAGCTCACCACTCAATATTAAGAAATCCAATTTGAAACTGGGAAAAAGACTTAAACAGACACTTCACCACAGAGGATATGAGCAAGGAAATAAAAAGATATACAACATCATTAACCATCAGAGAGATTTAAATTAAAACCACAATGAGACAAGTACTATACACCTATGAGAAATGCCCAAAACAGAAAATAAAAGCAATAATGTTAACAATAATGAAGAGCTTTAAAACTCTCATTCACCACTGTGTGCATGCAAAATGTTTGGCAAATCCTTATAAAGTTATACCTATAATTACAATCTATCAATCTCTCTCCTGGTATTTATCCTAAAGAAATTAAAATAAACATAAACATAAAACCTATATAAAAATGTTCACAGCAGCTATACTTATAGCCAAAAACTGTAAACAACCCAATGTCCTTTCATGGGTAAACAGATAAACCTGACACATTGATAAATACTACTCAGCAACAAAAAAGGAAGACTATTGCTATACTAAACAACTTAGATGAATCTCAAAGACATGCTGAGTGAAGAATTTAGTCTCAAAAGGTTCATAATCACCATTTATATGACATTCTTAAAAAAAAAAAAAAAAAATCCACAGTGATAGAGAAAACAGCAACAGTTCCCAAGGGTTAAAAGTTAGGGGGAGGGACTACAAAGGGACAGCAGTTCGAAGTTTTTTCGAATTATGGAAGAGCTCTTCATCCTAATTATGATAATTATACTAATCTATACATATGTTAAAATTCATAGGACTGAATGCCAAAAATAGTCAACCGTACTACATGCTAGTTAGAAAATAAAGTTTTAGGGGTGTCTGGCTGCTCAGTTGGTAGAGCATGCAATTTTGATCTCTGGGTTGTGAGTCTGAGCCCCACATTGGGCATAGAGATTACTAAAAAAACTTAATTTTAAAAGAACTTAACACTAAAGAAGAGCAGAAATTCAGCACAAAAGTGTACGGACTCATATAGAGCTCTTTACTACCATTTGAAGAAGAAAGAAAATAGATTAAATAAAGACTATTACCATACATAAATGGTATCATATGACAGCTCTGAGGAACATAAAAATAGACAACACATTTACTTTCATCGCTCTGATGTAAAGAAATAGATTACTGAAGCAATGATTAAAATGATGCCAGTTTAATCATTTCCAAGGCTATGATGGTTCTATGAAGCCAAACTCTAAATACACAAGCCAGCAAAAGGCTAAAATTTGTGAATAATTAAGTGAGAGGGCGCCTGGGTGGCTCAGTGGGTTAAGCCGCTGCCTTCGGCTCAGGTCATGATCTCAGGGTCCTGGGATCGAGTCCCGCATCGGGCTCTCTGCTCAGCAGGGAGCCTGCTTCTCTCTCTCTCTCTCTCTGCCTGCCTCTCCATCTACTTGTGATTTCTCTCTGTCAAATAAATAAATAAAATCTTTAA